>NW_027466184.1:215000-225000 GCF_046127955.1 Nelusetta ayraudi
ACCCAATGAGGGGAATGGGGTAGGGGTGGGGGGAGAGGTGTTCACAATTGACCAATAGCAGACATTCCAAACAAAGTCCTGCAATCCTCAAAATCCCCCCAAAAAAGAAGAAATTAAATAAATAATTGAAGCACGCCTTGACCACCGAAACGAGCGGCTCTGCGGTGCTGAACTGAGCAGCTGATCTCATTAAGAGGCAGATATAAAAGTCGCTCTTGTCAATGCAAACCGTCAGGGTCCATGTTAAATATGGGGCTAAATTGGGGGGATAAGAGGAAACATGTTCACCCTCAACCCCAGGACGTCGCCGCAATTATTAATATTTCATTTTCAAAAATTCCTTCTACAAAATCTTTTAGAGAGAAAAAAAAAGAACACAAAAAAGAAACGAATTCCAAAGCATGGCTCAGTCTGAAGCTTTCTCCTGCCCCCTACAGGTTAAAGTATGAATGTGCCCTCAAAATGGAGCTTTGTTTTTTTTTGTTTTTTTCCCACGCCGATGCTAATTGTTATCACGTCGTCTCTGATTAGAAAGGTTTGTGTCTCACTGGGCGCTGACAGCCGCGGCGACCTTGCGACCTTTAATCCATCTCCAAACCTTTAACTGTCCAACAGTTTTTTTGTTTTTTTGTTTTTTTGACATTTCAGAAAGAGCGAAACCAAGGGTGGAGTCTTCTGGCTGCTCTCGCACTGCCAGCGACCCCAACATAGTGAACATGATTAAATAAAAAAAAAAAAAAAAAAAAAGCAGCAGCGTGATGTTAGCGAATCATCTATAGTGTAGGATGGATGCTGTGTCGCGGTTGACAGCCACTGTACTTCAAGGATGAGGGTGTCATTGGAGACGAAATTAATGATGGTTGACAACGGTAAGAAACCGCTGTTGGAATTTTGGAAAACTCAAAGCCGAAAAAAATTCCCTTTGAGCCCTGCCTTGAGCACCTAAAAACCAGGAAAGTTATCAGATTTATCTTCCAAAAGCTCTATCGGTATCATCAGCATATTTTGTCATTCTCATTTTTTCCCGTCCGTCTTACATTTTTTCACTATCGCAATAAAACCGTGAGCATGGAGTGTGAAATGAATGTGAGTAAAAGGGACAATCCGTCAATCTAGGGATTAAAATTATTCAGAGTTTGATTGTTAGTTGTCTAAGCACTTTTAAAAGGTACTGACGTATCTAAAATGGCAACAGACACACAAGTGAACTAGTGAATGTCTCCACTAAACACAAACAAGGAACAACCACGCGTTCCTTACAACCAACCATATATGTGTGTGTGTGTGTGTATATGTACATATATATATATATATATATATATATATATATATATATATATATATATATATGAAACACAGCTACCTGGTGGAAGTGGCCCAGAAGTGGCCCTGTGTCTGTGAAAATGTGGCTGGATGACGAGCCAGACAGCCTGGAATTAGACATGCGACACCTTGCCGGATGCATCCGTTTATATGTCCCTTCAGAGGACGTCACTTTCTTGACCCGGCGAGCGATTCCAAAGCCAAAAAGGTGACAGGACTGACACACGGCGGGCATCCTCAACACCGCGCTGTGCAGATGGCGGCGGACAGCTGCGGCTAAGCGCATTAAGCTCGGCCTTCAGCGCGCATTAAGATCACCGTCTCCACGGTGCCGCAGCGCTACGAGGCCTGCGTCGGCCGCATGGCAAGACAGAGACATCTTCCCTGCCGACTCATTATCTTGTGTGTGACAGCGCCTTTTGTGAACACTAGCGTCAGACGCTACTCACTTCATAAAAAGGGCCGGTGGAGGGCGAGGTGAGGGCAGGGGGAGGCCAAGATTAGGGTCAGAATAATTTCCACAGACTCTTCCTGGGGAGAAAAGAGGAGCAGGCCGCGACCACGGCCGGGGGAAACTCCCAAGCCAAAGTGAGTCGCGACGCACAGAGAGGACACACAGTGGACGTGACGGCCATGACGCCTCCCTTCAGCGGCGGAGTAACAGAGACGTCCTCAGGAGATGGTCAGCACAACAATCAGAAGAGTCTCTGGTTCTCTCCCCCGAGCTACGGAGATCATCACCTTCTCTTCAAGACTGACTTGCGCCGCAGTGACAACATGATTGTTTGATAGATCAACGCGTTTCGTGGGAATGTTTTATAGATGTCAGACAAAAGACGCTTTCTCCACACTCAAAATGTACCAGTAGGTCTTCCAAAACAATCAAAATCAAGAAGGTAAAGGATTCCTGCTAGGGTGAAAGTCACAAAGTCTCAATAAAGTCCCAGGTGTTTTGGGTCCCTGAAGAACTTTGTCTGTGTTGTCCATTAATTCATTTCCTGAAGTTTTCACTGGCACCCAACAATCTTTGACCTCATATTGCAAAAAGACTGTTTTCTTCTGCGCCGTTTCAAATCAAGATGATGCTCTGTTGTAATAAAGAACAAGAAACTTTTCATATTTCTGCTGCATTGTCTTTGTTTTTTGCATCCTTCACTGTTGTGTGCCAAGGGAACACTTAAATCAAAAGGCATAACGGAGACAGAATACAAATCTGTACTGAACTCCAGGTACATCTCAGATTACCATGACGCCTTTCGAAGGCAAAGCCAGGGGCGCCTTACACAAAGCAGGAGGAGAAGGTTTTTCTGCCTCCTGTAAACAGCTTGTTGAGGGACTAGGTCAAAGCTTTCGAGGGAACAATGGTAGTGCATCCTCAGAAGTCCAGCTTTGGGGAGATGATAGCGGACCTTTGTGTGGCACCGGGACAGAGAATCAAGAGGAAGAACATCCAGCAGCTGCCACTGTTTGAGATCATGGGGGGAACTGTGGGTAAGACCAAGGATTTTCCTTGACGAAGGCAGGAACTTGTGACAGACCTGACAAGAGACAAGATCCTTAAAGCAAATCCTTAAAGCCTCTACAATACCTCTTGGTGGAAACTGGCATACCTGATTCGCCAGCTGGGTTAAACTCATCCATCCATCCATTTTCCTCTGCTTGTTTGAGGTCAGACAGGTTTCATAGAAAGTTACAGACCTCCTCAGCAGCACCTTCAGCCCCTACCGGAGGACTCCACGTTGTCCCCCAGGCCAGATGGTATATAGAGTATAATCCCTCCAGTAAGTCCTGGGACAGACCCCAAAGGTCTTCGCCTAGAGGCATTTATGTAGGTGCCTCAACCACCTCTAGTGACTTTGTTTTGCAGCTGAACTCTGAGCTCCCTCAGGATGTTTGAGCTCTTCCTAGCTGAGCTCAGCCACAGGAACCCTCGTTTCAGGCTCTTGCACCCTGACCCCAGAGGTCATGATTTGGAAACATAGAAACATAGAAACTGGTGAAGCAGGAACCTTTTCCATGTAACTCAAATCCCCTTTCAGCACGTTTGTTCCTCATCCTTCTCTCCATCTCCTGTGAACTACCAGGTTTGACGCTCCCCAAACCACACACAGGGAGTAGTCCACTGGTTCCCCTCCCTGCAGTTATTCATCCAGACAGCCCAACTTTACCAAACAGGTAGATCAGACTGCACGGACCACAAACCACAACCATTCACCATGAGGAATGTTCAAAGCAAGTGGGAGTGGAATTTTTTCCTCCAACTGAGCTACACAGTACAAATCATCTGAATGTAGGTCTCCTGAAGTATTGTTTGCATTTAGGCGAAAAGGCCAAAAGATGCTGGAAAAGTCTTTTTTTGTTTGCTTGGATTTTGGTTTTGGTTGGTTTGGCTTTTTGATTCAGCAGTGGATGTGAAAATTGTCCTCCTCTGGACCCACCCACAGAAAAGAGTCAATTTCCTCTCTCTGCATGATCTTTGGTCTTTCCTTTTTTTTGTCTTTTTTTTTTTTTTTACCCCGATTTGACTCTAACGGAGACCTGCCCATGCTGCCTCCTGCGGCTCCTACCCCGGCTTTTACCTGCAAACACGCACAAACACGGTGAGGAAAGTCATTCCTCAGGTCGCCTCTGAAGTCGACGGCAGAGGAAGCTTCTAATATTCCTCAAAGACACGGCGCAAAGGAGAGTCATTTGATTCTGCTGTGTGTGTGTGTGTGTGTGTGTGTGTGTGTTTGTGTTTGAGGAGGAGGAGGGTCGTCCTTGAGTGGCTGGATGGTGAGAAGGAGTGTGTTTGTTTGAACAGCCAGGAAACAGAGGAGGGGACACAGAGGGGGGGCGGGACATGGTGTGTGTGTGTGTCTGTTGTGTGTATGTGTGTGTTGAAGCACAGAAGATATGATGTGTATATTAGAGATAGTGAGGCGGTGAAAGGTAATGATGACAGGGAGAGCAGTGCGTGAGAGACCGTAGGTGTGTGAGTGTGTGTGTGTGTGTGTGTGTGTGCGTGCGTGCGTGCGTGCGCGTGCGTGTGGATGTGTCTGTGCTGGATAAACAAGTGGGCGGAGGCAAGGATGAAAGTAAAGATAGAGAGCAGCACTTGATGAAGACACTGCTCCCCAGCAGATGCCAGGTGTTTCACTCTATACAGGCGTGTGTATGTGTGTGTGTGTGCGTGTGCGAGTGCATGCATGTGCCAAACTCATCACGGCAGCAGGTCGGAGACGACTGGCGGCGTTGATGGCAGTGACGAGGGTGATGAGGATAATGATCACATGACGATGGCAGCAACAGGGAGACTGGGAGACTTATTACAGTCTGAATAATGTAAAAAAGTCATCAATGAATACATAATCCACAGGTACACAATGTTACACGTGGCCCCGACAGCTGCCTACCTGTGTCTGGTGCAGATTACAAGCCTGAAACAGAGGGATTATTTCTACCCCAATGTGGAATCACTCCATATAATCCCATTAACTGTTGGCTGTTAGCTAAAGGCAAAAACCTCCAGGAGCTTCCCACTCATTCCGATCTCATTCACTTTCAGCCACTGGTCACAGGACAGACCAACTGGACCAATCAGCATCCGCCTGAGGAGAAGGAGGCAGGATGCTGTGACAGGGGAAACAAGTGATGGCATATTTAGCCTGGTGTTTACAACCTCTTGCCCAAGTTTCCAACCATTTTGGCTCAAGTAAGATGTGAAGTGTTACCAACTAGTGTTTGAAATCGCATATCGAAACAACATTGTTCACTCAACAATGACTACTTACTCTTTGATTGCTGACTTAATTACTTCTTCCAGCTTTAAAAAATGAAAAAAGTGTGACTTCAATTGCAAACAAACTCAAACTGTTCTGGTTTGCTGCTGCTCTCTTTCTCTAGTTTTGTTTTTCGAACTCTGCTTCGACCTCCTGCATCGCTTCGCTCTCTTTGACCACAAAGTTGTTTCGACTTCTGTGATGGACGATGACAAAAGACAAAAGACGACCTTCCTGCTGCGAGAAAAAAAAAACACACAAAAAAAACCCCAACTAAAACACAAAATCTGGCGACTGAACCAGCAGGTTTTGCCTGTTGACCCATTAACAGCCGGTCGATACCAGCGGCAGCAGAGTCTCACCGGGCCCCGACAGGTGAGATCAGACCGAGGGCTAACAAGCGATTCTGCTCGGGGCGGCCAGCAGGGGGGGACATAATGAGCGTCTCTGAGGACGAACGGACAGGAAGAACAACCTCTGCCGGAGCTCAAAGCTTGTGTTTCCCTCCAGGGTTGGTTTCATTTATTTATATATTTATTTATATATTTATTTTCCCAGGCAGAGAGTGACGGACCAGGAGACTGAGGGACAGGAAGGGGGCAGGGGGCGGAGCCTCCTCTCATCACAACCAGTAGGGGGTTAAACTGCGGGAATGACGAGGGTTGTCAAGCTAACCTTCTAAATTTGAATTTTACTTTAAAGTTAAATTGAAATCACGCTGACTCGGGAGGAACCAGGCCTTTGGGGGTCAGTTTAGCTGGCGCCCCCTCTGGTGGAAACTGGTACCGACTCCGTTCTGCTCGACGCTCACGGCCACGACCAAAGTCCCCACCCCCCTGCCCCCGCACACTCTCCACCCCCACCACCAACAATGTAAAGGCGGAGCTTGTAAATCTGACAGGACCGGGTCACGTGACCCATCTGGATGGTCAGAGGTTGTTTATAGCGGTGGGAAGAATCTGCTTAAACAGGAGGTTTTCCTCGGCCGAGCGGCTCCAGAAGTCGTTACGGCCGCTTGTTCAGCGGCTCGTTATGTAAGAGAACAGACTCCCGACTGGAGCCGGCCGCTGCTCCTGCTTTAATTCTGCCTGCTAAGTCGAGTCGGGGGCCACGAGGCGAATCCTCACACAAAGGCGGCGCTGACAGGAAGCTCACACACTCGCTCTGCTGGGGGCGGCGGAGAGGTGATGGGAAATGTTTTAGGTGTCCAGGGATCGTAAAAAAATATGAAATAATTTAATAAAGACATGGGAAAAATCCACCGTCTTCGGGTTAAAAGCACAAAAGTGTCTGAGGAAACTTTCCAAATGAGCTTTGAAATTTAAATGTTTTAAATAAAAAAATAAAAAAAAATGCAGCGCTGCTACATCATTCTTTCCAAAGGAGAAACTCGGAAATGTTTCACATTCTGACACGTCTGACACGTCGTTACACACAACAGGACGAGGAGACGTAATTGACGGACTCGCTGTCGGGGCGACAGCGTTTTTTTCCTCCATTCAGCTCCGTCACTGCAGAGAGTTCAGAGTTCAGCCTGAAGTTCTGGAGCCTGAAGCTGCTGCTTTTATTAAGTGGCTGTCAGAAAAAGAACCAGAACCTGCACGTTCCGGCGAGTCGCTGCGACGTCTCCGAGGGAGTTTAGTTCTGAAACAGTTTCCTGCTTCTGAAGAGCTAAAAACCTTCTTCTTCTTAAGGCCAGAAGAAGGTTTGATGGTGGTTTGAAGGTTTTGGTGGTGATAATGATGATGATGATGATGATGATGAAGATCATTATTTTCTACCTGGTCTTCAGTCCCGCTCGATCACACGATTCAAAAGAAAAACCCTCTGGATGTCCAGAAGGAAGGATATTTAGCCCTCTGTTTGCAGCCTCCAGCTAAAACCGATGCTGTCTTTTCCGCAAAAAAACAAGGTGGTGTCTAGGGGGAGGGGTCAGGGGAGGAGCCAAGACCTGGCTTGGCTGCGTGTAATCACCGTTCTGGTAGAGGTGTCAGCGCTCTATATGACATCACAAAGGGACTAATATGAAGAAATGTGTGTTGAGAGAAGTGGAGCTGGCAGAGGAAATGAAGGATGGACAGTGAAGTATTAAAAAGCTCCAAGCTGTCGAGTGGTTTTAAGAGTGTGAGCGGATCAATCAGAGGAAGGGGCGGAGCAAGGGGCGGAGCTACAACCAGGATCTAGCTGCGATTGCTGCACCCAGCTGGACAACAACAACAACAACAACAACAACAACAACAACAACATTCCATCAGTAGAAGAAGAGCCAAGAACCACACACACCGTGGGCTTTTCTCTGTGGCTGATTGGCTCTGGGTCTTGTTAGACTCCGCCCACCAGGAGAAATGCGATTGGTCCAACTTTACTGGAAAATCATTTTTTTCAATTATATCGACCCTCGAGGCTCCTCTCCCTTTCTAAAAATTTTTTCAATATGGCTCATTTCCAGGACGGACAGACGGCCGCAGTCACAGCGGTTTAAAGGGAATTCCGTTCTTTTGTTCAGACGCAAAGCCGATAATTTATTCCGCCGGTTAAAGTTTCTGAAATGAAACGACGCCTTCCAAACGCGATGAAGCCGGTGAGTGAAATCCACCATGTGCTGATCTTTCTCCTTCTCTTTCTCTCCCGCCCGCTTTTTTTTTTTTTAACGATATAATGTATGAAGCAATAAAAAATACATGAGTACGAGCCACGCTATGGTCAAATGCCCCCTGCTGGTAGCAGCTGGATCAGCAGTCAGCTGCAGGCCAAACAGCTGGAGGCATATTTAACTCTTACAGATGTCAGCTGAGGATTGACTGATTAGCACAACAAAGATTCCCCAATGTGCTCATCGCGCACACGCACACACACACACACACACACACACACACACACACACACACACACACACACACACACAGTAACCTGCAGCACTGTTCTCAGCGCAGCAGGTCGTCTGACAGCCGAGGGGTGGAAGTCGGGGCGGCCTGAAAAAGGCTTCGCAGCACTTTGGTGTGCACGTCATGTAACGTATCGTCCACACACACACACACTCACACAGACAAGCACTGATGCACACACACATATGCATGCACCACACATGAGATCCATCAATGGGAAGGTTTCCACTGTTTCTCATGCTGCATGCTTATCAGAGGAGGGAGCAGGTGAAGGTGAATGCTTGTCGCGCTGCGATTGGTCGGCTCGCCGACTCAACGTTTCGGAGCAACTCTGGCCGTTACACACTTTTTGGAAGAAGTTCTACATGCTCTGCATCCAGAGGATGGTGATCTCTGGAGCTTTTTTGGCAAAACAAATCAAACAAATCCGTCTGGTGGCCAACAGCGCCACCTGGACTGCAGTAGGGATATTGCAGCAACTCTGGAACAGTTCATGCGGGGATGATGCCACCTTTGTGATGTGTCAAAGGAAGTGAACTGCAGCAACAGGAAGTGTGTGAATAGGAGGGAGCACCTGTCAAAAAAAATACCAACAAAGACGAAGTCAGCAGCGAGGAGAAGAAGAAGAAGAAGAAGAAGAAGAAGAAGAAGAAGAAGAAGAAGAAGAAGAAGACGTTTGTGAGGAGATTGGAGGTGGAGGAGTGGAAAACAAAAAGAGGCAAGCAAGCGAGAGAGAGCGAGGGAGAGCGAGGGAGAGAGAGCGAGGGAGAGCGAGGGAGAGAGAGTGAGAGCGAGGGAGAGCGAGGGAGAGAGAGTGAGAGAGAGCGAGGGAGAGAGAGGGAGAGAGAGTGAGAGAGAGCGAGGGAGAGAGAGTGAGACAGAGCGAGGTTGCTAATTCACAGTTAAGGGAGATTCCTCAGTTTGACACACACGGCGGGAGGCCTTTGAACCACTGCTGTCCGCACACACACACACACACACACACGCGCACACATACACAAACACACACACTTAGGATAACATTTGCTACGGTCCACTTCTCTGCCATCGTTTCGTCTTGCCTACCGATTGTCAATCATCAATCATAAAGACCCTCCCCCTGAATCCCCCTCCTCTCTCTCCCCTGATGACATCATCCACGCCATGAGTCCCTGAGCGGCCACATCAGAAGTGTCCAAACCTCCTCTCTCTCTCTCCGCTGCACAGCAGGCCGATTGAAGGAAGGAATGCGCTGCGTTAGCGAAACACCCGGGGCAGGAAGTCGGGGAGGCGGGCGGAGTGGGGGAGGGGAGGCAGGGGAGATATCTAGGGTTTTTTTTTCGTTTTTTTGAAATGTATCAGCGCCTTTGTAATGCAGGTGCATTGATCTCACGTCATCGATATTCCCCCTGAGGAAACTCAGCAAAACACAAAGCAGGCAGGCAACTGTGAGCGGGCAACCAGCAGGGGGCAGCGTTGAGCAAAATATGTATCGTGAATTAAAGGAAATTTGTTCGTGCCAGACGGAGTTGAGCGAGGATTGAAAAACAGTGAAAAATAATCTGCCTTGATGTTAGCGTTCATGCTAGCGCTAATGTCAGCTTTAATATTAGTGTCGAGGTGAGTCAGCGTCTAGTTCTGGAACCAGGGACCAGAAATAAGCTGATACTCAACTCGAGAGCTTAGAATCTACAAATGTTGAGGGTGCAAAGGAACCGTGAACTATTCTGAACTGGTCAAAACAGATCTGAACTGGTCTGAACCAGTCTGAATGGTCAGAATTGGTCTGAATCGATCGGAACCAGTCCGAACTGACCTGAACTGGTCTGAGCAGATCTGACCTGGTCTGAACCAGTCTGAACAGACCTGAACTGGTCTGAGCAGATCTGACCTGGTCTGAACCAGCCTGAACAGACCTGAACTGGTCATAACTGATCTGAACTGGTCTGAATCGATCGGAACCAGTCTGAACAGATCTGACCTGGTCTGAACCAGTCTGAACTGATCTGAACTGTTCTGAACTGGTCGGAACCGATCTGAGCTGGTCTGCAC
>NW_027466184.1:230000-365000 GCF_046127955.1 Nelusetta ayraudi
GTGTGTGTGTGTGTGTGTGTGTGTCTGTGTGTGTGTGTGTTTGTCGCGGCGTCTTTAAATCTCCTGACTTCACGAGGCAACGTTGAAAGTTTTCGCGAGCGTCGTGGCAACTTCCCTTCAGTTCAGTTCACTATTTTATTTTAATTTTTTTTGGACACATTCTAAAATGCTGTAAAATATTCTGCCCCAGAGCTTACAAAAAAGAAAATAAAAAAAATTTTAAAAAAAAAGGGCTCGTAATCTCAAATTTGCTCTGATTGCCCCATTAGCTCAGTCAAAAGGTGTAATTAGCCAAAAACTGGCAATCTTTAATCTTCTCTTTAATCAGCGTATGCTGGAGTCATTACAGCGGCTCCTGCAGGCTGCAAGTTTAAGTTTGCCAGTCTGGAGTTCAGGGCTGATTATCTGGGCAAGGAACACTTGGCTGCATGCACGTGTTTTTACTTGTTCATGCATTTACATACATTTACATACAGTTTGCGTCTGAAATGTAGAAGGTACATAGGTAGGTATGGTAAAGACAAAATAAAGATTAAAATAACATTGCATGAAAAGGAATATATGTATACATATTATATACATTTCATTCATACTTTTCATGCAATGTTATTTTCTTTATTTTATCCTACCTAGAGTACCTTCTACCATTACAAACTGTTCACGTATTTCAGCAAGGTATATCTACTTATGTGGCAATAAAAAAAATAAATATGAACAAACCCTAAATATGTTTTATATGAAGTGTGACTATTTAGAAGAATCTAAAATATTTGGTGTTGTTTTACCTGCACACTTACTATTTAGTTTCCCACGTTTCTCTTTATGACATAATTCCATGTGTTCATTCATAGTTTTGAACAAACATCAATGAGTCAAAACCTCAATTTTTCATTTTTGTCTAACTTCTATTCCCTGCCATTTCTAATATATACATTTTTTCAGTTATTTCCAGTTACGCTAGGTTGACAAGTTCAGCCACCAATGCCCTGACGTCGCGTGCGCCCACACGATAGCGATAGCACCGCCCATTGGTTTGCCGGCTAAACTTAAACGGTAAGGTTTAAGTATTTTAAGGTATTTTGAAATACCTTTTGCAATCAGTGTTAAAACGTTGTGTAATCTTTTTTGTTCGGGGACCATTTTAAAATGATGATAGCTGTGTTTTGCGTTTCATGCCCCACTTTAACTAACGTTACGTTTTTTTTCTGTGAGGGAATTAAAGGGACACTTTTGATGAGCGTCCAGCAGGGCGGCACCGTGTGCACGCGGTGCCTGAGCTGAGCTGCATTTCTCTTCATCCGGCCACGCGTTTCCCTGAAGTCGACACTCTTCAGCTCCAAACTGTGAACTCCGCCTTTAAGCAGGCGGCCTTTCCGTTTGACGGCGCCATCCGCTGGCGATGCGAGAGGCCGCCTCCTCCTCCCAGATTACTGCCGCACTGCAGCGGAAGCTGTAATCTCCCCACCAGTTTACCAGCGTCTTTTTAAATTCCATCTGTTCCCCACAGTGGATGTGATGTTCTCCAGGTTCAGCTCGGGTGGAACTCGTGAGCCGACGTCTGACAGACAGAAACAGCCGATGCAGGAATTCGGATGGGATTTTTTTGTTTTTTTCTGTCCAACCACAAAAATTCCCCCTCGAAAAAATAATCTGCGCCCTCTGATAATCCGGATGAGAAGCAGTTTCATGGTGACAGATTGGCCGGACAAAAAAAAAAATAGATCTGAAATATCACAAGACAACATCTGCATTGTTGAGCCCCTTGGCCCCTCCCCTTTAGCCCATTGGCCCCTGAGTCCCCCCGCCTCCTTTTCCTTTGCATACCTCCCTGTGCATGACAATGCAGCACTCATTGTCCCGCCCGAAGGAAGAAAAAAAAAAAAAACACCCTTTATTTCTCAAAAGTGTTTCACTAAAGCAAAATGTTCTTTGAAAATGCCCCCTGTGATGTCACAAAGGGCACCATCCCTCCTCAAGGTCAGTGTCCACACCCGACTCGCTGACAGGTGTTTTGCCGCCGCCCTTTGAGACCCTCTTCCTTTTTTCTTTTTTTTCCTATCGCCCACTTTCCAGCAAACCATCAGTTTTAGCAGGAGGCTGTAAACAGAAGGCTAACTGCGCTGTTTTATGGAGTAATTTGATATTCTGTCATGTGACCCTGCTCCGCTGATAAAGACGCTCATAAAGACGTAAAAACAATAAACAGGTAGAACTCAAGAGGTTTGATCTTTTCGTTATTTCAGCGATGAAACTTCAGAATAAAAGCATTTTTCTCTCATGTTCTAAAAATCCAGAAACGCAATAAACCGCAGCTGACCGAGATAATTCCTGCCTTGTCTCGCTGCCGAAGCACGAAATGAAACGCAAATTTGTCAATGACTAAATAGCGACCTCCTGTTTCCCCCTTTTTCCCTCTCGTCTTCCTCTCCTTCTTTTTCTTCCTTTTCCTCTTCTCTCAAACGCGAATGCAAATGAGTGGAAAAGTTCAAGCCTCTCTTGTACTTAATTGGAAACGGTCAAGAATCATGCTGCCGCCGGTGATGGAGTTAATCTGTTTTTTTTGTTTTTTTTCTTTATTAATAAAACACGTTTAATCCCCGTTTTATTCAAGTCAGACTGGACACACAAACACACACACACATACACACACACACACCGTCACAACCACCTCACCTCAAATCCATCAGGCTGATTACTTCCTGCCGAGTTTAATTACGGCCGTTCAAGAAGGGGGAACCACTGCAACCCCAGCCGCTGGTTTTGGCAGCCATTTTTAAAGGCAGCCATCAGGGAGACATTATGCTAATTTCCAGATAGCGCCATAGCTAAAAGCACTTGTAATTAGCGCGCATGCAGAATTGCCATCGCCAAATAATTAGGTAGCTTGCGCCAAAATTTTGCTCTGCAAACTGAGGCCCCGACAGCTAAGCTAGGCTAACCAGTGGCGTGCTGTGTGGCAAACAAGCTGACAACCTGCTTTTACGCCACACCATCTGTTAAACATTGCCAGTAACACAGCTGGCTAGCATCACCTATTTTCTCTGTCATGAACTTGTAGCCAACTGAAAAACAAACGCAGGTAACGAGCTGTCGCCACCATGTGACCAGTCCTGGGTCACATGACTGAAAAGGAGCGCTACAAATAACTCTGTTTTATATTTTTTTTATTTTAAAAGAAACGTGACGTTTTTTTCCTCAAATTTTCGTGAAGTAATCCACCGCAGGGAATCCTGGAAGATTAGTTTAGCTAAGCCAAATGCGGATCCTTATGAACAAAAAACCCTTGAAAGTCTCTTGTACTTACGATCTTTACCAAAGCTGATTTTTCAATTTTTTTTTTGCAACCCTGACGGCATCAACCCCACTAGACTCCCTCCAGGATTTCCCGTCGCTGCCACTTTAGCGCAGCATTTGCATCACATTAGCGTCGCTAAAAGTGGCAGCGAGCTGAGTCCACAGTCAGCGGCCGCGGCTAATACTGGTGCAGAGAGACGGCTGCTTCATAGAAAGAAAGAAAGAAAGAAAGAAAGAAAGAAAGAAAGAAAGAAAGAAAGAAAAAGATTCTAAAGAAAAGAAATCTAAAAGAAAAATACCTCTTTAGAAGAAAACTACAACTACCAGGATGCCGTGCAGTTCTAGCTGTCCAAGGCCACGCCCACTGCTGGGACCACAAACTACATCAACTGTATCTACGTAATACTTGAGTCTGAGAATGAATGACGGAACTATTCCGAACAAAACATTTCACAACCATCTGTTCTGATGCATCTTGTCACTTTTCACTGTTCACTTTTTGAACCAACCGAGCAACTAGTATCGAATCGGTGGTTTGATCCAGATGTTTTTTTTCTTTTCAGTTTTTTTCATTTTCGGTAACGAGCCGACGCAACCTCGAGGGAAGAAGACGACAACGAGACGCTGCAATCAGACTCCTGATGAGAGACGAGCCGAGACCAGATAAATAAAGGAAAAGAGAAAGAGACGTTCGACGCGTGCGATCAGAGCGGCGGGCGGAAATAGCAAAAGTCACTGAAAATCAAGGTAGCGACGTGCGTCTGACGCAAAGCCTCTTGAGAGTAATGTGGGGTTAGTGGAGGGGAAGGAGGAGTGACAGGACTGAACCGTTGTTGGTCGGCGCATCAGTGAAGAACCGCGTGCTATGTCACGTTCGCCACACATAGGCAGACCTTTGTGTTTTACGACTTTATGGTTTGAAGTGCAGGTGCAGCATCACCCTTTGGCCAGCAGGGGCAGGAAAGCACTTTGAAAGCAAGTATTGACTCAGCAAGCTGTAGCTCAGCCTAGCCTAGCCTAGCTTTAGCGCTGATGATCCTTCCGCAGAGTCGACGGTTTAAAAGTTGCTGAAAAAACTGCTAATCCCCGGCTTTTCCGATTTTTTGCCCCTCCACTTCTTCACTGAGCCGCTGTCTGTTTTCACTTTCACCAGGAAATGTCGCATTAAGTTCCTCGTTGGCAGGTTCTCCGAGTGGGGGAGTCAGGAGGATCTCGGCGGCTGTCTGTCTGCAAATTAAAAAAAAAAAAAAAAAAAAAAAAAAACACCTGACGCAGGCAAAGACGTCGCTTCCACGTCCGTCGGATGGACGGACGGAGCGAAGGAAGGTCGCCGCACTCATCATGTTTCGAGCGGGGAGACACAATTAAAAATGTTTCGTGGCTCCATGAAAGGAACTTTATCGAAAAAAGAAATATAATGAAATAAAAAGAATGGGAGTGAAATTGCAGACTTTCAGAAATTCCATCAGAGCTCCAACGTGGAGATGAAGCGTCGGCTCAATGGAAGTTACACGAGCAGCTTTTTTTTTTATTCCCTTCGAATCCGAACGTGTGTTTGGCCTTCAGTAACACAGTATCAACTAAGCAAAAAAAAAAGTGGAAAAATAGCAGGTTTTGAGGTTTTGAAACTTGGCTGGCCTCGGTTTCTTAACGTGAAGCCTCTTCAGGAGGACTGAAGGAGCCCAGAAATATTTATGCTCCTCTTTTTGTCAGGATGTGTTTGCATTTCACACTCAAAAGAGCTCAGTTTCCCACTTTTTAAAGCTGTTTTATAAGCCATTTGGAACGGAATAATGACTCGGGTTAGCTGCTGGGCTAACTGCTAGTGCCTGAGGGGAAACACAGCCGACATCGACTGACGGCGTCTTTGGGGGTTCAGAGGCGCAAATAACAGAATAGCGTGTGTCACAGTTGTGTGATCGATCGGTCAGTGCTTCTTGTTCTCACTGCATCGCCACCTACTGGTCGGTTGGCTCCTCGGGCTCCGCTTTCATCATTGACTTTTCATTTCTTTGGATCAAACCAAACTCACAATGCACAGCAATGTTCTGCAAGGTGTGAGAAAGAAGCAATGTTTGCTTTTTAAATCTCTCTAATCTTGATTCCGAGACTTCAAAGATCAAAGGTCAACCATCCACACCAACGTCCGGCAGGACATTTTATTAGCAGGGCGTTTTATGCACAACGCTGATTTTTTTAATTTTTACTTTATGCTATTTTTCCCGAAATCACATCTTGGACTACAAAGAGTCTGTTTGCCGTTTGATCACCTGCTGATGAGGAAACCTAATCTCCCACTAATGTTCCCACAATGCACCTGGGCCTGGATGTTAGATTAGGACGTCCGCTGCGATCAAATACGCTTCTAATTACAAAGCAGAGGACTTTTGTTTTGTTTTTTTAGAAAAAAAAAAAAAAGGGGGGGGAAAGGAAATCACACATGTCTGGGTTTCCAAGCAGTGTGTGTGTGTGTGTGTGTGTGTGTGTGTGTGTGTGCGCGCGTGTGGTTGAATGTGTGTGAGCACAGGTGTCACACTGTGACGCAGCAGGTCGCCGCCTCATGCTGAGAAGTAAATACACACCTGGCGATAAGATCGGACGTACCTTTGGATGCAGGTGTACTTGACTGACTACACATAGCCTGCTTATCTACACAGAGCAGGCTGTCCGTGTGTGTGTGTGTGTGTGTGTGTGTGTGTGTCATCTGCACTGGACTGCCTTCACCCAGTCCCACCAGACGCACTCTTTTGTTACACACACATTAAACGGTGCAGCGAGTGTATTCTGTTGCAGCTTACGCCTCTCAGAGGGGGTCTATACTGCGTGTGTGTGTGCGCGCGCGCGTGTGTGTGTGTGTTTTGGTGCAGATATGGCTGCCAGTGCGACTGGAGTGCTTCGCCCTCAGAAGCAGCAACGCCAAACAGATTCTTATCGGCAAAGCCGACCACAAAGACGCTTCAGGTGGCTCCTCCAAGCCGGCCGGCCGGTCATCCTACCGCCGGGGGGGTGGGGCACAACCCCAGTGATGTCACGCATCCGGCCTCTATTTTCAAACACCTGTTTAATAGTCCAAATCGTCTGCGGAAATATTCTCTTTTTTTGTCCGGCGGAAAGCGAAAAAGAAGTCCGAAAACAACACACACTACTTCTGGGATTAAGGCCTTTTTGAGTCCTTGTGCATTATTACACATACAGACCCACGGGGACGTTAAAGAGCCTTTGAGTGTAACACACACACACAAACGCATGGCGTGATTGATGATGACTCTTTTTTTTTTTCTTGACGGTAGCAGTCAGTGTCTTGGCCGCAGTACAGAGAGCGACCAAAAGGAGGCAGGGTTGCTCACGGGTTCAATTTGAGCGTGTTAACAGTGAACCGCCATATTTTGGGAGCGGCTGTGATGGTTTGAAGGTCCTCGAGCGAGAGTTTGAATCAAACAAGCTCTGTGTCGGTGCACAAAAAACGTCTTGTTGACGCTTCCTGTTGCGCCGCCATGCGCTAAAAGGTTTCCAGTCAGGCAACGCTTCAAGTTTGAACAAAGTTAAGTGACTCACCAATATCTGGCAACATGCAATTGGTCTTTTGGACTTTTTTTTTTTTTTTTTTCCCATCCGCCGAGCACAGCTACGATAAATCTTTGGAGCACCTCACCCATTGTGATTATCCTCCGTAAAAAAAAAAAAACTTTTCTCTACCAGTGGGGGCAGCTTAGAGCACAGCGTTAAGCCATTTAAGAAGCCATTTATATTTCATTTCAATCAAAGCAAATCCGGCCTAATTAAAAAAATTCATTGTAAACTAGTCAACCTTCACGAGGTGACTTCCCCCCTCCCAGTAATCAGGTGAGGGCGTTAATGAGCGGGCGCTGGCCGCTTAAATCCTCCGCCCGCTAAGTCCACTCTCCCCGTTTTGCTTTTTTTTTTTTTTTTACTTCCTTCAGTGAGACGATAAGAGTTAAGGCGAGTTGCCGGGGAGCAAAAAAAAAAAAAAACCCTTTCACACTTTCCAGTAATTACTTCTCTTTTGTGTCTTTCTTTTAAATTGATTTTAATTATGGGGCGTCGGCCTCGCCGGTAAACGTCCACTCTGTGCTAATCTAAAGGGATGCCGCTGCTAATGGAGGGGAATTGAATGAGAGCAGCTGAGTGGCCTTCCGGCTTCCAGGCGCACCCCCCCGCTGGCTCGCTTACACTGTGGTCAGGGATACGCGGCCAGGTGGACACGCACACACATACACACACGCACACACACACACACACACACACACACACAGGGGTGACAGAGCTCCAACCAGCCGCTGGATGATTAATATAAAGGTTCACACAGTCAGACGGAGACCAGGTCCAAGCCGCTGACACAGCAGCTGATCTGCAGCTGTTAACAAGGAAACAAATGTAACAATGTTCCTTCATTAATTGAATGGTGTTTTTTTAATCTTTTCTCCCATGGTATACTTTTACTTTTAATTTAAGTTATGCCATGAGATTCAACGTTCTTTTCTGCGAGGTGAATTCTGTTCCTGCTATGTCCAGAACCCTCACTGTAACCCAAAGTTTTTGCAGCATCAAGATGCCCATAAAGTAGCACCAAAGGCTGTTTTTGAGATTAACGTCAGCACCCTTATCATGAACCATTTTACTTTTTATATTTTTGTGACTAAAACCTGTGGCAGCTTTGTCGGAAATACATATGTATATATATTTTCCACCAACTCGCATCATTTCAATTTCACTTTTTTCGTATGTGCATTTGAACTTGTTTTTGCAGTGTTTTTGCAATGAAAGAACATACTAAATAACAATAATTATGATAAGGACAATGGGGCGGATAGCATTGTTATTCCAACCAATATTATTATTTCAAGTTTTTTTTTAAGTTGCTGTCTTTAACTGATTTACTTTTAAGTGAATATCTAAGGCTCAAGTGAATCAATCTCCTAAACCCTAATATTTCTAATATTCCCAGTCTTTAATTTGATTAGCGCGACTGATCAGATTAAATACAAAGACATCAACAACAAAATACTTGATTTTGTCCTGAACAACGACACAACAACACACTGCAGAAACTTGTGGTTAATATAGAATGTTCTTCATAAAATTCAATGGAACTTAACCGGACATGAAAATTTTATATTTTGTCTTTTTTTTTTTTTTTTTTTTCAAAATTTACAACAAATTTTTTAATCAATAATTCACTTAAGTTATTTTCAGACACACACACACACACACACACACACACACACACACAACAAAAACAAGCTTGAAGCTCTAATGCGACAAAACTACATACATGTCGGACGTTGTGCACTTGCATTGAGTTTTAGCTCTTTAGCCGCTGGTGCTAAGTGTTACCGTGTGCATATTAGTGGCTTTTGTTTCACCACAGTTTCTGGATGAAACTAGAGAACTGGAGACAATGTCACGGTTGAAACAATGCTAACAGGTAAAAACTCAGCTAGGTGGAGTCGGTCTCGAACCGGCGTAGATCTGCTGCAAGGAACTGTGACGAGTGGCAGCAGTATACATATATAACAGAAGACAAAAGACTTGCCGCCCTGCAGCGCCATCACCCCTAGTGGCGGCCACAGGAACTGCATCCTCATTCAAAAATACACAGCACTGCACCAAATTTTACCGTGCTGCGATTGGTCGGACACGCTACCGCAATGCAACAGCGGCGCAAAATGGGTCACGGATCGACTCTCTTGCCGGTCATGTTGGGGGGGGGGGGGGGGGGGGAGGCAGGGGGATCCCATGATGAAACAGCAAAACTTAGTTGCTTTCACAACACACAAACACATGCGTGTGCGTGCGCGCACACACACACACACACACACACACACACACACCAAGAGTTGGTGGTGGTGTTGTGTCAGATAAAGACATCAACCATCGTGTTTCGCACAACGACCCACAAAAAACTTTTAAAGTGTTTTTGCTACAGGAAGTGGTCAAGATGAAAAAAAATATAATAATACTGCAAATGTGTAGCAGGGGATAAAACATTACTAAACTGCTTCAGTATCAAGACTGGAACAATTTTACAACTAAATTAAGCTCAGCGGAAATGTTTAAAATGTGACTTTGCAGTGAAGTTTGACTCCTTTGTCCAACACAAAACCAAGACATTGCAACAAAAAACACATTTTTCAACGAGCAAAAGAATTTAACTTTCAACTTTTCAGGGATCAAACAAATTTAAACAATATCCCCATTAGAAATCCGCCAATGTGTTTTCTTTCTGTTGTCAAAAACAAAAATCAATTTCCACATCTTCCTTGCTTCAGCCAGCTGCTGCTTGCACACACACGTGCACAGGCGCGTGCGCACACACACACTCACACACGCACACACAGCTCATACCTCCTTGCTTCTTCTGGCCACCATTTTGTGGGAAGCTGCACCAAAACATCTCCAAAATGTCGGCCAGCGCCACCAAAAACCAGGGAAAACTGAAAAACCTCCCCAAAGAACTGTCAAAAAAATCTTCCTCTTCCTTTGGGACACAGGCTCCCCCCCGCCAGATTATCTCCCCCAGTCTGCAGGATTCCGTACGCGTTTGATCTGATCAGATCTTCTGTTGCCACTTGATGAGCTTTTTTTTCGTGTGTGTGTGTGTTTTGGAGCGTCTGGTATCGCCGCCGCCGCCGCCGCCTGCACTCAAGATCGCTATGTCTGATTGCGGCCTCGGCCGCAGAGTCGCTGGCTAACCTTTGCTGCACCGGCTCACACTTAATCCCCTCAGCCTGGGGCCACCGACACACCACACACCCACACACACACGCACTCACCCACACACACACACACACACACACACACAGAGGCACTCTCAACTTCTTCTGAATTCTTCCCCCTTTTTCCTGAATGGCTTTTGAAGGACTTTCAAAATAAAGTACAAAACAATTAAAGAGAAATCACCAAAAAAAAAAAAAAACTGAGGAGATGGAATCAAACCTTTTTATTCACACCCTTTTTTTAAAAAAAAACATTGCAAATTTGCTGCGCTAGGGTGTTGAGAATCGCGTTGGCGCGGCATCTTCATGTGATTCATTTCTCTGCTAAAATCCATTAAAGGTCTTTAATTGGCCAGTTAATTTTATAGACTCTCGCATCAAACAGCTGTTTGCGGGTAAAACGGCCTGATGGATGTGCAGCGGCTCGTAAAAACCTGCACATCTGTTTTTTTTTTTTGTGTGTCTGTGTGTGTTTGTTTCTTTTAGTCGTTGTTTTTTTTTCCCTGACATTAAACCGACTAGTAGCAGTGCTGTTTTTTTTTTGTTTTTTTTAAAAAAAAGAAGAAATCTTCTGCTGTGGTTCTTAAAATCCTTCATCCATCAGCGCAAAAAGGCGCCGGGGATACAGACGCATTAAAAAGGGAAGAGGAAGACGTCTGTCGCTCTGGGACGTCGCTAAAATAATGATGATAATGACAATTGTAAATATTTAATATGACAAGATTAAACACCCCGTTTTTAAGTTATAATAATAAATCCTAAATGACTCTAGCGCAGTTTTCCCCTAAACTTACGCTCACTTTTCATAAGGTTGACTTATCACCTTTTCAACAAAAAAAAATGCATGTAATGTTTCCTGAATACATTACACTTTGTTGGTGAATATGTTGTTCTCCTCTACATACAAAGTGCTGCCCAGAAAACTGCGTAAAGTATTATTTAAATGTGTTTCAGACACGTTTTAAATTCCTGTTTTGTAGTAATTCCTGGTCGGCAGGTGTCGACTTTAGCTTTCCTTTCACCAGAGACGTTGAAAACTTCAGTGTGAACACAGCACCAGACAGGAAGCTCCTCTTTGTGAGCAAAAGCACAATGGCAGTTAAAATTGCAAAAAGTGCAGTTATTTTACTGAAAATATTGTTTATATTGACTTTATATGAGCTTTGAGAAAGAAAAAAAAGTTGCTTACAAGAAGTTAAGAGACCGTGAGCTGATCAAATGTCTTTTGGTGAGTTGTAAATCAATGCACACATGCACACGCACGCACACACACACACACAGGAAGAGATGGGATGGGAGATGGCATGAAGTGACGTGGCAGGAGGGAGGGAGAGGAGAATGAAGAAGGACTCACATGTGTCGCTTCTTTCCGTCAAGGGTCACGTCAGGTCACCTGCTTTCTGTCTGCAGCATCCAGCCACGGCAGGGCTGAAAGGAATGGAACGCACCCCATCAGTCCAGCATTCCAACAGTTGCCCAGCAAGAAAAATCAACGTCTTCTTCTTCTTCATCTCTTACTTACACAAACATATGACTTACTGTAAGTGTGTGTGTGTGTGTGTGTGTGTGTGTGTCCGCGTTTGCCCCTGCAGGGCCAGATGCCAACAGCAGCTCAGCAGCGCCATCTACTGGCCAACAGTACCCACCAGTGATAAATTGCAACAATGCCACTGACAAAGTGGAAAACGAAACACACAAAAAAGTAAAGATTTCAGAGAACTTTCAATGAAACAGCATTTTCCCAATTACGCATATTAAGAATAACTGAATTGTTTTTGAAGGTTTTGATGGTACGCATCATAATGTGTGTGTTTGCTGAGCAGTAGTGCATCCTGGGTGAATTCCTGGTGAGAAATCTGAAGAAAAAAAAAATCTGCAGATGACAAAAGACTTTGTCTAACTTTTAAAATGTTAAAATGTGTTTTTAATTTAAATATTCAAGACAGCTTTTTATGAGTTTGATTTTTATGAATGCGGTTAGACTGAACAGTAACAAAAAACAAAACAATAAATATATTTCCACCAGCAGAGAGTCGGACCAGGGGTGATTTATTCCTCTCATTCAGTCCCTCACAGGTGTGTGTGTGTGTGTGTGTGTGTGTGTGTGTGTGTGTGTGTGTGTGTGTGTGTGTGTGTGTGTGGAGGGTGTGGGGGGCTTCATGTGCATCCCAGCATACACTGCAGAACCCTCCGGCACATCCTCTGTCAAATATGTTTACTATCATATAGAAAAATTATTTTGTTTTCGGCTTATTGTTTGTCCGACTCAGAGGTCACAGAGTTTAAATAAAGTTCAGTTCAGTCTGAAGATTCGGGTCGAGATAAAATAAAATAAAGTAAAAATAAAATAATTACTTGAAATTGTTGCTATGAAATTTCCCCCTTTTGAAACTAGATGAATGAATCTAAAAAAACTCAGAGACGTCTGGTCCAACAGCAGCAGCCGCAGCCAGTGATTCTATAAGGAGCGAAATGTACTCGCTAAATAGCATTTAGCCCGCTGCTGGGAGAACCTGGACCCGGCATGCTGCCCCTAGTGGCCCCTCAACCCAGAGCTTCAGCATCAAATCCGAGAACCACCGAGAGAGTCGATCCGACTCTGGTCTCAGTTCCACTCAGCTACACGGGCGAAGAGGGAACTTTTAACTGCATTGCACTGCACACACACACACACACACACACACACACACACACACACACACACACACACACACACACACGGGAATGTCTCCTCTTGTCAAGTACATCATGGAAGCTCTGCTTGAGTTTTCGTCCCTCCAGGAAAACACGGTACTGTATATTTGAGTTTGTGTGTATCTACATCTGTGTGTGTGTGTGTGTGTGTGTGTGTGTGTGTGTGTGCGTGCGTGCCGGAGCGAGACACAGTGACAGGGCTTTAATCCCTGCGGCTCCTGAGTTCCAACAAGGCAGCGAGAAGCAGCCGAGTGTCTCAGCAGCCCGTAGCCGACTGGAACTGCCAGTGAAACAAAAAGAAAGTCAGCGGACCAAAAAAAAAAAAAAGTAAAAAAAATGAAAAAAAAAGCACTAAAAAAATAAAATAAAATAAATAAATCAAACGAGGAGAGAGGAAGACAGTCTCTGGCCTAGACGTTGCCCCCCGCTGGGAGCTGAGCTCGGGGGTCGATGGCAGTCGGTGATAATGGAAGAGTCACTAGGACGACGGCGCCCCCTCTGGTGTGATGGAGGCTGGTTTCACCCTGATTATTGATATCAGAGGTGGGAGGGGCACAGTGTGACTCTCTCTCTCCCTCTCTTTCTCTTATTTATTGACTTGCTCTTTCTTTTCCAATCTGGCATTCTGGGAATTCCATCATTTTTGCACTGAAGGTCTCAACATGCCGCTTAATTTTGTCTTTTCTTCAACTGAATCTGAAGTTTGGCTGGAAACAGGACTGGCGACGAAACATTGAATTCAACTTCAGGATGGTTTTAATATTGTTGGTCCTTTTTTTTTTATTATTTGTTTGTTTAGAAAATTTCAAGACAAGAGAAGTCAAGTCAAGAAACGCTTTTATAACCGAAGAGTGCTTTGTTCTCTCTGGGGTTTCTTTCGAGCTGCGAAATGAAAACGGTGCGTTTTCGTGAAACCTAAGGAGACCTTTGTTCATCAAAGTGTTCAAATGCTGAAGTTTAAAGAACCTTGAGTAAACTGCTGCGGCGGGAACTCTTTAAGTCTTTAACTTTTATGTCACCTATTTGTGGAAGTCAACACTAAAGGACTATAAAAGAAAATAATAAAAAACTGTAAGGATGTCGCAACTCTTAAAAAAATTGTTCATTTTAAAAAATAAATGGAAATAGCTGATTTGTTGTGGACCAAAAGTCAGAGCGTAGGTGGCGCTATGGAGCAATTGGATATTTAATTTTTGCATTTTATAAAAGTTTTCATTGGTCTAGTTTGGGTAATGTTTTTTTGCTTTTGGGTGGCGTTATGGAGCACCTAGAGCTGTAATATTTGCATGACAAAAAAATATTTTCACCAGTCCTGACCTGCTTGCCGAATTTTGTCAAAATTGGAAAAAGTTCAAAAGTTAAACTCTGTATTAATGGGCTCGTCTCGATCCACTTCCTGTCAGCCTCCCTCTCCCCCTCTACGTATCATTCATTCATTCATGTAAATAAAAGATGGATGTTGTGTTTGACGGCAGACATCGGTGAAACAGATAAAAGTTGTTGCAGCTGTGGTAGAGCAAGACTGTGGGGTCAGGCTGGACTGCCTTCATTGTAGACATACTGCCACCTACAGGCTGACACGCACACAACTACAATATCTTCCAATGAAAGAAATGTCACTATCAGAATTTTAAAGGCTGCATTTTTGGCCAAATAATAATAATAATAAAAAAAAATTAAAAAATAACAATGACAATAATAATAATAATAATAATAATAATAATAATAATAATAATAATAATAATTAAAAAAAAATAAAATAAATAATGATAATAATAATAATAATAATAATAATAATAATAATGTTGGAAGTATATTTCTTAAAAAATAAAATAAATCCTACAAGTTGTTTTTATTTTTCAACCATTCAATACAATTTTTTTTTCTGATTAATTAGATGAATATAAATCTTTGAGCTTCTTCTTCTGATTTGATTCTCCCTTCAAAATAAAAGACCCACCCCGACCCCCAATTCACACCTCACCCCCTCACAGACATCCCCAGCAGGGTCACATGACTGGCTGCAAGGAGCAGCAGCAGTGATTTTCTGCTGATGATCGTCACAAGGATTTCTCTCTCCCTCCCTC
The DNA here is from genome assembly GCF_046127955.1 of Nelusetta ayraudi. Taxonomy (NCBI): domain Eukaryota; kingdom Metazoa; phylum Chordata; class Actinopteri; order Tetraodontiformes; family Monacanthidae; genus Nelusetta; species Nelusetta ayraudi. The sequence goes on from NW_027466184.1 coordinate 244,813, forward strand.
TTCGTGTCTAACGACTCGGCTTAATTTCTCGGGGGACCAAAATGCAATAAGTGATCATCGATGGAGGGATTTGGTCACATGACCTCCGTCTGGTTGCCACCGTCTGTCTTTCTGTCTTGTCTCCGCACCTACGAGTCCCTGATGAAGTTATTAAACTGTCCCGCATGCTTTTTTTTTAGTTGCTGAGAAGATTTTTTTTTTTTTTTACATTTTTTTTTTTTAACAACTTAAATCCATTCTTATATCTCTTCCTATGTCAAAATGTTTTGTGATATTTTTAGATGTGAATAATGTGGCGGTACGACACAAAGGCAGACTGGCTGCAAGTACAGAAACGCATCCTGTGTATGGAAAAGTGAAAGTGTCACATGTCCAGCCAACACGGCGCAAGTCATCCTGGCCAGCAGGGGGAGTGCTGAGCTGGGAGTAGACGTGAAAAGAGGCCTCGCTACTCCTGCTCTGTAGCTGTACTGCCTCTGCTTCCTGGTTCTGACCCCCTGTCTGTGCACACATCATCCTGCATTTATCTCCCATCCATCCATCCATCCATCCCGCCCTCCCTCCATGCATCCCTTCATACGTCCATCTGTCATCCCTGATTCATCCACCCAGCCATCTTTCATCTATCCCTACTTCTCCATTATCCATCCATCCATCCATCCACGCATCCCTTCATACCTCCATCCATCCATCCCCTTCATCGTCCATCCATTATCCATACAGCCCTCCATCCACCCATCCATCCACCCACCCATCCCTACCTCCATCCCTCCATTGCCTAGCCATACATCCTTCCATCCATTCACCACCCATCCACCCATCCATCCATCCAATGCCGGTCTGTTCATTAAAAAAAATCCCTCTTTTTGGTTTTATTTAAATTGTCTGGATGTCTACTTTGACCAGTATCTTCTACCTGTTGACCTTTTCCTCACACTGGGAACAGCCTGAAGGTCAAACTGGCACTCTGTGGCCGAGCAGGTGGACACCAGACAACAGAACCAAACCTTGTTTCCCAGAGACGCCAGACGATGAGCATCCAGCCGACAAGCCTGATGTGAAAATCAAACCACAATCTTTTCTTTTCGGTCCGCAGCGCCGCCCTCTGCTGGTTCCGCCCGGTCACAATGCAAATGTTACCTGAGAAGTCGAGCTAAAGCTGAAAATCAGTTCCTGGATGGCAGCTGAGCACCTGCAGCAACTACTTCCTGTCTGGCAGCCTTCACTTACCGCTAAACGAAACCGATCGTCCGTCTGACGAGTCTCTGTGTGAATATGAACCGGGAAAAAAAAAGAAAAAGAAAATGACTCCCAACACTCTCTCCCGCCCGACTGTTTAGCGAACCAAACTGCGGATGAGGCGGAGGGGCAATAACGACACGGTGGCATCCGTTTGGAATCACTGCAGTTTAACCCGACCACCCCCGTCCCCCGACCCGCCCCCACAGCCCTCCTCCCCCTCACACCCCGTCATTAGCTCGCAGCCTCGAAAAGACCTTTTACCGCTCTGCTTTTCTCTTTATCACCCTCTTGCGCTCTGTTTTTTTTTTTTTTTTTTTTTTACCGTGAAAAACATTAACGCACACGCTCGCAAAACACTGCAGCGTGTGACCCAGCCAGTGTGTCAGTGTGTGTGTGTGTGTGGGCGTGTGTGTGTGTGTGTGTGCGTGCTCGGGCCGCTGACCCCGACACTTTGCTTCTCGTCTAATGCTCTTTAAATGAGCTGCAGGGTAACTGGAGTCCTGCACGGCTCCACGGGCAGCCATTATGAGGGCTGGCAGCCGGCAGCAGCCTCAACATTAGCTCTCCGAGGGTCCTGCCCTGCTCCTCACACACACACACACACACACACACACACACACGCCCGCGCACACACACACACACACACACGCACACACACACACACACACGTGTAATTAAGGCTGTTATTATCCAGCCCTGGCACAGGTGCTATTCCAGCCATTACGGGGCCAAAATGGCCTGTTAGCCGTTTACGCTACGGCTTTTAGCGCCACCACTGCCGCCACCGCCGCCACCGCCGCTGCTCCGGATGGTTTGTTTTTTGAAGCCACGGAAGCTGCTGTCTGTCTTAATTACGCTCACTCCCTCTCCGTCCTCTTTATTTTTTATTTCTTGCAGTTATTCTCATCATTTATGAAATGAGCGACCGGATGACTCTCCGGTGAAACATCAACGTCGGCGTTTGTTTTCCGGAGACGTTTGCGCTCGACAAGACGAGCTGCGACGGCAAGCTGAACAGCTCCCTGCTGACTTTTCTTTCCCTTCGTTTTTTTCCCCGCTTCTCTTCCTTTTTTTTCTTCTTTTTTTTCTTATTTGGCAATAAATGTGAATTTTCATCACATTTTCTTACCTCTCGCCACGGATGGAAAGCGTCTTAAAACTTTCAAGAAACTCTTCGGGCCATTATTTGAGCACGAATATTACACAAGAAAATTTGTTTCCAACCCCCCACCCCTTTTGTTCATGAATAAAATAAAAGGAAAGTTATCAAATGGTTTGGCGCCTTGTCCTGGAGGGAAAAGCCGACTTCCTGATCCATCCTGAGCAGATGCATCCTGTCAAACGTTTCACAGGCGTTTTCATTGTTATTATTATTATTATCATAATTCTAATTATGATGATAATAATTATTATTAGTAGTAGGAGTAGTAGTAGTAGTAGTAGTAGTAGTAGTAGCAAAATTTGTATTTTTTTGATGTGGTAGAAATGCATTTTGGGCCGCATGAGATTTTAGCTGCGGTGCCTCTAATGGCCACCAGTACAAAAAGTCTTGGGACCACTAACAAACCTCACACACTTTCTCACTAGCCGTTAGCTTTTTGCCATTAGCCGGCCACAGCTAGCCAGCCGGCCCCTTGTCATTAACTATGATGCCCTCCTCATCGCTCTCACACTCTTCAAACTGCCAGGAAGTCAACGTCATTAATCCCTCTCATTGCCGCCACCGACTCAACTCATATTACCTTCCACACTTTTTTTTTTTTTTTTTTTTTAATTTTGCCTCTTCACAACCATCCATCAACCATCCATCCATCTCCGGCCCCTCCCCCCTCCTTCCTCAGAGTGCTGCCAGGGGTCACATGGTTAATAAAACCAAGGAGTCTTGATGTAATTATTATTACATACGTTCCAATTTAAATGCTAATGATATGCTGATTATTAGCTATGTGAGACACAAAAAAAAACACGCACGCACACACACACACGCACTCCCAAATGCTCAGTGCGATATTGGGAAGTTGGCATATACACAACTTAGGGGATGAAAGCGAGGCAACCTTCCCCTTAGAGACACACACACACACACACACGCGCGTGCGCGCACACACACACACATTAATAAGGATCTGAAATTCCCTAATCATAATGAAGTCTGTGATCATTAGTGTGAATACATTTCCCTGAGGTAATTATGAACATATTTTAACCCTGTGATTAAAATAATGATCCTTTCTGTTTCGTCCTCCTTCAGACAGGAGGCGGAGCTGACAGGCTTTTATTTTGACGGCGTGCCACGTCTCAATCAGAGCTTCCCGATCCCACCGTCACCTCCATCCGGTCCTCGTCCGGGCCTCCGGGGAGCCGCAGCTCCTCCAGACTCCACCAGGAGGAGCTCGTCAGAGGCTCGTCATGACCAGTGAAACTATTACTACTACTAATACTACAACTACTACTACTACCTAATAATAATAATAATAATAATAATAATAATAATAAGAAGAAGAAGAAGAAGAAGAAGAAGAAGAAGAATTTTGGCATGTTTGGAAAAATGTTGCACCCACCACCTCATTCTACACTTTTACAAATATTCACTTCCTGTTTCTATAACGAGCTGTTTCTATTTGTTTATAACTAATTTATTACTTATTACTTACTTTGATTTCCAACTCATTATTTTAACTTGATTTAACTTAACTCATAACTCATTCCCCTCTGACCTCCTGACCTCTGACCTCTGACCGCTGTGGATCGTGAAGCTGGGACCTTGCTATGAATATTAACATTAATTGTGGGACTAAGTATTGTTGTTTCTGCTGTATTAGAGTGAATTTAAAAAAAAACTGAGGGGAGAAGTTTGCACATTCAAAATAAAATAAAAAAAAAATGTGACTTTCCTAATTTGACAGTTGGAGCCTGAGCCTGGTCATGTGGTGGCATCTCAGCCTGCCTCCACTAGAGGGACACCCCACCACCCCTCCCCGCTCTCCTGATGATGTCTGCACGCCGTCTAAACGCGACCTGAAGGCCGTGAGGCAGCAAACAAGCGCTGAAGGCCGAGCCGCCTGGTTTCTTGGCGGCTGCCTCCTCGGAGGCTGAAAGGCCCCAGAGGGGAAAAAAAAGCTTCAGCAGTGGAGACGGAGCGTTGCGGCCGCCGCCTGTCGGTCCCATTTCCACGCCGGCCCCAAACGCCACAACAACTACGAGCCACTGTGACCAAACAATCTTGTTAGTCCCCCCTCCCCTTCCCTCTCCCTGCGTCTTTCTTCCTGCGTGTCTTACAACACGGGGCTCCGCCCACTTCTGCCCGCTTAAAAAAAAAGAAAAAAAAAATCACACCGTGCCGTTTCCCAGGTTGCCTTTTTCACTCCGTCCAGTTTTAATTCAGCTTTAATTTAACGACAGTAAAAAAACTAAAACTGACTATAACACACTCAATAGAAGCCAAAATGAAAAAAAAAAATCTGATGAAATAAAAACTATCCAATCAAACAATTATATCTTTTATTTGTGTTGAGAGCATGTTTTGATTCAGCTAAACACTGTTTGTGTCTCATTGCAATTATGTCAATTTGAAATGCACTGAGAGACAATTTCATTCAATTTTACAAGTGGGATTAGGGGGATTATTTTAAGAACAAAGTGCCACAAAAAGACACATTATGAGAATGCATTTGCTGGGTGTAGCACAATTCCTGAAATTCCTCCTCCTCTGACAGTGTTTGTTCTGTTTATTTTTTCGTTACTTATTTATTTTAGCTTTTTTTTTTTTGGTCTTTTCAAAATCAGATCAGATTATTTTGTTGGAGCGAGAAGGAAGGATTGGGGCTCAAACTGTTGACTAACATTACAGTGTTTGTCTGCCTTGATATACCTATGCACACACACACACACACATACACACACACACACACACACACACACACACACACACACACACACACACACAAAACCTATATCATTTCACTCTGAAACAACCCGATGTTGAGAAAAAAATTATAGTGTTTAGTTAAAAAGTGAAAAAAGATTAAAACCGAACCACTGAAATTGAAATCAATGGTTTTAGTTTTAGTTCAATGAATTATCTGCAGGTATTAATCCCTCGTTAAAACACAAAACTGTCCAGAATGGCAGCACCAAATCGTCCTTACGTCTCCTGCACTCGAGAAAAGCTCTGTGAATTTTGAGTTGAGCGCAGTCGATAAAAGAATTCTAAAAGTTTGACAGCAAAAAAATATGCAAGGCGGTGGAATCTCCTCTTTAGGCTGACGGCTTCCTGCACGTGTCAACCTAAAGGGAAACCTCAGCAGGTTCCCAGAGAGCATCAGAGCCTGAAGGGTCCCGCTGGAGACTCACTGGCTCATAAAGGTGCGCGCGCACACACACACACACACACACACACAGTCATACAACATAAGCCAATGAGAAGAGGCCTCAGCAAAGAAGCAGTATGTGGGTGTAAATAAACACTCACAATCCATGACCAACAATGAATATAAATCAGCAAAGAGAGAAAAAAAAAAAGGTAAAATTCTTGTTATATCCAGTGTGTGTGTGTGTGTGTGTGTGTGTGTCTGTGTGTGTGTGTGTGTGTGTGTGTGGGCCTTCCCAGCACTCCTGTCTTGTTAGGAGAACAGATTTGTGCCGTTAATTCAAAGCGAAGCAGCCGTCGTGTTTTTCTCTTCTGCCATCACTCACCTCTCTCGCCGACACCTGCTCACACACACACACACACGCGCGCACACACACAGACACACACACACACACACACACACACGCGCACGCGCGCACAGGCCTTATTACAGTGAACAGCCACAGCAGCACCTCCATAAAGTCTTGGCAGATCCAAGGAGTTTGAGGGCGACAACCCGAAATTTATTCACCAATAAATTTATTTTCCTTGGGACAAAATTTCCCCCCCGCTGGCCGTGAAGAAAGCAGGAACATCAGCGTTCCTCTCAGGGCTTGCCGCATCCTGTTGGGTTTGTGTGTGCGCGCAAGGTTTTGTTTTCCAGGGGTTCAGCTTGTATGGTTTGTTTGTGTCTCTTATCAATTCAATGTATTTGGTGGTCGATCTTATTTTGAAATTCTGTTTTTGTTTTGTCAATTACAGGAGATATTTGGAAATTCTTAAATTTGTTTTTATATTATTGATTAAAATATTCATTAAACATTCAACAAATGTTCAGTTTGTTTATAGCCTTATTTTATTTTATTTTATTTTGTTTATTTATTTATGTTTGTGGAAGTTCTGAACCTAGTGTCAACCACAATTTAATTTTTTGTGTGTATTCACTGCTCAGATCTTGGTCAGATCTACTTCCTCTTGCATTATATTGTTGGTAAATGTGAAAAAAACAAAGTTTTTTTGTGTGTCAATTTGTTACCAGCCAGGACAAATGAGAAGGTCTAACATAAAAAAATCGACTTTGACTCGTCCACACTCAACCTGCTCAGGTCAAGCAGCAGCAGGACGTAATTTTACTTTTAAATTAAGTTTCCGCTTATTTCCAATAATATATTTTATCATTTCATTTTCATTATTGTCATAGCTATTACTTCATTTTGTCTGATAGGAGTATTGAAGGCATCACAGAGAGATGTCTTCAATATATATCAGGGCTGCTGGTGTGTTTTATTTCTATAAAAGAAATAAAACACACCAGCAGCCCTGATATTTGCAGCTGCTGCACCGTCAAGCAGGAACTGCGTGATTCTCTTCAAGATCCTGCATTTGGCCTCTGAGTCTGCGCCTGATATTAATACCAGGGTGAGACGCGAAGGTCGCTGATGGAAGACAGGCACGCCAGCATGCACATTGTCATAATCGCACACTTTCTTCTTTTTTTTTGCCGTGGTGGATGCGACACTGATGACTCGCACATGAGATAATATCGTTCCGCCACATTAAGTCCCCCCACGCTGGAATCGCACCACATTTAGCCGTCAGGAGCCAAAAGGTCCTGATGTAGAGTCGCAGGGCGGCGAGCGGGAGGGGTGGGTGGAGGGGGGTGGGGGGGTGGTGGAGGGTTCGAGGGGGGACCCGTCGGCCCGCCGTGTCTCATGCATAATGCACCGGCGGCTTTTCATCGAGCGTAACGATGCGTTTCTTTATGGTTTTTAATATGTCGTGAGCTTCTCGCGGCCTCACCGCACAATTACACCGTAGCAGCGAGCGAGCGCTTTTAAACTGCAGCCACTTTACATCAGCGAGTAGAGCAGGGGGCGCACACACTCAGGGACACACACTACGTGCCAGACGTATATACCCAGTGACACATTCATATGAAGGCTCTCACACACTATTTGCAGCATCTAAACACAGGGGGTGGGGGGGTGGGGGGGTCGCGCACACACACACACACACACACACACTTTCAAGGAGACACTAATGATATAGAGCAGTGTTTCTCAGCCATGCATATTGCATGGCTGGAGAGCGGCGGCGCCAGCGGAACTGTCTCATTGTGGAGTTTCTCTGGGGACGCTAATGTTTGCAACGCACCTTTTAATGGCTGGTGAATATGGATGACCTCCCTCGCTGTCGTCACAGACAAGAAAAAAATCAAAATGAGCCTTGTGTCGCTGCGACACGATTTCTTCGCTCAGATTATTTTCTGCTTGTTGAACGATTCATTAGCGCCGGCGTTTTTACTTGTGATATTGTATTTTTTTTTTCTGACAAATTGACAAAACGAGGAACAGCGTGGCTGAATCAAGCTGCAAACATTGTCAAGTTGACACAAGCTGACAGCAGCATTTTTTTTTTTTTTTTTTGTGCCGTCAACTCAAAATGGATTCGACAAACAAATTCCATCTTGATAGTGACATAAACTGCCGCATATGGAGTTGGACACAACCTCCTGTTTGTTCCTGCGTAAAACATCCTTAGTTGCAAAAATCTCACTTTGTCCCAGCTGAAATTCATTTCCCAGCAGAATTTGTTTCGCCGCTTGCAAGGCAAAGTAAACGTGATTTTAGTCAAACTTAATGAGCAACAGAGTGTGTTTCATAATTGCAAGAAATGTATTGTTTCTTGTTTCAATATATGATGTCATTATTTTGAATAGAAATATGTCTCAGGTCGGACATCTAACGTGTACAAGTAAACGCTGCTCAGTGTGTTTCATTTAGAATGACTTTAAACATTCATGACATAGTAGTTCAACTTTTGAGCAGCAACAGCAGGAGGAGAAATTGGAGAACTTTCTGAAGCTCAGTTTAAACTTCAGTATAGAACCGCTGAGATGGCAAACCAGTCCACTAGCGCTTTTTATTTTCTTGTTTACGTGGTGGAGTGGGGGACGGGGGGGGAGGGGGGGGTGGGGTGTCAAGGTGGCAGCTGGAAGAGACTCGAGTTGTTTGACTCTCTGTGAACCTGCAAAGGTCGGAGTGCCTGCAGCCGTCTCCGCCTCAACATGTCAGGACAGCAGCAATTTAATGGGATAAAGGTTTTAGTACAAAAAAATATCTTTCGGACTATTTCACTTACGTACCATCACTCCTGTTTACTTTCCTTCCTGGACTCTGGTTAAGAAAACATGAACATAATACGATACATCTCTGAAAAGAAAAGCTCCAGGAAGCAGCACATTTAGCCCTCTGTTCTCAGCCTCCTGCCAGACTGAGGCATTTTGGGACCTTCCACATGTCCGGAAGGAGACAAACATGAAGAAGGTGGTCTCAGAGGGCCGAGCCAACTAACCTGGGAGAGGTGTGAGTGCCTTTTTTGACATCGCAGAGGGTCACAGTGTCGGCGGTGGACTCAGAGATACAGCTAAGACAGTAAACGCTGCCGCCCGCTGCTAGTCACCCACACAGACACGTCCCCAGGCCCAACACAGAGGGCGCTGTGACGTCGCTTTCCGCTCACTTACTGAAGTCTGATCAAGAGAATTCCGCACCGGAACGCTTTTCAAATAAGATGCTGTCACCATGAACTAAGGTAACTACGCTAATAAGAAAACAAACAAAACACACTGTACGGAAAGAAGTTGTTGTCAAGTCAAGATGGACGATGGGAAATTGATCTTGATGAAAAAAAAAAGAAGCTCTGAATGGGAGCAAACAACAGCTGAGCCGAAGCACTTGTCGACCGTCGTGGAGAAATGCGCATCAGGTGTGAACAGGAGGGCTGAGGCTCCTGCGCGATATTCATGGGTGCGCCTTTTTGTCCCTTTTACTAACCCGTAGTCGGTCGCCTCTGGATGATTTCTGGTTTGAAATACTTTACCTTATGGGATTAAAATGCAAAATAACAGAATTTTACACGTGCAATTCAAACTGCAATTAATCGCAATTGACTATGAAGATTTCGCGATTAATCGCGATTAAAAGAAATAATCGTATGACTGACCTGATATATACATATATATATATATATATATATATATATACATATATAAATGAATTTTTCTGACCATGAAGTCCAACAATGCAGGGTCTTGCTGTGTGTGTGTGTGTGTGTGTGTGTGTGTGTGCTTGCACCACGGTGCTTTTTATGACAAATCATCAAACAGAGGCTGGCAGCCGTGGCCCCAGGAGAGGTCATTTGGCCGGACACGGCCGGCGTTCAGCCACAGTAATAAATACACACAGTGGGAGCTCGTCCACCTCGGCGGCGGCCCCTAGATCAAATAAAAGGGCCACAAGGCGCTGCCATAAAAAAAAAAAAAAATACAGAGTGAGACAAAGGGGTGAGAGAGGGGTTGGGGGAAGGGGGAGTGGGGGGCAGGGGCATCTGGAGTGGATGTGACAAGAATTCCCATCTCCCTCGTTCCAGGCAGCAGGAATTGTTTTTGAGGTTGAAGGATGAAGAATCTCTGGCGAGGAATTTCTCCGGAACACTGGACCGTGTGTGTGTTTGCACTTGTCGAATTAGAGCAAAGACCCAATCAGGTGCTCTTTTTTTTTTTTTTTTTAAACATAGTTTAGGTTGGGGGCTGTCGGTTGATCTCCAGCACGTCTGCTCGGGTTGGGGGGGGGGGGGCGATCCATTCATATAAGAATCACGATTCCTATCCTGCACAACCATTAATTGATTAACTCTGAAAAATCGTTTTGTTTTTTTTAAAGGAACCTTTCCTTTGTCTCTTGACGTAGGCGTCGTCAAGATTTCAAATTTTCAAACTAACTACACTTTATTGAAAATGTAGATCTCAAGGATAAAAAAGAAAATTGGAATTCATAAATGGTATTACGAAATTTTAAGTTTAATACTAATTTCCGTCAACCAAATCGACCACTAACCAATTCATCGGCGTCTATTTATTTATTCATTTTAAATTGTATCGCTGTTTTATGAGCAGATGTCAAACAGACTCGTTGGTCGTCTATTGGAGGACTGACAGTGAGTTTTTTTTTTTTCACTTAATGGGGATCAGATGACGGTGAAATCTGAATCAAATGTTCCTCGCCTCAACAAACTCTCGAACCGCCTTTAGTGTCAATTGCCGAAAGACGTGTTTTCCGACGGTTTAACAAGCCAACCGGCCAGCGGCTGTTTGCAGGGTTTTATTAGCATACGGCACTACTCGTCTTCCCTCCGGCAAATGGTTGCTCATTATGAAGGTCGAGCGCTCCACCTGTAATTACTCGACACCGGTGGCATGTGTTTACATGTTGATACGGCTTGTCGGATCAATCTGAAACACCTTTAGCCGCCACAGCCGAGCTAATCTGGCCCTTAAGGCTTTTCCGGCAAGAGTTTATGGGTTGAAATTTGGCCCCTCCAAAATTATTAGTTATTCGAGAATACTCCTAATTAAGGCCTTATCTACATTTGCTGAACTGAGAGCACGGCTTAAAGACGAGTGGAGAGGGAGGGGGGAGGTTGCAGACCTTATCCCACACTCAGCTTTGCTGTTTTTAACTGTATTTTACCTTCAGTTATTATTCCTGTGCCTGACAGCTAAAAAAAAAAAAAAAAAAGGCAAACACTAAGTGACTCTGCGTCTCCTGTCCTGAAAACTTTGGTCGATTTTGTTGCATCAAACATTAGTGGACACACTGCACATGATAAGTTGGTTGTGGACGATGCCATGTGAGAACTTTCAAAACATTTTGACCACTTTGTGGTCTAGTTTTGATGATACCCTAAAACTGTACAGCACCGATCACTGGTCACTGATTGGTCAGGGGAATCGTCACCTTTTGTGTTTTGAGGGGAATGAAACACACAAACTCCAAACATCCTGCGTGTTGATATATTCTGTGAGCAAGCAAAATGTCGACACTGCTATCCAACAATTAAAGTTGGACGCGCAAGCCGATGAAAGAGTACCGACCTGTACCGGTTGGCTTCTTCCTCGTCAGGCTCCTTCTGACCGACCTCTCTGACTTTCACCCTCAATAAAAAAAAAAAAGATGATAATCTGGCTTTGGTTTCTTGTGAGTGATTGATGTTTCTGTACATTGCAGGGTTTTTTTTTCTTTTTCTCATCCTCTAACTCAATCACAATCTCGCTAACTTGGCAACTTTCTCGCTAAATCTGGCAACTTCCCATGGTGACTTTTTTGTCAAAAGCCACTAGCAACAAATCTAGCCACTTTTCCTGGTGTTATTGGAGACTTTTCAAGGTATTTTGGAGACTTTTCGTTCGTCAGCGAGCAGCGGGTGCTGCCGCGAGCACCTCCCCCACCCCAAAGTAGTCAGAGGCTGTCACAGCCTCGACCTGCGTGTGGCAGTCACGGGCAGCTGCTGTAAAAAAAGCACATGGCAACTCAAAAACATGCTCAAGAGGCAAAGCCTTTTAACAGTTCCACACAAAACATGCTGTCATTCATGAGTAAAAAACTGATTCTGCAAAAAAGGCTGAAGCCACCATGGCATTAGCTATTGGTGAAACACAGCTCCACGCTGGCATGTGATCACACTGGGGAAGCATTTAAAGCTGATTTCTCAGACTCCACTGCTGATACGCTATTCAGAATGCACAGGACAAAGTGCACTGAAATGATTAATGGTGTTCTTGCACCATACTTCCTCAAAACGTTGTTTGCAGATGTGCGTGACCAGCGTTTCAGCCTCCTCCTCGATGAGATGTAAGTGTTTCTTATTACCTGGGGGTTGGGTGATAAGGTACTGTAGTGACTGTGCATTGAAACACAACTGAACTTCTTTTCGACACTATTCCAGAAAATGTCAATCATATAAAACATACTATGTTAATAAAAAATAATGTTTGGTAGTTTGTAGTACATGTGTAGTTCTAAAAATATATTAAGGATGTTTTTTACTCACTTTTTGTCTCTCTCACGACATTATTCCTGTCCTACAGCATCCATTGCAATCAAGTGCAAATTGCCAATTATGCAAATTAGGTGCTGACATAATTTGGCGACTTCTGGCAAATTTTAGGACAGCCAATCGCGACTTTCCTTACTGAGGAGTTGGCAACACTGCATCATACTTCATCGCCGCCCGCATCCCCCACCCGGAAAAAAAGGACCACAGCTTCCCCCTAGTGGTGACAGCGCGGTGAACTGTGTCATGCTAGTCATCCGGTATGTCATGAAGCATTGGTTTAAATTGGTTTTCCCTTTTTGGTGCTTAAAGTTTTAAAGTGTACAAAGTATATCAAGTATTTACACAGGTGCAAATCATCATAAGCAACAGTCTGAGGTGCTCGCCAGCGGTCCTTGGAGCCATGCAGAGGGAAAGGCGATGAGGGAACATGTGGACTAAGACGGATCGGGAGCGTACAGCAGTCTGAGAGAAAGAATAAAGGGGAGGGGGAAAAAAACGCAGTTAGAGTGAACGTGAGGGGAGCGGCGGAAAACTTAAGAGTGGGAACAAATAGATTAAGAGAAATAATTAAGAAAAATGATGGAAAAGGGTTGGATAAGATGAGGAATAAAAGCGAGGGAGCCAGCGAGAGGCAGAGACAAAGAGACAGAGAAGAGAGAGAGTGTCCTTAATGACCACTTTAGTATTTGGGAGGCGGTAATCTGGTTAGCCTCCGGGCTGCAGGTCATGTAACACTATCCCCGCCGAGCCGGATCATTCCGGGCGTACGTGCGCGTTTGTGCATTTGCATGAGTGTTTGCGAGAGCGCACGCGCGGGCTTGTAAGCCAATCCCGTCGTAGCCCGAATCACTTCTCAGTAGGAGTCTTGTGGAAATTGCTGTCCAAATGAAATTATGTTGTAATTTAAAAACAATTTATCAAAAGACAGTTTGGTGTCACTCCCATTGGAGCCATTAGGCCTTCTCACACTCCCAGAAGCCAGGAAGGGCTTCTAGCGAGGAAGAGCAGCAGCGAGGAGAGCTGGCATGAAGAGACAAAAGACAGGGGGGCGACGGGCGGCATGATTTTTGATGTTGTCCTTGTTGTTGTTGCTGCTGTGGCTGTTCTTGTTGTTGTGTCACGTTCCAGACAATTCGTGACTCGTTTTTTCTCAGCCTCCTACCCTTTAAAGTGCACTACAACAGCACTTAAACCCAGAACTTCCCACTCGTAAACCAGATCGATGTTCTCCCAGTTTCCCAGTCTGACGTCACGCTGCCTCTGAAGAACATGCCCATCCATCCTCCCCCTCCTCCTCAGCCACTGCTGAATGAAGCCTTGATGTGTGTGATGAGTGCTAAGGGCAGAGTAAAGTCAATTTAGCATGTTTTAGTCAAAACAGTACGCACAAGATTTTGTAATATATTGTGTACTTTGTGTATTGTGTATTGTGTACAATCTGTTGTGTACAAGAAATGATTCCCAGATCTGTCAGAAGAGCCAGCGCTAGCTATTACTAGCTAACGCTCAATGTGACGATGCGAATGCGTCAAGTCAACATCAGAAATCAAAAATAATGGAACTTGCTGCTTTCATCAAAAAAGGCCCTATCCATGTACAGTTTGTCTTGACTTTGCTACGAAGTGACAAATTGTACCCATATTGTAGCATTAGTACTGTTTCTAATAGCGTCATCATCCCTGCGGGGATATTACTAAATGTCCGACCCTGAAACAGCAATAAGCGCTAACTGTAGACCAACTAATAACAAATGGGACTCATTTATTCCTCAGTATAAATGTTTTGAAAAGAAATGAAATAAAATAAATGTATAGATAATTTGTTGTTTCGGACTGGGAGTGGCTAATTTATGCTAGTTTGCTGTTTCATTGCTTGATGTTTCTAAGCTGACTGATTGTTTGGGGGTTTGGCTTGTTTTGATTGACTTGAATGACTTAGTTGTTGTTGGTAAGTAGGTTTGTTAATTTATTAGTTTGCTATCCGTTTTTGCTCGTTTGTTAACTTGTCAGCTCTTGGATAAATGTTTCTAAGTGGTAGCTTGTTGTTTGTTCGTTTCATTGTTAGGTTGTTGTTTTTTTGTAATTGTATCTAGTTGTTCTTTGCCTGCAGGAAAAGCAAAGAAGTTTCTTCAAACTGTGCAAATATTCTTTGTAAAAGATGACATGGAATTTGTTGTTGGGGGGTGTCTTCAATGAAACACTGGTATTAGATACATTATTCAATTTACTGAAGGTTATTTCATACATCATAAAAAATAAGGTGAGGCATGTGATCTCCCAGTTGGACCTGGTTTTATTTGTCTCCTCATCTCTACAAACCAACTTTGCTGTCCAGACTCGCTGTATCTCGACACGTCTCAGAGAGGAAAGTCGCACACCAGGTGTTTGAATATGCACTCTCCAACAGGATGCATTTGTTCACAGTTCACCGGACCTCGCAAGATGATGAGCGCCAGAGGGGGCTCTCACTCAATTATAGGTCATGACGCTGCTCATTGTCACCTCCCTGGGAGGCCATGGCAGCGCGGTGGAAAGGTCACACAGAGCTGCAGAGAAGCATCACAATGATGTTGGGTTGATAGGAAGTTCAGACAGAATTTGCGGGGAAAAGTATGACAGCAGCAGGGGCAATTCAAAATGTAATATATCCCATGATGCTACAGATCATACTCTTTGGCTTGGCAGCAGGGGGCTGTTCTCACTACATTCCTGCTGATGGTTTACTTTGGCAGTGGTGCAGGACGGGGATGGGGGGGACAGAGAGGCCAATAAAGGGGGGGCTATACTGCTGTATGTTTCCTATTTCTTCAGTCACCTGATCTGGTTTGTCTTCAGTCTTTGGATTGTAAGAAGGTAAAGCAGGAAGGTAGAGGAGAAGATGTTTAGGATAGCGGTGGGTAGTTTGGTTGAAATGGATTGGTAAGTGGTGGGATAGTAGATTATTCAGTTGGTAAGGCAACGGGTATCCGGTTAGGTAAGTGAGGTGTGGGGGGTGTGTGAAGGGTGAGGTCAGTAATTTGTTGATCAGACAGGGAGTCTGGGGGAAGATGATAGGATGATAGGCAGTTGGCCAGCCAGGTGGTCCAGGAGTCGGTTAGTTCTGGTCAATAGGAGGGTATCTGGGCGGATGGGTAGCCAGTTTATGTTGGTATGCCGCTAAGTGGCTTTGAAAGATGTTGGTCTGTTTAGTTAAGCAGGCGAGTCTGTAAACAAGAAGGCACTCTGAACGGTAGGAAGGAGAGTGTGTGAAGAGCAAGTTGGGTCCTGAGCTAGCAGGTGGCCCAGTGGTTTTGCAAGTAGCTAAGGTTGTTTGCAAGGGTTGGCCCCTGGATGGGTGGTTGATCAGCTAGCCGGTTATGTTGATAGGGAGGTGAGAGGGCAGTCAGTCGCTAGGTGGCTAAGTTGATTAGCAGGTGAGGGGTTGACTTGCTCAATAGGGAGCCAAATGAGTTGGCCTATGGCCAAATTTGATCAGTGGACCTTGGGGTGGCCAGTCAGGCAGATTGTTAGCAAGGAGGAATGTCAATCAGGTAGGTGTCCACCACCACCTCCAACACCCGTTATAGGTTGGCAGCTCATATTTGCTAGTTTGTCAAACATGTAGGAAAGGAAGAACGTACTCAAGGTGGACTGCCAAGTCAAGTTGGATCACGGCAGGCAGCTGGATGTCCATGCAGATCCCGGGCTGGTCGGTGTTTCTTAGTTTAGGAGGCCCAAAATAAAGTATGTATGCGTGTCGATAGGTTGTCAGGCCAGCAGGTGTGCAGATGTGTCATCAGAGAGGATGATAGGTAGCGAGGTGGGTGGGTGGGTTAGCGTGTTGGGAGGGAGTTCAAGGAGTTCATATTGCAACACACACACACACACGCACACACACACACACACACGCACACACACGCACACAGTATTGATTGATAGCTGTGAAATAGAAAAAGAACCCACACAGACAAGTCGTAATGAAATTCTATATATAATATAGACTGTACATGGAGCATTCAGAGGTAGAAAGAAAAAAATCAAACTTTCTATTTGTGGCACTTTCCCACTGAGTCTAAGAAGTCTGAGTGCATGTTCAATCACAAGCAGTTCCTTTTCCCCGCAATGCTCGTCTCGATGCTTTGATGTCATCGTCTTTCAAACATCATTTGCTACGACTGGAGCAGCTGGTTCCCAGATCTACAGCAGAGCAAAAAATCTGCTACTTCAAAAGATAAATAAAGAAATAGTAAAATTCTCCTATCCTAATTTCAAGTAAGGATGAGGAATTTAATTTACTGATGCAAAACATATCTGAATTAGTATTTACATAAATGATAATAATAATAATAATAATAATAATAATAATAATAATAATAATAATAATAACATGTCCTGGTCGCTCCCTTCCTCTCTCTCTCTATCTCTCTCTCTGAGAGATATTTGCCATATTTGCACAAACATGCACACGCACCCGCACACACACACACAAACACACACACACACACTGTGTGATATTATTGCCTGGCTCCATCTGACTGTGACTAAGTGAAGAGCTGTCTTCATTTGTTTCAATCTGTAGCACTAATGTTCCCAGTGCCGTAAGCTAGCACCATAGGTCACACACATTAGTCTCAGTGCACTGTGTGCATGTGTGTGTGTGCATGTGTGTATGTGTACCTCCTGAAGAGGGACAGAAAATTTGGGAGGTTGGTAGGGGGTATTTTGCACTTTTTTGTTTAAATGTTTCTTTGTCTTCGACTGTTTTTGAGTTAAATTTGAATTGCCCCCAACAAAGCTCCCAACTCTCGGCTTTGATATTGGCCAACGGTTGGTTGTACCCCCTCCGCCTCCGAGTTTGGTGATGAATATGTTTCAGTGTGGATGAAGATGATGAGAACCTCGGGGGCCTTTTCTGATGAGCGCTGCCGCGAATTAAAAAACTGACAATAAGAGTCGCTGCCGAGACAAATGCCTCTTCCGCAACTCTCATTATTGTACAAGCAGCGGCCGCCGCTGCATGTATGTGCCGCTGCCACTGAGTGCCGCGCCAGAGTATTAAAGTAAAGCAATTAGTTCTGATCAATGATGTATCGGTGGCTGAGTCTGGCCGCCGTCACTCACGGCAAAGAACAAAGAGATGGAAAGCCGTGAGTTCTGCTGCTGCTCAGCGACCCTGACCAACTGCTGGTTCAACCGCTAGCCTCAAATTACAGCCAGTCTCTTCACACTGGAGTCGGTCCAGTCCAGTCTAGTCTAGTCCAGTTCAGTCTCGTCCAGTGCAATACAGTCTAGTCTAGTCCATTAGAATCTAGCCTGTTCTAGTCTAGTCCAGTCTCGTGTAGTCGAGTACGGTCTTGCCTAGTCGAGTACGGTCTTGTCTAGTCTAGTCCAATCCAGTCCAGTCCAGTCAAATCCGGTCAAATCTAATCTATTCTCGTCTAGTCCACTCTTCTCTAGTGTAGTCCAGTTCAGTACAGTCTAATCAAATGTTGTCTAGTCTAGTCTAGTCAAGTGCAGTCCAGTCTAGTCTAATCTTGTGGAATCTAGTTTATTCTAGTCTCATCCAGTCTCGTCTAATCTAATCTAGTCTATTACAGTCCAGTCTATTCTAGTCCAATCCAATCCAGTCTAGTCCGGTCCAGTCTAGTCTAGTGCATTTTAGTCCAGTCTAGTGCAGTCTAGTCCCATCTAGTGCAGTCTAGTCCGATGCAGTCTAATCTTGTCTATTCTAGTCTAGAAGAAACCTTGATTGACGTGAGGAGCGAAGCCAGTGGAGGTGAGAGAACTTGAACTAATCTGAGCTGGGGAGGAAGGATCATCTGTCTGTCTGTCTGTCTGTCTGTCTGACATTCTGTCTGTCTGTCTGTCTATCTAAAAGCAAAAACGACCAACAATTTTGACCGCTTTTTAAAAATTAATTTAAAGGCATTGTTTTCACTTCCCTCTTGATCGATTATGACACTTTTGTTGACCTTCACTAAAGCACTTGCGAGGAAACAGGGCCGACATCAGCGTCCCTGCTTAGAGTCAAGTTAAAATTTCCATGGCTGACTTTCAAACACAGAAAACCAGAAAACATGAACATAACGGAACAAACACACAAAGGAGTTCCAGTGTTTGTCTGCAGCAGGAGATGTTCAGGCTCCCAAACTTCCTCTAATATGATGGGTTTCTGTCGGCTTTTATCAGCCACTGCATGTGTTCTGGTCCCTCACCTTCACTAGTGGGAACATCAGACCAATCAGGTTTGTGCTCCAAGATGTTTTTCTTAGAAAACTTTTGCGGCACTTTAAGATTCATAAAAGCTAAAAAGCTAAAACCAGGCTGTAAAAATGCCAGCCAGCCAGCAGATATTCCAGGATGTAGAGGATGGAGAAGGAGCCGCCGACTATCTTCTCGCCTTAACAGCGTCCATAACTCTGTGATCTAATTAACTTGTTGGTTCCTATTTTGTTTTGTCGTCATTTTGTGCTTCGATGAGAGTGTTGGAGTCACCGCGAGTTCACGCTGGCTGCAGGCGGCCGTTGCTTTGGAGGGAATCAGGCAAAATGCCACATTTGCAATTGTCTTCTTTTTCATGAGTCAGAACTTAAAACAGGAAGCAAAAGGAAGTGACAGTAAGTGACACAGAAACAGCGAGCAGAGCGGCTGGGAGATTCACGTCGCAGCTGCCCAATGAAATCTTTCAATACTGTAACAAAAACTATTTTTTGTTGATTTTTTTGTTTTGTTTTTTTATTTTTTCACCATTTCGTTCTTCCAAAGTCTCAAAATAGGAAAAATAGACGTGAGTTGGTCTGGAGGACGTCAGTCCACCGGTGGTTTCAGAAAAACAGTGTGAAGAAAAGTCGAACCTCTGGAGGCGCCGGTGGTGAGGACGTGTCAGACACATTGTTATCACCTCCATCTGAGGCTTCCGGCCAGCAAGGGAGGAGCCAAACATCAAACGCTGCTGCCTTATGCACATTTTTATATTTTTTTATTTTTCTGTTTTTTGTGTGCTGGGAAGCAAAGACTTTGAGAAACCGCAGCTAATCAATGTCACATCTGCAGTGGGGCTATCTATCTATCTATCGAGCTATCTATCCATCTATTTATGTATTTATCTAGATACAGTGGGGCAAAAATGTAATTGGCAGCAACCGATTTTGCATGTTGTCCCACTTAAAACGATGAGAGAGGTCTGTAATGCGCATCAAAGGTACACTTCAACTGTGACAGACTGAATATAAAAAAAGAAAAAAAAAGAAAGAAAAATCCAGGAAATCACATTGTATGATTTTCAAAGTATTTAGCCCCTAAAAACATACTGTTACTTCTTCATTAAGAAGCTCTTCTATCCTCCACTCGTTACTTGCATTTATGGCACCTGTTTGAACTCGTTATCTTCATAAACAACACCTGTCCACACCCTTAAACAGACAGACTGCAACCTTTCCACCATGGCCAAGACCAAAGAGTTTTCTAAGGATACCAGAGACAAGATTGTACACCTGCGCAAGACTGGGATGAACCAGTCTACCATAGGCTAGCAGGTTGGTGAGAAGAGAGCTACTGTTGGAGCAATTATTAGAAAATGAAATAAATACAAGATCACTATACATATATATATATATATATATATATATATATATATATATATATATATATATATATATATACATGTATACATATATATATATATATATATATATATATATATATATACATATATATATATATACATATATATAATATTTATTATTATTATTATTATTATTTATTATTTAAGAAACACTTTTTTTCCTTTTTCTTTTTTTTTTAAAACTTTGTTTTTTTAAATCACACTGAGCCGCAATGAGAAGAACCCCACAGAGAACTTTGTTATGAAAACTAGGCCTGTCCGTTGTACACAAACACACACACACACACACACACACACACACACACACAGAAAGAGAGAGAGAGACTTCACAGAACTCATTTGATGTGGCCTTCGGCAGATTTAACGATAGCACAACATTGACATGGCCAATAGGTCGAAGAGAAATGCCACCACCTTCCATTTCGTCTCCTTTGTTCGCTGTATTGAGCTATTATAGCATCAAAACGACAATCAGAAAAAAGAATTCAGTGCTACAAAATGTCAATTTTTTTTAAGGGGGCAGAGCTCCAAAGACCATCTTTCGTTCGTTCGTTCTGCTCTCGGATGCTCTGGGATGCGGAGAGCAGAGAGCCAATCAGAGGAGGACGTAATCTGAGCCGCCAGTAGAAAGCTTACAAGACATGTTATGCATACATTGCCCATTTTATGAATGGGTTAACTGACTGGATTAAACATATTCATATCAATGATTATATGATTATGCATATTTATATCAGTGAGTATATGATTATGCTCAAGCATCTACATTAAAACATAATGTTACCTTCAGCCCCCAGCGCTTTTTTGAAAGGGACTGAGTGACTCGGTGGAAAAAAATGTGTTTGTGAACGCATCGTTTTCTTGGAAGATGTCCTCTACCAGGGGACGGCAACATTTCCAGATGGATAGAAAGGATCCATCCAGAGGTCTGGCAGGCTGACACAGACACACGCACACACACACACACACACACACACACACACACACACACACACACACACACACACACACACAAACACATTAAAAAAAAAAAAAAAAAAAAAAAATTAAAGCTTAAGCTTAAAGCTCACATCTCAAATGTTATTTCACAAGACCAATCAAACACTTCAATCTAAAACATATCGGTATATCACGTGTGTGCGTGTGTCTGTCTGTCTGTCTGTTTTCTGGGAAATACTAACATTTGTGACAGAGAAATGTCTTAACAGATCAGTGACATCCATCCATCTCTGCTGCAAATAACTTGGACTGGGATTTTTAAACGTGTTTTGCGTGAAGGTTCTATTGTCGACGTGTGAATCAAAAGGATCCGGACTGTCTTTTCGCTTTCAGGTCAACCATGGATTTTTGTCTTATTATCAGCTTTTATACAATATCATATTTTACTGCATACAGAAATCAGTAATACACTGCCATAAAATTTTAAGGGTCTTTTTTAGGATTAAGGGTCCAAAATAAAATAAAAAAAACATGGAAAACGGGTGTTTTTTTTTTTTTTTTTAACAATTGAGTTTAGAAAAGTGACAAGATTTTCCTTTTCCAAGCTCATAACTCCGAACAAGAGGCTGAGGATGACCAGTAACATAGAAGGACTTACTTTTACCAGCGGACTGCTGCCTCATTGTCTGGTGTGACACACAGTTCCCCAGTCGCTTAGCAACAGTCGCTAACAAATCATTTTATTGAGCACCGGCTGTTCAGGTGTGAGAGGTTGCGTTTGATCTTCAAACTTTCAGCTCTTGAAGTATGTTTTATACAGTATATCCTGAACATATACCTCCCGATACAGATTTTCAGTTGAATGAAACAATGAAAACACAAATGTGTGTTGTGTCCTTGCCTAAACTACCACTTCACACCAGGAAGGAAGAAAATAACATTTATAACACGAGTTATAGTTTTAAAGCTCCGTATGAGACTGTTGAGCTGGTTGTTCAATTTTTAATGAAAATATTAATAAAGAACAACAAGATTTTGTTGATTGTTTTACTCATAGCCAATCTTGGTTAGCCATTTAAACACATTGGTGTGATAATATTTCACACTTAAAGTATTTGCAAATTAAGTTGTTCTTTGTAATCTTACAGGAGCTTTTGTTCAAATTGGGGCCACATCTGTCCCAGATCTGGACCACATCTGTCCCTGATCCGTGCCAGATATGGGTTGTAAACAGTTGGTCAAGATCTGTTCCGGATCTGTTACAGAACTGTAAAGAGGATCCACAGCGGATCTGGGTCAGGGTGCAAAAGATATCTGGAGCAGATCCAATTTTAGGACTAGTACCGGATGTTGAACTACATCTGTCGCAGATCCGTCGCGGATCCATTTGCTGTCTGTGGCGCTAGCAAACACCAGAACAACACTCCAGAACAATGTTTGCCAAGCAGAAGGGTTAGTTGATTCTTCAACCGGTCATTGTTGGGCTTGTAGTCAGAGCCAAACTACAAACTACCAAACTACAAACTGTCCAGTCAGCCAATCAGCAGTAGGTTAAAAAACAACAACAACAACAACCTTCAGTGCTGTCAGTTATTTGCTCTTCTACTCAAGTAAACGTTGTCCAGTTGTGATCAGACCGACCACCCAACCACAGCTTACTGTTGCCTGTCAACAGGCTCCGCCCCCGGCTATGGCCCCGCCCCCTTCGTACCCTTAAAGGACACTGTCTCCTTTGGTCCCGTCTGACTCTGATCGACTGACGCTTTTCGTAAAGAATTCCGTGCTAAAATCTCAACCGGTTTGCAGCTGCGTCGGAAGGGCTCCAGGCTCCACGCTTCCACACCCGCGCTGAAAGGAGCGGCAGCCAAAAACAGGAAGTGGCGCCCGCTCAGGCAGGAAATAACCGCCATTCTTCTCAAAGTGTGCTGTGGTGGGACGAGGAGCCGCAGCTGGAGGAGTCACAATGTTCACCTGCGGTGCAAAGTGACGCTTACAGCCAGATTATCTCACGCAGACACAAACACACGCACGCACGCACACGCACACACACACGCACACACACACTGCTCTCTCCTCTTATGTGAACAAAAACGCCACATGCTGATGATGAATCTGTGCAATAAGGGAACTAATTATCTTCCGTCAGCCGAGGCATTTTGGTCCCTGAACGCGTCAGACGTCACTAGCACCAAACAAACCGTTGGTGCCATCAGTTTGTCACCGTGACCACACCCACCCCACCATCTCCACATCCGGCAGGATGGACGCTGTACATCCAGCCAACACAAAAATGGTCTTTTTTTTGTTAAAGTTTTGGGCAGGACTCAAATACAGGAAAACACAAAACACGATGGAGGTGCAGCAGAGATCCGTTTGTTCGTCAAACTTTAAATCTGGACTTGAAGGTGGTTTAAACAAAAAGTAAAAAAGAAAAAAAAAGGTTCTAAAAAAAGGCAGACAAAGGGAGATGATATGAGTTTATACTGGGAGGTCAGAGGTCACAGATGAGCAAGAGGAAATGCACGATGAAGCCTGGACCAACACGACACGACGAAAGGAAAAAATACTAAATACTAACCATCAATAAAACAAACTAAACCTGTTGAGATGAAGCGAGCGACTGATCCAAAAAATGAGAACATCCAAGAAAAAGAAAAAAAAACATACAAGAGACAAGACAGAGCGAACAAGAAACAGGTGTCAAAACAAGACATACGGTGGAAATATGGCAAAATTTTGTGTTTTATTGTTTCCCCTTTTAGAACAAAAATATTGAAGGTTTGAGAGACTGAGGGACGAGTCAGCAAGGTACGACAGGAGTCCTTGTCTGTGTGTGTGTGTGTGTGTGTGTGTGTGTGTACGAATACATATACAGTATATATATATATATATATATATATATATATATATGTGTGTGTGTGTGTGTGCGCGTGTGTATGTGCACCCTGCTGCCATGCCTTGTTCTGTCACCGCCCTCTTCATAATTCATCAGTGCGGCTCTCCGGCCAGCTGATGAATAAGACATGGCTCCGCTCTCATTATTGGTCTGGACCAGGAGACACGTGTCAGAGTCGAGGCCCCGCAGGGCTCAGAAACTGGAGAAAAAAAAAAATAGAAAGAAATAAACGCGTTGACCATGAACTACGTCTCCCACAATGCATGCTGATGATCCAGCAATCCGATGACCAGATGGTCTGACCGTCAACGGGCCTCGTCACAGTTTGCAAGTGAAACAATAAAGAATTTTAGCGTAAAAGCCGTCTTGATGTTAATCGGATTCTAAGAGCAGCAAAAAAAAAATCCCAAACTGTTATTTCTAAAATCTTGACTCAGCCGAGTCCACTGTGTGAACGTAAACACACAATAAGGCCGTCAAAGAGATGCAATACATTGAGTCACCTGCAGGGGGCAACGTGCACGATGTTTTCAGAGGTAAAAACGTGTTTTTACATCCTTTTTTACCTCCACCTCTGGCTCCGCCTCCTCTAACTCTGCCTCCACCTCTGGCTCCTCCACTGACTTTAGCTATGCCTCCACCTCTAGCTCCACCTCCATCTCTGGCTCCGCCTCCTCTAACTCTGCCTCCACCTCTGGCTCCTCCACTGACATTAGCTACACCTCAACCTCTTGGTCGACCGCCACCTCTGGCCGTGCCTCCAACTTTAGCTCCACCTCTAGCTCCACCTCCTCCTCTGGCTCCGCCTTCACCTCTAGCTCCGCCTCCAACTTTCACTCCGCTTCAGCCGTGCCAGAAGCCTCCCGGCTGCTGGGTTTCCCGCCAGGTCGCCGCCACAACAGGAAATGAACAATGATCGGCAGATTTCTTGCACGTTTATATTAATAACTTTATCAGCTCTCGCAAATCAAAGCCACCATTGCTCAATTTCTTTAGGAAATACATAAATGAATAAAGAGTGTCGTCTTCAGCAAGAATGTGCGCTGCTGACTAAACTTTTAGTTTGTTTGATTAAACAAATAAGAAACTGTTTGTTTTTTAAAAAAATAAATCAACAAATCTGCCGCAGTACACTCTTACTGCAATGCATTGCAGTGGATTGAGTGCCACCAGCTGCGAGTTCATCATTAGTTTATGTTTCATGCTTGATGCTCACTCGGTCCACTGGTCCGGCGCCCCCCAGTGGGAGTCCCGTCACACTTCCTGTTATTATTGAAGAGAAGGCTGTCTGGAAAAAAAAAAAATACTACGCAAAACAACACTAGCACAACGTGTAATCTCTGTCTGTCAACACAACTGTCAAGACTTCCATGTCTGCCGAGAGAAAATTCCCGGTCTTGTTGCCGGGCAGAATTTTCCCCATGTGAAAACGCTGAGTGGGGAATTTACCAGCTAGCGTAATGACATTGAGTTCACTGCATCAAAAACATAAGTGCCACCTACGCGCCCTTCCGCATCGTTCTGTGTCCGGAATTCTTGTTTTTCTTTTGTTGTGTGACTTAAGCTGTTCGAGAAATACATTTGTTTGAAAAGAAACACGCTGGAAATGTTGTGACAACAACGCAATTTCTCGGCGCATACGTTTCATTTCCTGTTTTTCTGTGTTTGCATGATTACCGCTATGAAGGAGGAGGACGAGAAAGTGGAAGAGGTGGAGGAGGAAGACGAGGAGGATGGGTTAGACAAAAAGGAGGAGAACATGGTGGGAGGAAGAGGAGGAGAAGGAAGAGGTGGAGGGTATGGAGGAGAAGGAAGAAGAAGTAGAGGTGGAGGAGAAAGAGGAGGAGAAGGAGGCGGAGGAGGAGCATTAGGAGGAATAGGAGGAGGAGGAGAAGAAGGAAGAGAAGAAAGAAGTGGAGGAGGTGGAGGAAGAAGCAGAGGAAGAGAAAGAGGAGGACTTGCAGGAAGAAGAGGAGGTGGAGGAGGAGCAGTAGAAGGAGGGGGAGCCAGGGAAGGAGGAAGGGGAGAAAGAGGAGGGAGAAGAAGTGAAAGAGGAGGAGAAAGAGCAGGAGTAGGAGGAGGTAGAAGGAGAAGCAGTGGAGTAGAAGGAAGAGGGAAAAGCGGAGGAAGGAGTCATCTGCTTCCATCTTTTCATTCTAAACGCTGCATTTATTGGACCAAAATGCTGTTATTTGTTTTTGTTTGAAACTTTTCCATTTGGGCATCGAACACCAAAGCTGCTTTTCCATCTGGCCTGAAAAGTTAAAGCGAAACAATCAACGCAAAACACAATTATTCAAATCTCCTGTTCCAGAGTTCATACAAAACTCAAGTTGTGTTGTTGTTGTTGTTGTTGTTGTTGTTGCTGTGAATTTGAAGGTCAAAGTTTCGCTTCTAAACGTTGTGCATTTTAACATTTTTGTTTGTTTGTTTGTTTTTACGTCATTTTGATTTAATTTCAAAGCGCAAAATCAGATCTCATCCAGTTGAAACAGTGAAAAGATTTCAAAGTTTCTTGATTCAATGAAGACAAAGTTTTTGTTTCGGCTCCCTCCTCCTTTCACTTTCGCTTACAACCACCACTGTCCGCACCACATTTTGTTCTTCTGGGTTTTTTTTTAACAGCAAAGGTCAACAGCCAAATGAGGTCAAATTCATTCAACTCAAATTTTCTTTTGCAGGGCAGAGAGAGATGATGCTTGATCGGGGCGATCGAGCCTCTGCCATCCGATATCAGAAAACAACATTTTTTTTTCTCCGAGTTGCAAGTGTCACTGCAGCACCTGTGGGGACGCAGCCGCGCCTCCCTCCCACTGGGAGTCAAACCGACAACCTCAAACACCACATTGACGAGGCAACAAGAAGCAGCGTAGAGTCTTTACGCACCATCCTGACTCGCAGCCCTGACATACGCATACACACACACGCACATCAAACACGTACACACACACACACACAAACACACACACGCAGAGAGGTTCTTACCTCGAGCACCGGTTGCTCCTCGTCCTCCTGCTGCTGCTGCTCCACCAGCAGCTGCCTGTGTGTCTTTAAGTGAGTGTGTGTGCGTGAAGAGACAGAGGCAGTGCGTAAAGTGGAGTGTGTGTCTGGGTGTGTGCGTGTGTGTCTGTGTGTGGACTACCAGGGGAGCCTGAGCCTGTCGGTACCTGGATGTGTTGTGGAAGATAACAGAGAGGAAGTGTTGTGTGGTTATGAAGGCTGTCTCTCTCTCTCTCTCTCTCTACCTCACTCTCTCTCTCTCTCTCTCTCTCTCCCACTCTCACTCCGACACACACATTCATTACTCCTTTACCGATTTTTTCATTTATGTATTGCTCCATTGTATTGCTCCATAGAAAAAAAGGAACAGACCCAAATCAAAATGAAGATTTTACTCTTTCTTTAAAAAAAAATTGGATGGATAAGAAAAGTTCACGTGCACACACACACATATATATATATATATATATATATATATATATATATATATATATATATATATATATACATATATATATATATATATATATATATATATATGTACACACATCTATATATTTGATATACATCAAGTTTGATTTGATCAAATCAAACTTTATTTATATAGCACTTTTCATACAAACAACATTGCAACCCAAAGTGCTTCACAAAATAAAACAAACTAAAATGCAAAAGCATGCAACAATAAAACCCTCCCTCATCCCTTCCACCCCTGCATATAGACATGCCCCCCCACACACACACACATACGCACACTCACACACACATGTCCACACTCGTACTCACACACATATACACACGAGCCCACACACACAGTAAATAGATTTGTAAGACAGCATGGCACTGAGAATATACACTATATATACTATACTATATACTGAGAATATATATTTTGTTCTGAAAAAGAAGAAGAAGAAAATAGATCATGCAGTGTGTTTAGAACAATGCCTTGAGATGAGCCCAGCCTCAGTCGCTGGTGTTCCCCAGGGCTGCGTCCTCGGTCTCCTCCTCCTCCCTCAACATCTATGGGCATCCCCCGTTGCTCCGACCCAGTCCCCCACCCAGCTGTAGTTCCAATCTTCAACACTTGGCTCCGCTCCGCTCGACAAAGCCGAAACGCCACTGATCTGTGCAAAACCAACCAACCAGCAGCAAGAAGAAACCCAGAGTTCGGGGTTGTGGCTCACAAGGCGCTGAAGGCACGAAGCTCCAAAAGACTCAGAGCTTATTTATACTGTTGGCTTGGTTTTATTTGGAATCCAATGGCAAAATGTCATTGGATTCCTTTAATAAGGGCCATTCAAAGGTTTTTATTGTGACTACAGGGACAATTAGAGATTATTAGAATACCTCAGAAAATCAGTTGCGCCTGTGTGGTGTCTAATCATTTCATTTCATTGAGCCTTACATAATCTAACATAATCCTAACATAATCAAAATAAAAAATGATAATAGAAAAAAAAATATTGTTAAAAAAATAATACATTAAAATTTAATGAGCCAGTGGAGAAGATCATGAACTTCTGGAATCTTCTCCTAATGAGGAAATGACCAGTTGATGTGTTTGGCGGGGAAATTCGATAAGCAACAAGCAGCCAATTAATACGTTTAGAGACAAATAAACAGCAGCTTATAAAAGTCTATTAGACAAAATCAGCAGATGGTCAAACAGATGAATAAATAAAATAAAAAACTGAACACACACATGTACATATATGTATATATATATATATATATATGTATATATATATATATATATATATATATATATATATATATATATATATATATGTATACTGTATATACATACTGTATATATTTAAAAGAAAGACCTCCTTTTTATTCTGTTCTTTAGAATAAACAAGAAAAATGAAATGTGATCTGATTTTTTTTTTTTTTTTAAAGTCAGGAATTTAATTTTTTTTTAAAACATACAGACATTTAATGAACCAATCCTGCCTTACCAGTGAGTCACAATTAAAAAATGGATTACGAGCTTCAAACATTTAATTTCTGATAGAAAACAGTGTATATGTTGTCTGTCTGTATATGTGTGTTCACAAATACAAATATTCGTTTTAAATTCCCGCTTTGCAAAAGGTTCAAATGGCCATAAACTTCAGGCAAGTGTTTCTTCAAAAAAACAGTGTTGTGTTTGCTTTCCCTCTTTTAATCTCTGTCACATCAGTCTTTTAACCATCTTGGCACCCTGCGTGAGATAACCTCCGACCTCTCTCACACCCCTGATTATCATCATAGCCCCGCCCCCATGCCTCTCCCCATCATAAAATCGATTTGACTGATTTGCACCTACGTCCTCCTAAAAAAAAAAAAAAAAACATATACGAATATATGAGTTGTTTTTTTTGACATGCACAAAAGAAAAAAACGGGGGGAGGGAGGAGGGCTGTGACACCTCCACTAGGGGGTGTCCTACGCAACCACTTGATTTCCCTATGCCTGGGAATGCCC
Organism: Nelusetta ayraudi; assembly: GCF_046127955.1. NCBI lineage: Eukaryota > Metazoa > Chordata > Actinopteri > Tetraodontiformes > Monacanthidae > Nelusetta > Nelusetta ayraudi. Next base: position 274,209 of record NW_027466184.1, read on the forward strand.
CTGCTCACACACTGTTATTATTACACTGTTCATTCTGAATAATAAGCAATACTTTGAGTCTAACTTAAATAAGTACACGTGTGTGTATATATATATATATATATATATATATAACTATATATATATATATATATATATATATATATATATATATATATATAAATATATATATATATATATACATATACATATATATATATATGTATGTATGTATATACATATATACATATATATATATATACGTATATATATATATATATATATATATATATATATATATACATATATATATATATATATATACGTATATATATATATATATATATACATACATATATATATATGTGTATATATATATATATATACATATATATATACGTATATATATATATACGTATATATATATACATACATATATATATATATGTATATATATATGTATATATATATATATATATACATATATATATATATATATACATATATATATATATATATATATATATATATATATATATATATATATATATATATACATATATATGTATAAATATCAATATCTTTGTCTGATTGTGAGAGCTGCATTAATTCACAGACAGTGCAGACAGTGATGAGTGACAGCTGATGAATAAATCAGCGTCACTTCACTCTTTCTGAGCGGGAGCTCAACAATCAGGATCCTCCAAACATGAATTCAGACGCTTTTTTTTTTCTGTGGAAAACTCTGTGGCTTCTGATTGGACAGAGGGCCGGCCTGCCTTTCCCACCTCCTCCCCTCTCGCCCCCCCCTCCTACCCTCCTGTTGGGACACAACAGCAGTGCAATAAAGGTCAGAACCGAGTCCGACTCCCCCCACTTCCCTAACGTCCCACCTGAGGCCCCACCTGAAACTGATGGACGGACATTAAGACGTTCTGCTGGGAGTAGGCGGAGCCACGGCAACGGGCGAGGCCACACAGCATGCTAGGAGGGTGGGGGAGGGAGGGCTGAGCTTTGGGACAGCCAATGGTTGCTGAGAAGGACACAAACACAATGCCCGCGTCTACACACACACACACACACACAAATGTTGTGTGCTAATGAAAAACTGTAACTCATGCAGACACACAGTTTTCTTGGAAGAAAAAAAAAAGTTCTAGCAACTCACACACAATGCAATGTGTGTATGTGTTTGTGTGCAGGCGTATGCACATGCGCACGTGTGTGCGCGCGTGGGTGTGCACGTGTGTGTGTGTGTAATCAGCAGCAAGTGTTCCGCAGTGAGTCGTTGGAAATCTCTTGGTCCATTCAGCTACGACTCTCTGCAGACGGCAGCTGCCTGCTGCGTTTATTAAAAATATAACGGGCCTATTAAACTCATTAGGTTAGTGAGCACACGTGCGCGCACACACACACACACACACACACACACACACACACACACACACACACACACACAGAATAGAGGTAGATAAAGCGACATCCCAAAAAATATGTGAAGAATAAAAGAGTCATAGTGTTGCCGCTCAGTTGCTTTTGAAGCTCGAATCACAAAGGTTGATGAATTAGCGCCCCCTCTGGCTGAGATGTGCCATAAGACTAAACATTTGACTGAGATAGGCATCCCCACAACTTGGCGGAGTAAATATGAGCTGTTTTGATGATAGATCCCTGTCACCGCAGAGACAGCTCTACGCTTATGTTCCCAGTGAAATTACCCAGTAAGAGTTTAGAGGCCGACTATATTTTTAGATTTTTAGTGTATAGATTTTTTTTTTGACATGTGGCATCAATGCAAAATAATTAAAATCTAAAAAAAATACAAACATGTAAAATGTAAAAAAACATTTCTTAATATGAAGCACTCGACACAGTAACAAATTATTTATGTTAATATAATGTGTATATTATTATGTTAATATGTAAAATTGTAAATTCTGATTCAATTTTTGGAAAAATAAACATCCAACATACATCCAACAAAATACGAAACTCATTGTCCAACTAATCAGAAGTGTTTCCATCTAGAGAAAATAATAAGAAAATTCCTAATGAGCCTTTTAGCTACTTTGTATATACATACAATTTATATTAATACAATGTACAACTTAATTTTATTATTATTATCAAATATGATCAAACGAGAGAAAAAAATATGCAATTTTGGGTAAGACATCAAAATCAACGTGAATCTTGGTAACAGGATACAATGATTGACTTTTTAAAGTGATTGTATTTCGAAGCAGGTGATTTAATATGCACTAACTTTAATGCCTTTTCCCCAATCATTTTTATTAATGAACAAACAATTAAACTGGAGAGACAAACACTGACGTCGCAGCCGGGTTTTGCTTTATGACAACAACGGCACATAAGTGTACGACTGCTGTTTACACAGCAGCCAGGGGCCAAGTCTCTCTCACACGCGTGCGCACACACACACACACACACACACACACACACACACACACACACACACACACACGCACAGTTGTACACACAGATACATTTATCAGCATGCTGTGCTTATTAAATAGTTGGTTTAGCTAAGTAGCTGGGGAGTCATAGGCTTCCTGTCTGCTGATAAAAAAGAAACAACATCCATGAGAACACACACACCAATGCACACGCACGCGCACACACACACACACACACACACACTGGCTGTGCTGCTGTCTATGCTAAGTACTGAGGGACTGGGAGGCTCCTGGCTCATAAAGTGGAAATGTAACAAGGCAGACAGGCCTCCATGTAATAACTCTGACGATCAGCCCACTGCACACAACTGCACACCAGAGAGCGAGAGAGGGAGAGAGAGAGAGATGGGGAGGAAGAGAGAGAGAGAGAGAGAGAGAGTGTGTGTGTTGTGGTGAAAGCGATGGGGGAAAGACACACGTCTCACCTCAAACAGAGAAAATAAAGTAGGCTTTATGATTATTACTGGAATTCCCCATTCTTCTGCCATCCAGGCTAAATGAGCGTGACGCGCGCGCACACACACACACCTACACACAGCCACAAACGCACATTCACACACACACACACACACTTGCATACTCACAGTGTAATATTTTGAAAGTAAATAGGCAAAGCTGATGACACACACAATCTGTCTGTTGCACCAACTCCTCCTCTACTGCTTACACACACACACACACACACACACACACACACACACACAGGCGCACTCACACACAAACCAGTATTTGGAGTGTAAATTAGCTCATGACAAGCAGAGACATTCGCTGAAGACAATTATCATCCCTGAGTGTCTAAAGGACACCACACACACACACTACAGACATCTTCCCTGCTGAATGCTGACAGGACGGTCTGTTGTGGGCCTTTGTTAGTTCTGGTTGACCAACCTTATTTGGTACGTGTGTGTGTGTGTGTGTGTGTGTGTGTGTGTGTGTGTGTGTGTGTGAGAGAGAGAGAGAGAGAGAGAGAGAAAGAGAGATTTGGCACTGACTTTCACAGCAGACAAATCTTCTCTATTTTTTTCATTGATAGATACAAAAACATTTGTTAAATTCACATTTTGTTGTGCCAACGGGTTTATTTTAGATTTTCTCCTTCCTTCTCTCTTACATTTCTATGGAAAAAATAAATAATAAAATATTTGAACATTGGATATTATACAATACATTTTAAATGTTGGGCCTGGCATGTAGAAACCCCTAGAACTGGATTCATCCATATATACAATAGAGTTGAAGAAGTCAAAGCTCGCGTGAAGTGGACCCTGGTTTTGGTCCAACGGTCTCTCTTTGTAGGTGCGTGTTTGAACCAAAGGTCCTAATTAGGGCAGAAAACAGGTAATGATACACACAAACACACACACTCAGAAAACAGCGAGTCTTTACTGTAAATGAGACAAATAACAACAGCAGCTTTATCAGATGATTTAATTTAATTATCACTCAGGTTGTTATCAAATGTTTCGCAAAAAATAAATCTGAAAATGATAAATAAAAAAAAAATAAAGGATTGTAGCTAACAAAAATAAAATAACAAAGTTAATTTGATTTCTTTTAATTTCCCACAGCTACCCTTGAATCCATTATTCACCACACTTACTTTTTTTTATAAAAATGAATGTGAGGTTATATTGGAAGGTTCATTAAGCAGCGATTATAATGAGTGATGGGGTTCATATCAGGAATTATGTCTCTAATTTTCTCCCCCTTTAAAAAAGTCATAAAAGTCACAATAGCTTTCAACTTAATTAAAAAAAAAAAAAAAAAATCGGGAGAGTTTGGGTTCTGAAGTTACTTTTTCTTACTTTACTTTTATGGTTTGGTTTCATTTTTTTTTTTGGTCATTATGAAGTTTGCACTTCATCAGCTAATGGAAATGACCCTCATGTTCTTCTATGGACTCATGGATGCGAATTGATCATTGGAATTTTCAGCAAACGGTGAGACAAACAAGTCCGAAAGACGGTTTTACTACAAGATGTGAATCAAAACCTCTGGCACACGTCGGCTCAGACGCCGTCAAGCAGCACATGAGAACAGAAGCGGCTCATCCAGAGAGGTTTTTGACAGGACACAGACATTGACTGGAAGATGCAGACTGACGGGCACATTTTATTTATTATTTTCCAAATTTGTTTAAACATGATTTTTTTTTTGGTAATATTTTCCACCATTCTGAGCGGTGATTTAATATATTTGATAAAGTAAGTTGCTATTGCGGTGGGGCTTTTTTGGTTGTTTTTTTTTTTTTACAGTAAAGAATGGCTGTCTTATATTTTGTGTGTGTGAGTGTGTATAATCTCTTGTTTTGTGCCATAATCAGGACATTTGTTACATAAACACACCTAAGAAGACAGCTTTTCATTGTGCCGCTGTATCACAGTTTCTCTCTTCTTTTTTTTTTGATTAACATGGCATGAAGTTTAGTTCAAACATAAGAAATAGATAGAAATTGTCCGAGTGTGAAAAAGAAAGAAAAATCTCAAATTTTTTTGCAGAGTAATGCAAGATCGAGCGATTTAACAGGAAACAAAAAAGATAAAAAAAGAAAACAAATCATACAACTGCAACACCTTAAAAAGACTCTCATGTTCTTCTGCTCCCTCCACTATGACCTTATTGTTTGTGACACCTGACTGTCAAATCAAAGAAAATCAGTCAGCAAAAAAAAAGAAATGCCAACACCCGAGTACCTTTGAGGCCTCCGACTGCTGTGTCGCTGCTCCAAGTCTTCACGCCTTCATCTTCAAAAAACTGAAGGATTTTTTTTCACTCAAACAATTTATTTTACACCACAAAAATATGTTCATCACAAAATTCATTAGAGCAAAATGTTGTTTCATATTTAAAAATGAACATGTGAATATGAATAATAATTATTGGCCATATTTTAAATTCCACCACAGCCCCTAAACTATATCTATTTGTAAAGGGAAGTTTATTGATACGTTATCGAGATAAGGTGAAAAGTGTTCGAGCAAATGTTTTCAATGATAATTTATTTAAATCAAACCTTATTGGAATTCACTCATCTTGGTTTCGGCCTTCCCCTGGAACCTCCTCCAACTTTTGCCCGCAAAACAACGACAATAACAACAATATGGAGAGTTAAAATCAATTCAAACTCAAACAAAAAACACAAAGAACATTGAATAATTTATATATATATATATATATATATATATATATATATATATGTATTTAATATCTGACATGAAGAACCTGAACCATGATTTTGGTTGAAACGCAATTTCTGAAATAGATGTATGTGTTATTATTAGATAGTAATAATAATAACAATAATAATAATAATAATAACAATAATAATAATAATAATAATAATAAATAAATAAAAAATAATAATAGCTAGCAAAATACACAGTTAACAGTTAACAGATGACTACATACTGTTTTGTGGAAATTCGTTTTCAGTTTTTGAGACAATTCAAAGTGCAAAGTTGCTTTAAAAAAATCGAAACTAGGCGTAATTTCCAAAAAAAACACTGGAACAGCAGCTGTATAGCAATTTTTCTTTTTCTTTTTTTTTTGCTAAGGGCAGATTTCACAATTTGTGGAAAGTGCCACTGATTGCTGGCTGAAGACAGGAGGTGGAGCTTCACTGTGGGACCTTCAAACACCTGAACAGCACCTGTCACAGCAGCAGCAGAGTCGTGGTTCAAATCCCAGCGGAGCTCGTCCCAGATTAATTAAAGATTTATGCCTTTTGACCAGTCATCGATGTGTGTGTGTGTGTGTGTGTGTGTGTGTGTGTGTGTGTGTGCGTGCGCGCGCGTGCCCGCGCTTGCGTGCGTGTGTGTTCTCTGTCTGGTGAGCACAGCTTGTTATACTCTGACAGGGCGAGACCGTTTGAGTGAAATGCATGATGGGATTCCGTGATGAGCAGGAATGGTTTGAATAAACACGGCTGATTTTTCAAGTTGCCCCGCTGTGTGTGTGTGTGTGTGTGTGTGTGTGTGTGTGTGTGTGTGTGTGTGTGTGTGTGTATGTGTGAGAGAGAGAGAGTGAGTGAGAGGGGGAGAGAGAGAAAGCGAGGGAGACCAGCAGGCCTGTCTGTTTGTGCCGTGCTCACCGAAGCTTTTGATCGAAGCCCTCATGAATCTCTTCCCTCCTGAAATATTCCTGCCTCCCGCTTCTTCTCCATCCTCCCTCCTCACCTCCTCCTCCTCCCCTTCTTCCACCTCCTCGCACCTCTTCCCTCCTCCCCACCGCCGCAGTTCAGATGGTATTTTTCTCCTCTTCGTGACAGTCCCTCGCTGGTTCTGAGTCTGCTTCTCTGACTACTACCAACGTGGCATCATCATCGTCCTCATCATCATCATCGTCATCGTCCTCCGAGGGGACGACAGCTCACGTGCATTTTATTCAACTCTATCGGAATAAAAACAAATAAAGCTGTGCGTGTGGAACCGAGGCTGAGTCGCCCCAAGCCCTTCCTGTCTGTGACAGCGCCACCTAGGGAGGGCGTGACACCCAGGGGACCCCTCATTGCCCTCCCCAGCACTGCAGCTAACACTACTTAAATTTCGGAGGTGCAGAGAATAGAAAATAGAAAATCACACACAAAATGAAACCAAACAAAACCAATGATTTAGAAATCAGTATTTTCACTCGATAAATCAGTAAATCAATAAGTCAATCCAGGACTCAACCACTCAAACAAATCAGACTAATCTACAAAAAAAAGAAGGCAAAACTGCAGGGACCAAACCCTACAAAAAAAAAAAAAAAAAAAAAAAAAAAGATCTGAATTGACCTAAAATAGTAAATAGTTATTGTTCCTCCTGGCGCTTCAGCATGTCACCCGCGTCAATCCTTCAAAGCAAGACCTTCGACTACATGTTCCATAAGGGCCCTAAAGGAAGTGAATGCACACACACACACACACACACACACACACACACACCCTGACGGCATATTACCCATGATGATCAGCCTCCCCAAGTCTCAAGGTCATTTTGCACAGACGCCTTTTTTTTCCAGACACAATGCACAACAAAGTGGTTGCAACCCCCTCAGGCCACATCATGAACTTTGACCTTCACCAAGCGACCCAGAAATCAAACTCCTCATATACATTTTCAATGATTAATAAAAACATAATTAAATGTAATAATTTAACATATGTTTACAATTACATGTCATTGTGGTTGTTATTGCTGTTCTGAAAAAAAAAAAAAAATTAACTCTTTGCTGGAGGAGCCGCAGTCCTTCATGAGCCTCCAAGTTGAAATAGAAACGTGATATTGAAGGCGTTAAATCGCTAAAGTCACCATAGCCTCTTTAGCGCCACCTAAAGCATGTTAAGCAAGTGGTGAATTTATCTCCTTTTTTTTCTCTTAGTATATTTGAGGTTTCATATGCAAAAACAACAAAACAAAATATGTCTTTGAAGCCCCACGATATTTAGTTTTTTATTGAAATGAATCTTAAAACACTGGAAAAACGGATTAAATACAACTATTTTTTGACTTACTGAATATAAATATAACTTCTTCATGTTTAGCAGGCCGGATTAAAAAGCTGAATGGGCCGCATATGGCCCCTGGGCCATGGTTTGCCCATGCCTGAGTCATCAGCGGCATCTCTCTTGTTTCATCATTGCCGTTAAATGTGACGTTGGTACAAATTTTTTAAAAGAAAGAGCTTTCAGAGCCGAGGCTTCATTTTTTTGCGGCTAGCGGTAGCGGTAGCGGCCGCGGTGGTGAGGAGATGGACGAGCTTTCCAGCGTCTTTCCGCTGCGAAACTGCCCTGCTGTGATGGAGACGGCAGACTGATTTCTCCTCGTAAGAGCCCTGCTGAGATGTGAACCCAGTTTGATTCCCTCAAACGAGTCCTGCTGAGCTTGTTTGCTCCGGCCAACAAATGTCAGTCGTCGTCAGAGACAAGTTTTGGCAGCTGGCCGGAAATGAAAACATCTCTTTGTGTGTGTGTGTGTGTGTGTGTGTGTGTGTGTACATGTGTGTGTGTGTACTGATTCTTCTGTGAAGACAACAAAAGAAATGAGAAATAAATAAGATTTATAACTAACTGGGATTCATTAAGTCTCCACGATTCACCATTGTTGGTTTATTCTTCTATCGCAGACATGATTTTTTTTTTTTGGGATGTCACTGAGGTAAGATTTATGCTTTGACAGTCTGACAGATGTATCTAGTCATTTGAAAGGTGATGGCTATGTGGGTGCGAGCCTCTCAGGGCGTTTACCTACAGGCGCCCTAGGTAACATCTCGGTACGGTACGGGTCGGTATTCAGGCATTTCCACGGGCCCCAGCACGGTCCCAGGGGTTACGATTTTGGTACCTGCCTCCTTGGGGTTCGAAGCGAGCAGAGCTGACACCGTATGGGTGACGTAGCAACGTGCAGGGCACTGATTGGGTAAAAGTTTTGACGAAAGCCAAAGGCAGTCTCTCACGAAAGACCAAAACCGCCATTTTTTAAATGCCCCACGTGTGGATTTTTACAGTTTCACGTATTAAAAACTGAAAAGCTTACGAAACTGTACCATGGGCGAACGTAGAACTACAGACGTTTCTGTTCTCCGTGGCCGAAGAAAAAGCTCATAGAGAGCTGGACGGACGGAGCGACACGCAGTGAAAAGCCTTCCTGGTTTCGCAGCCGGTGGCCGTCACTGTACAGCGAAACAGTGTCCGCAGAAATAAAAGGAATAAAAATGCTGAGCGACTACCGAAGCACCAAGGACTACAACGGTCGGAGTGGAACGAACAGAGAAAATGTTGGAGGTTTGTCCAGCCTAATGCAGATGCGATGGAACACCGACGCGGTGGCCAACGGGAGTGAGACGGGCTCGACTCGGCCCCCTGGTGGACGACGAGAGAATAGTCGGCCACGACACTATTTGAAAACATGCTTGAGGACTGTAAATGTGTTTTGTAACATCAAGCAACTTTAGTTTGAAGGCTATTTGCAAAGTAGAGCCGCTGTATTTATTTATTTTTATTGTGTTATATATTTTACAGTTAGAGCCACCTGAGTGTGATTTGTAGCTGTTTCCGTGGCTGATCTGATCGAGAGAGAGGAAAAAAAAAAAAAGTCTAAGTGAATCAGCTCTTCAGGCAGAAGAGAGTCGCTCATTTGTAATTTCCTTCCTACTGGCCACTCGAGGTACTGCAGCCAAAACACTGAGGAAGACTTGATCAAAATGTGTTCCTTTGGTGCCTTTCTGTGAGGTCATTATTAAAGAATGTTTTGAGATGGGCACTTGAGTGTTGCAGGCCGTTTCTTGGGGGGGTCCAGCTGTTCTCTCAAATTCGTTGAACCTCCTCGTGACGTCAAAGTGAAATAAGCTTGTAGCGCCCCCTGTCAGTCGCACTTTGAATGTGGTCGGTGGTGTTTAAAGTGTCATTAAAAGGTAACGGCCACCCCAGAGCTAGGCTGACTCCAGACCTGACCCCCCCCCCAAACCCCCCACCCCCCTCCCCCACAACCCCTCCCGGAGTAGAATCAATCACTTCCACAGCGCGATGCGTTGGGAAGTCTGCAGTGCGTGTCGCCACGCCATGAAATATTCCAGGTGGAGATAAGCCAGTCAGAGGTTATTGCCCTCCTGACGGATGTTGAATTTCCTCTCTTTCCATCCAAAGGAGAAGTTATAATAATGGAGGCCAACAAAATTTATTATCCTGTCAGCAGCGGTGGCGGCGTGCTGCGGGGCCGCTGTTAAAACTTCCTGTTCAGCACAGCGGCAAAAAATTCCATTTACATTTGGAATTTTTTTTTACCTCACAAATTTCAGACCCCAATCTTGGTCAAACCTTGGCCAGGAGGATTCCCTATCTCGTTGACAAATGTTTAACTCGCAGTGAGTTACGTGAAGCACCCTTTCATTCATGACAAATAAACCAAATGAACCCCCCCCAAAAAAGTCAAAATACGAAAAACATATTTTTGGATACCTTTTTCGTGCAGTAGTTTAGGGAGAACAACAGCAGACTGGTGGAGGATTGGACTGGACTTCTTCTCAACTTGACCAAATCCCAAAAAGTTTCTCTTTGGAGTAAATTGTTTCTTTTTAATTCATCACCACCCCTGTTGGACATTTCAGTCACTACAGCGATATACTGTACTGTTCAATATCTTCTAGTTGACTACAGCTGTGGTGCTTTGAAAAGATCCTGCACTTAGTGAGCTGTGAGCCCGAAGGAGTCCACCGCCAAGGACCTGAAAAAAAAAAAATGAGCGTGGCAGTACGAAAATCTTGAGAATATCTCTAGATAAAATAAAATATATATTTTGCCCCTTGTCCTGTCTGACCTTAATAACAAGCAGAAATGTGTCTGAATGTCTTTATGATGGCTGACAGATTTATTCTCAAAGGTAGAGCTTGTGACCCGCAGAGTGTGAATCACACAGGTCGGTTCAGGAACTGCCTGGTGAGTGGTTTTATTACATTTTTATGTATTAATGATATTCTGGCCATGACCGGACTGATGGAGGGATAGGGAGTGAGAAAGAGAATAGAAAGGGGATGTAAGTGAGGGGCAAGGGGGGGCGAGAGGGGACAGAGAGGGATAGAGAGAGCAACTGGCAACAATAAGGAAGACAATAAACTGTGTGTATGGGTGCGTGCGCATGAGTGTACAGATGTGTATGTGTGTGAATCTGTGCTTAGGTGTGCGAGTGCACGGTGCACCCCCAGAAAAGCAGGTTGGGAAGAGGTCCGGAGCAGTGAGCCCCCCGGCCAGAGGACACCCGCCCCGCAAAGAGCCAGGGCAAGACGGCAGCGAGGCAGACGCCCCAGGAAGGAGGGACAGCACCTAGGGCGGACAGAAAGCAGAACCCGACCCCCAGATGGGGACCCAAAGGGTGCGCCAGTACCAGAACCATGGCCAGGACCAGAACTCAGCCCCTGCACCCGTACCCGAGGCAGGCCCAGTCTCCCTGAGGCGCCCCCCAACCAAGGGCCGAGTGACGCCAGGGAACAATTCATATGTGAATATATTTTCAATTAAAGATGTTGTATGAGTTGTAATTCGCCTCAGTCTGGTGATCTTGGGGTACCGGCTGATACTGAAGAGGGTGTTGATACATTCCTCAGTCTTCTTGTGGTTGCTGGAGTTTAGCAGGTCTATGTTTATAAACACGGTTTTTAGGGCATATTCACACCTGCCCTGTTTGGTTCGGACTAAACCAAAAAAGTCCCTTTTGCGGACCTTTTGGGCCGGTGTGAATACAAACCAGCGAACTCTGGTGCGGAGCAAACAGCCGGTCCGAGACCTCGCCGGAGGGGTGGTCTCGGTTCGCTTCCAAACGAACTATCGGTTGATGTGTGAGATCGACCGCACCGTGGCTCGAACCAGTTGTGAAATCACACACTATTTTACACGTCACAGGCTTCCGTAGCCACAACCATTATGGGAAATAATGTTTTGGTTAGCATAGTAGAAAAGTTTAGTAGCACGTCGTCGGACCGTTAGGCGAACATGAGTCGCGGTTCAACATGGAGCAATAAGGAGACGCTTCTTGCCAAACGGCTTCGTTGTCGCAAAATGGTAAACATCTCCTCATAAAATCGACGTTGTATCAAAAGCTTCTGATGCTCCAAATGACCTGCAAACGCTTGTGTTTGTGTGGAAAAAATCAAACAAACATGAGCACAACGAATGCAGCCGTTTTACCCCGCCCCGTACCGTTTTGTCCAATGATTTGCACGATCTTTGCGCACATGTGGGTTTGTTGTCAAATCCTGGGACTCTTGCGAAAATTGCAATGTGAAAAGGAACCGCACCAAACCAAAAAGATACATTGTATTTTGGTCCGGACCAAAGAAAGCGAACTAAGGACTTTCCTGGTGTGAAAACGCCCTTAAACACGTCCATATTTGATCCTGGTGTTCATAACAACTAACAGAACAAAAAAATAACAAACAAAAAATAAACTGTACTGTAACAATAATCATACTAATACTAATAATTACAGTAATGACAAGAAACATTCAAGTCAATTTATATACAAACAAGAGATGTGCAAAGGACACTCAGTTGTGCCGAACAGGCCTGCAGGGGGCAACTCGTGGAACGTGGGGGAGCTACCTGGTGCTGACGGACACCATGTTGGGCACCCCTCCCCCCCACACACTCTGTTTTAAAGTCTTATACGTCACGGCCACCTGCGGGAAGTCGGGGAGAGAAAAGAAAACGCTGCGAATTGACGGGCCAGAGAAGACCGATAGAAAAAAGGAGAGGGACTTCTGGAGGAAGCCAGTTGCATCTGAAAGAGAGACAGGAGAGGAGAACAGTGGCAGTGGAGGAGGAGGCTGGATGAGCTTGATGGACTTTGATTCGGGGATTTATTCATGGTGCTGATTTATTCAGCTGCGAAACACTGGCCTCCGACTGCTCGTCCATCAGTAACGCAACGCGGGTGCCGACAGTCCAGTGTGCGTCTGTGTGTGCCTAAATGAAAGTCATCATGCATAGAGCCGTCACAACCCCCCCACCCCCATCCTCCGAAACCTCTGCCAATGTCACACACTGACAACTGGCAATCGGCAACTCCGGCGTTTTGGAGGGTTTTAGTTCCAACTTCTGACCAGGGGGAAAGACGAGCCTCGTCTCTCTCAAGCACACACACAAGTAGAAGAAGTGGGTGACGGCGGGTGACAAACAGTCACTGTGAGCTCAGCAACTCCAGACTGATCACACACACACACGCTCACACACACACACCATCGCTTCCTGCCCATCTCCACAGCCACCGACAACTGAAGCATCTGTCATCTCCCTCCATCTCTAGCCCAAAGTGCTAACCCAGGCTAGCTACTAAGCTAGCCAACGCTAGGAGCCAACTCTAGCTTACACTTACCAGGCGCCCATATTAACCAATGGTGTCGTTCACACCAGACGCGAAGCGCGCACGCCATGCATTTATCGTTTTGGCGTCTGCTCTATTTTGCACGCGAGCCGCTAGCGATCCGCATCACCTGCGCAGGAAGTCACTCAAAAAAAAACGAGAAAATCTGTTTAATTTTCAAAATAAAATATTGCGAAGGACAAATTCGATCATATTTGTTTACGTTATATTTGTCAGTGTCTTGTATATCTTGTATCAGAGTGCGCAGGGCAGGGGTGGGGTTTTGGGTGTCACAAAAAAACAGGGGAAGGGCAACAGAGAAGATGCAGAGAGGATTTGTTGTGAAGTCAACATGGACGATTGATAAGTAAAATTGATCTTGGAAGTGGAGAAGTAGAGGGAGTTCTACGCATGGGAGTAAACAGCAGCTGGGCAGAAGCTCTTGTCGACCGTTTGCGGAGCCATTTGTGTGATTGTGGCGCTTCTGCATCCGGTGTGAACCGGGCGTAAGACTTTATTATGAAATGACGATGCAATGCCTCGGTGCAAAACAGGAACAATGACAGCAATATATACAGAAAGGACAAATATACACCCAACCATCTTCTGCAGCCACTTCCTCCTCCACTCTGGGTCACGGGGGTCTGCTGGAGCCTCTCCCAGCTGTCATGGGGAGAAGGCAGAGTCACACCCTGGACAAGTCGCCAGTTCATAGGGCCACACAGAAAGACAAGCAAACACACACACCTACAGACAACTTTGAGTTCCCAGTTTGACTCACTTGAATGTTGTTGTTTTTTTGTCACTGTAGCAGGAAGCCGGAGAAGCCAGAGAGAACCCACACAGGCACGGGGGAACAGAGCAAAATCTACACTGGAATCGAACCCTCAACCTTCTTTGTTTTGGTGTGTCTCTCGCATCGTCTCCCCTCAACAATGCGCTGCACGAAGGATCAACAGTTTGGATTACTTGCAATGCGCTGCGGTTAAGTGTGCGTAGGGACATTTTTCTCATGTCATATTTTTCTATTTATCCTCAAGAACAGGCCAATATGCAAAGGCTGCAGACAATGGGAGGCGGCGCTGGAGCCTCCAGAGGACGACTGCTTAGCCTCCAGGCAAGCCTAAGAGAGTGTGTGTGTGCGTGTGTGTGTGTGTGATGGCGTGACAGGAGAGAGCTGAGGGGAGGAGAGTTGGCCGACACCGAACTTGACATGCAATTAGAACAAACAGCACACATACACACATACACACACACCACACACACACACACACCTGTCACTGGTAATGGCAGTGTGCGTCGCACAAGTTGTCAGTGCCATCATCAGACAGGAAATGAACCACAAACTGACAGGTGTGTGTGTGTGTGTGTGTGTGTGTGTGTGTGTGTGTGTGTGTGTGTGTGTGTGCGTAGGGCCAAATCAGAAAGATCTTTTTTGGGACTTCATGAAAATTCTTAAATATTGTTGTTTTCAAAGCTTTTGTTGTTGTTGTTTGTTTGTTTGGAACTTCCCCATCCCTCGCCAGCGACGACCTGCTCTAAAGGAGCACGTCATCAGCCTTATAAAGCAGGTTGGATGGCACCAGCACCTCCATGGAGATGCTGGAAAACAGTTTGTGCTGCTTGTTCAAGTTCAAGTTCATTATGTCTTTCTTTACTTAGACATTCTATGGTTTCTTTTCTTACAGATATATATAGTTGGATACTTTACATGTTTCGGCGTTGTTTCGGCGTTGGCTGCCATCTTCACCAGAGTGTCACATGGTGTTGGTGTGACGCCTCCTTGTCCACCGGTGTTTCTGCTGTCCGGTCACCCCCTGCAGGATGCTGCTCCAGGTGTGGGAGAGCGCTCCCTCGTCCCTGTTGATGGTCAACGGACCTCGCTTCCTGATTTCGATGGACTCCCTGATCCAGTGCCGGTGTTTGTTGTCTTCGGCGTGGATGACTCAGGCTTTCTTCCAGTCCATGATATGGTTTTCACATTTGCAATGCAAATGCAAATTCACCAGACAAAGCACAAACACTAAGTCTAAACAAGGTACAACAAGAGCATTGTGGCGCAAACAAAAAAAAAACGTGCTGCAAGACATAAAAACATATGCTTAATCGTCAAATGCGCTGCGAACAGAGAGGCGATGCAAAACACAACAGATGCAAACCAAGAAAACACATGCAAACGGAGAAAAAAAAAAAAAGGAAAAAAGCTGCACAAACCAGGCAGTCACTACAACGGAAGTGCTCCAAACCTGCAGGGGCGCTCTTAGCGGAACAGCAAGCTGCGCCCCCTGCGCTTTCACCGCTGCGTGTCTGCTGACGTCATCGCGCTGAGATCGCATGATGAAGTTCTACAGAATTCAAGAGTCCGGCCGTGGCCAGTGTTCTTAGTTGTTGGCCACTTTTGGCTGTAGTGGAACGATGACGTCGTTGCCGCCAGACTTGAAGCGGCGCGCACCTCCGCGGCCGCTTCCCGCCGTGCAGCGATTGTTTCGGCGTCTGGTCCATTTTGTGTGCGCAGCGGGCAAAACAGCCAGAGGACAATGAACAATTATCCAGCGCTGATGGAACGTGATCGAAAACCTTTGCATCAGTGCTTGATATACGCCGCGACTGGAGCGATATTATGATTTAGCACACGTTAGGCTCAACGTCATCCCGTGCGGCAGGTAAAAAAGGTGGTGTTGTCCCGGGTGTCCCAATTCCATCGCAAGCCGATCGGTGCGGAGCCGATCGGAGCCGATTTTGACCCGGGTCGCTTGCCGGGTCGTTTGACCCGTTTTGTTGCGCAACAGCGCGGCTCTGTGAGCAGATTCCACCGCCACCAAATGCCGATTAGTTGCGGGACAACACCAGGTTTTTTGGCCAGTGGAACTGGGGCTATTGAAATATACTGAAATAGAAGTCAGTCAGTCAGCCGTCCCCGCTCTACCTGTGTGTCTCTCCATGGAGCTGTTCCGCTAAGAGTGCCCCCTGCAGGTTTGGAGCACCTCCATTGTAATGACTGGTTTATGCAGCGTTTTGTTTTTTTTATTTGCATGCGTTTTCTCGGTTTGTATTCATTGTGTTATGCATCGCTTTTATGTTTGCAGTGCTGTATATGTTTTTATGTCTTTCGACACATTTTTTTTTTTTTTCCGTTTGCACCAAGGATGCCTTGTTTAGATTTGTATTTGTGAATTTGCATCGTTTCCATACTTGCAGCTGTTTTCACCAACTAAGGTGCATTAGGCAGTTGTAGGCAGTATTCTAGGCCTATCGCAGCTTAATTGACAGTGGGTTGACTCTAACTTTAAGCTTTATGGAAGAGGAAGGTCTTCTACTCTCAAATAAACTGACTGTATTTGTCCCCTGAACTGAGGCCAGGAGATGGTTCCAAAGTAAAGGAGCCAAAAAGTTTTACCTCCACCTCTAATTTTACTTTAAGGGACTTTATGGGTTACCAAAAGTCCTGCATCCTCAGAGCAAGTAGCTCTCAGAGGATGATAAGGTTCAATAAGCTCCTCAATGTAAGAAGGAGCCTGAGAGTGAAGAGTTTTGTAAGTTATCAGGAGAATCTGAAAGTCAATTCTAGATTTAACTGGATGCCAATGCAAAGATGCTAAGACTGGTGTCCTGTCTCTTCCCAGTTCGAGTTAGTAGACATGCGGCCGCATTTTGAGTTAATTGTGAGGTCCCAAGAGGAGAGGTAGGGTACCCTCATATTATGGAATATGCAGTAGTCTAATCGAGAAGTAACAAACGCTTGGATGATATTTTCTGCATCTTTAAAACACAAGAAATTTCAAATTTTAGCAATATTCCTTGAATGAAAAAAAAACTGTCCTTGCTACGTTTCTGAATATGTGAGTTGAAGGTCAGGTCCTGATCAAAAATGACTCCAAGGTTTCTTAGAGCATTAGTGGAGGCAAAGTAGTATTGTTTAAACTAATTTGACCATTGGAAATGTTACCTCTAAGCTGCCTTAGGCCCACAATAATAACTTCAGTTTTAGGCTGTGGCCCATGAACTTCACAATTACTTTTTGTTTTGTTGTAGGCAAAAAAGAAAATAAAATCAACTACAGTTCCTAATTTGGAAAAATCGTAACTCAGATCAAATTAAATTAAAATTAAATTAATTGTCAAGATTTTACTAAAATTACTAATTCTGTGATTCACTCTTCATTTCTTTGACTTTAACAGGGAAACTTTTGACAGCACTAATATATAATTGATTTGAAATAATGCAGCCTCATCACAAAAAGTTTGTGACGCAACAAACTGACACATGGTAGACAAATACATATTGTTGTTGTCGTTGCTATTGTTGTTGTGTTGTTTTCATTCTTGTTGTTGAAATTGTATCTTTTTATTATTAAATGTCGAATTCATGTGTAGACACATCAGTATCCGGAATTATCACATTGAATGTGTGTGTGTGTGTGTGTGTGTGTGTGTGTGACAGACTGATGGGATTACTCTTGTTAGGTGGGATCAGTTGTGCTCTGTTTGTCAGCTCCGTGTTGCTGTGAGAGGCTGAACGGTCGCGGTCAAAATGTGGGATCACTGTCAGGATTAGTCACAATCAACTTCGTCCTCTGACACACACACACGCACGCACACGCACACACACACACACACAGTGTATTTGTTGAAATACAACAGACTCTGCCCTCCAAACACCTTCTCTGCTGCGTTTTACACACTTTCTGCCTCGTTTGGAGGGCGCAGAGCACAAACAGCCCTGAAGTTTGTCGATGCTGCGAGAAACGCACAGTGCCCGCCCAGACAGCTTATTGGACGGGATAGCACCAAAAACAAACTCTTTGGCTGATATCGCTGAGGGATGCAGGGGGGCAGAAAAAGCTCGTAAAAACAGACCAAATGAATTGATAGCAGTTTCAAACAATATTAGCCTCCTCCCAACCCACCACTCCCTAAACCCCTCCCCCCCGGCAGAAGTTAGGTTCAAGCGCAAGGGAGGATGTCATCGGCTTACTGTCCATCTTCTTCTTCTTCTTCTTCTTCTTCTTCTTCTTCTTCTTCTTCTTCTTCTTCTTCGACAGTTCCTTCCTACCACTTTCCCACGCTACATGTAGTCACACCTGCTAGTTTTGCGTGTTTCCCTGAGCTTGAATCAAGCTGGTTATGGTGCGTCATTAACATGTGTGATTGACAGCTTCAGCAAGTTTGTATTAGCCTTACTCTGTGCGCAATTTTTTTTACATTTTGGAGCACGTTCAGGGGTTACATTTAAAGTCAAAAAGGCTTCAGGAGAATAAGGACAGGAAGAAGATAGTGACCCAGACAGCACTTGGGCTTGGTCCATTAAAATAACAACAACAACAAAACAAACATTGATAGCTAGCAACTTCACTGTACCTGCATCGCTAGCTGTGTGTAGTGTGTAATGGCCTTGAACGAAAGCCAGCAAAACGTTCCTTCCCTGTGCGGGAAGACCTAAACTTATAGACAAGACAAGCAACATGCAAGACGAAGAAGAAAAAGAAGACCTTTATTGATCCCACAATGGGGAAATTCCCTATTATTAATTTGATCTGACTGGCTTGCCTTCTATTCCTCACAAAAAGACCCCATTGCAAAATGTTGAGCAAGTTTGTTATTGAAGAATGTAGCATACCTTTTGGATTTTATACATGAGAAATATGTAAAGATAATTAAGAATATTTAAACGTTATTTCAGATGTGGGTTAGGCTGAAATATATTTTCAAATATTGCCGTGGTCGACAAATCTCTCGTCATCCACTGGCTGAGTTGAGGCCGCCTCCCTCCCATTGCCCACCAGGCCGGCGTCGCATGAGGCTGAACAAACCTCCAACATGTTTTCTGTTCATTCCACTCTGACTGTTGTGTTCCTTGATGCGTTGGTAGTCGCTCTGAATTTAGTTTTTTTTTTATCCTGGCAAAACCAAGAAGACTTTCCCATCGTGTGTCACGCCGTCCGTCCTGCTCTCTTTGATTTCTTTCCTTTGTCCACTGAGAACAAAAACATCAGCAGCTCTTTGTTCGCCCCTGGTGCAGTTTCATAAGCATTTCAGTTTTTAATATGGGAAAATGTAAAAATTCACACGCAGGGTATTTAAAAATGGCGGTTTTGGTTTTCGTGATCCCACTTGGATTTCATCAAAATTCTTACCCAATCAGTGCCCTGCTGTGTGCTACGTCACCGCTATGGTCCCTGGTCAACCCCCTTGGAACCCCAGGGAAGCAGGGACCAAAATGGTCATGGTTGGAACCGTGTAGCGGCCAGTGGGAACGCTTACAAACCAAATTTTAAATTGATTGTATGAGGCTGATCAGAGTTACTTTTAAGAGTCGTTGAGAAATGGTAAACAGGGTCGAGTTTAAATTGAGAGCTGTCAGAAAAACTTTCACCTGTCTTCTCCAGAGCTTCGTAGACTGATCTTTCATCTGGGACCTGACATTGACCTGCTTCGCAAAGATTGTTTGAAGAGTTGGATTGTTATGTGTAACAAAAAAAAAATATCTGTGGGTATAGAGGGTTTGACATGTTTTAGTTAGTTAGTTAACTACACTTTAATACTGGGTATGGTTATGGTAAGGGATTCTGCTAGTTGGTTCAGCTTTTCAAGTCTAACTGGGTGAAATATGGTAGTAATAATGAAATATAATCTAATTGACTCACCTGGACGAATCATCTGCTTAGTTTCTTAGAGTTTTTGTTGTTTCAGGTCTGACCAACAAACGTCCTGAGCAACTTAAATGGAGCAGCCCAGCCTTCTTCCGCCACAGCCACATTGTCCTGATGTCACTTATGCCTTTTACTGGTTTAGCCTTGTGGTCCCACAGGATATCTATTTGCTATGTCCCGCCTTCACTGGCATGCTGAAGGTGCAAGTGGGAATCCCCGACCAGCACTCAATCTGCCGTCATTGCAAAAGATTGAACATGTCCCTTTCCAACGACATCCCATGTGGGAGGATCATGCCTTTGTTAGGGAACCAGCACAAGTGGGAAGTGAGTGAGGTTCCAAGGACAATGTGGCAAATTTGTTCCAAATTGTTGGCAACTAAGTGTGACCAAAGGAATAAAATTCTTCCTGAGGCATCAGATGGAGGATAGAGTACAACTGAAGCTGGTTTAAAATATAAATAGGTTACTGACACGGCAGCCAAACAGCAGTTCAGAGTACCCAATCTTTTTGGAGTCCTTGGGACGGGTGCTGGATAGCGCCCCAACCGAGGACCCCACAGTCCTGCTAGGGGACTCCCTGGGGGATAACCTGGAGGAGGCTTAAGTGGGTGGAACAGCATGTCCAATCTGAACCTGAGCAGCGTTCACTTCTTGAAATTTGATGTAAGCCCCAGTTTGGTCATAACTACAAACATCTTCAAGAGAAAGGTGCGCCTACAAGTGCGCCTGCCACTTGGACGACTATGGTCGATGATGGACTCTGATACTTTCATCAGACCTTCGCCAGCATGCGCTGGACATGTGAAGAGAGGTGCACTGCTGTGAGGTGATTGCCACCTGGTGGTGAGTTGGAGCCGGTGGCGGGAAGTGGGGGGGTTCAAGGGTACCGTTTTTATTATCAGTAATTTATGAAAATGTAAAAAAAAGGTGCTTAATATTAACAGAATCCTCCCCTCTAAAACTGCTTTAATGCAGAAAACTGAAGTTTGACTTTAAATGTGGGCACTGCAGCTGCTGCTGCTGCTGCTGCTGCTGCTGTTTGCGATGCAGCGTCTCGCTGCTGGACTCACCAATCGATGGCTGCGTCCGTCGGCCTGCGTGTAAAACCACAGGGGCGAGTCGTGTTTTCCCGCTTCCTCAACCTTCCCGTACCAGAGGTGTCTGATTGATCCCGGCTGCTGTCGGTGTTGAGGACTCAGGAAGGAGGGGCGCCATGTCACAGCCCGTCAATCATAGCCATGCGTACCACACACACACACACATACACACACACACACTGAGCTGCTTACACACTCCATAGACTTGCCTTTTCCCAACAGGAGAGCAGCTGCAGGAATATTTAGTTCCCCCACATTAGCAGCCAACCACACACACACACACACACACACACACACACGCTGTCTGTCCGATTCTCTGGTGTGTGAAATCTGGGAGATCTTCTGAGAGGAACACAAACACTTTCTCCCTCCGTCTCTTGATCGCGCTCCGAGAACATGACGGCACGCTGATGTCAGACGTCTCCTTCAGAGCGAAACAGCCGTGAAGGAGCTGCGTGTCCAAGAAGAAGGAAAGAGAAAAAGGAAACGCGGACGAGGGAGGAAACATCTGACAGGCTTTCACAGGCTACCGGCGCATTGGGGGAGCAGAGAGGCCAGTCGCTTTGTCAGAATGAGTGGAAATGGAAATGATTCCCAACGTGACAAACAAATTTGCCCATGTGTTTTCAATCATTTTTGTTTGTGTTTGATTGTTGGTTGGTTTGTTTTTTTGTTTTTTGGGAGTCTAAAGACATGTGGACCAGTGTGTTTCTCAGAGTAAAACGCACTGAACCAGCGTCATCAATGCTTCAACTCGACATTAGATCAGTCGTTTGCTCCTGTTCTTTTGGCTCTGTTTGTTGTTTTTTGTTTTGATCAGGAAAACTCTGTTAATCCAACAAACATCACTTATCACTTATTCCTCAACACAGCACTTTGTAACTTTCCTGGTCGGGTAGGCAAGTTGGCATGATGGCGTCACGGAGAGTCTGACCTGCGTTACGGCAACATCACACTTTTATTCAGAGGTAGCTTTAGCCGATGGCTACTCCAATTTTTTTCCCCTAAACCAATGCCATGGCCGAGCCAACCACAATCCAAGAAGGTTTTGTCTGAGGAGGCGAAGCAAAGGAAGAGAGACAGTGATCCAACACGATGCCAGACTAGATAAATATTGGACCAGCTTTTACACTTGATGGCACCGCAAGAAGAAAATGGCTTCAAGACTGACGGTAACGTAGCCTTGATGCTACTGGAGTTGTAAGTCATTTATTACAGATATACATATTTATTATCTTAGCATTACTTCTAATGTGGTGTCCAATGGGGAAGTATTTGTCCACGGTTTGTAACTGGGAGCCAGGAAAATCTAATGTTGCCCGTTTTGATAGTTGGCACATTTTTAAACTATTATCTTAAACAGTTTCTGATTCCTTGGTCCATGCAGACAATTGGTGTAAGGAGTAAACAGTTTGATCGTGAAGTAATGTTAGGATATTGCAGTTATTGGTTCTTACACATAAACACATTCTCACACAAGTGTCATGTTTTGGAAGTAACTTAGTCGGGCCGGTGCAACTCGGCATGAGAGTAATTCTGGCGTGCTAACATGCTATGCGTGCTATATCCTAAATCTAGCTAGCGTAGCTCTTTGTTAATCGGTAGTTTATCAGTAAGTTAGCATGCTAGGTCATGTTGTTAAACCGAGTAGGTTGTGTTTTTTGTAAATAAAGTAACGGACCAATGCCAACTCGGTATGAGAATTAGCAACTAGCATAACAATGTGCTTGTGTAGCCAGCACGCTATGTGCACTTGATTGAGCTTTTTTTTTTCATTGTGACCCACTCGAAGTTTACCCTCTTGGTGTATCATGTTCGATGATGATGTGTCAATGGCCACACATCAGCTGATTATTGGCCTCCCACATCAGCTGACTGCCGGCGCCACCACTGACTATGCATGTCTCCAGTAGATCTTGCGAGGAGACAAGAAACGTCAAGATGACTGTTTGTCCTACGACTCCTCCAAAGTTCAGCTTTTATCTTCACGGCTGACAGTTGCCCGAACCACCACTGGTTCCGCAGCATGATCATCCGGATCTGGCCTTGCTGTGCGTTGGCGTGTCACAGTGGGATAGCGCGCGGCTGACACTTGCCCCCAGACTGAGCGAGTTAAGCAGCGTGATTGATTCCCTGTCACTGAAACAAAACAACTACAAAAAAAATAAAACGGGAGTTCGGTAGGAGTCGGTGCTGAAGTAGAAGAAGAAGAAGAAGAAGAAGAAGAAGAAGAAGGAGAAGGAGAAGAAGAGGAGGGGGAAAAAAATAAACCCCATCTGATTAGAAATGACATCAGGGAGTGCAGGCTACTCAGCTGTGTCACTCCTGGTAGGAGAGCCACTTATCCTGTCTGCCGCCACCCAGTGGACGTGGCGGGACCCTCATTAATAGGCAAAGCTCCACTGGCTCGTAGTGGGTGGGCGACTTCAAATGTCACTGTGAATAAAAACCAAGACCCTCACACACAGGCACAAACACACACACGCACACACTGCTGATGTGTCACTTGTGTGAGATTTGTGTCAGACTCAGGGGGGCGCTCTAACTGTAATCTCAATGGGCAATGCCATAGCTATTTACCATGGATGTATTATAAGAACTGGATACCGGACTGCCAATACGCGGCAACATTTCACTCGAGGAACTGGAGTCAATCTCATGCCGTCCAAAAAGCATTTTTCCCCATAGATCGCAGCGCAAAAATAAATCCTGAAGTAAAACCGGTAACCTGACACATGTTTCAAGATGAATTCTTCGATTGTATATTTTTAAGTCGTGCACTTTGAATCTTTCAACGAAAAAAAAAAAAAAACAAGGCCAGAAAATCCCCTGAAAAAAACGTATTCCTAGCATGACATCACGTGCGCTGTCTCGGCTCGTTCTGTTTGACTGATGCAGCCTATACGCATCACTTGAATTACAGAGGCATGATGGTAAGTGACACTGCTGCTACATGCTCTATGGGAGCCGCGTGTTGCAGAAGTACCCCAGGAAGGCAAAAACCTTTTTCGATGTCTGCGCTGGACGAGCGACTCCAATCAAATGAATGGCCCGCCATGTTGGATCCTGGAGGCCTGGTTTGTACTGACTAGCCAGGCAACAGCGCCGCCCTCCTGGTCTGGGATCGAACTCCCAACTCGCATTCGGATCAGTTGAGAAAGTCAAGAAAGATGTGGCTTTGGTGCTGCCCACTTGTGTTCAAACTGAAGGAATGGTTATGGGTCTTACAGGCTTTATCCCCACCAACCAATCAGGTCATGGTGGGTGGATTTACAGAAATGAAGATTACGTTTTTACGGAGAGTTCAAATTGACTCATATTTATTTGTTGTATACGTGTCTCAAAGGCCTCAATGAACAGTTCATCTACCGATAGAGACAAAAATCCTTCCCCAAAACTTTCGCCACTGAAGAAAGTTTAATTTCATTGCGATTAATTTTCTCCCGTGCCAAAGTCACACACACACACACACACACACACACACACACACACACACACACACACACACACTGCGACATAGCAGAACATTCTCCAGCAAACAGACCAGGTGTTTGAACAATGAGCAGCGCCCCTTAGAGGCATGTGGTGGAAGAACGTGGTGTTCTTCTCTCCGAGGCGACTTTGCTGCGCGCACTTCCAACAACCCAGCAATTAAGTCTGACAATCTCTCCCTCTCTCTCTCTCTCTCTCTGTCTCTCTCACACACACACACACACACATTCGCTCCTTTTGGGGATGCAGTTGAGTCGGAAGCTGAGGAGCAAACGGCGGGAGAAAGCGAACCAATTGGAAGCCAGATGTGTTGACAAAAGCTGTGCGTTCTGCCATTGTTAGGCAGATGGCATTCGCACAATGAACACAATACAGGACCACATATGTGATGTCATTCACAATAATAAAGGAGCGCAGAGTGTAATCTGACCCATTCAATTCTGTCATCCGGAGCGCGTGCACACAAAACTTGGGTTAAAATTAAAACGCTTTACTTGTTAAAAGATGTTTCTTTTTTTTTTGCTGTGAGCACAAATGCACATGCGCACAATGATATACATGCAGGAAGTGGACGTGTCCCAATGTGACAATGTGCTTTGTGTGTTTTTGTTGTGGTCGTGTGTACGTTCATGTGGATAAAAATAAAAGTGCAGTGAGGTTGGAGGCAAGTAGCTTTCTGAGTGTGTGTGTGTGTGTGTGTGTGTGTGTGTGTGTGTGTGTGTGTGTGTGTGTGTGTCTTTGAGAGAGCATTGCTGTGTGACTGAGACAGGTGAGTTTGTGTTGAATAATAATGTGTTTTCCTCCTGAGGGGCCCTCCACCAAGCCTGAGGACATCAAATATTAATGATCAATCACTGCTTTGGGACACACACACACACACGCACACTCACACACACACAAGTACACAGTGTTATTCCTAAACACACAGTGAAAAGTTGCCTCTGGCCTCAGAGTTGGAGAAGCCCGACGTGTTTGTTGAAATGTCTCCAAATTGCCACAAGAGGGAGACACGGAGGGATCTTTGCTGATAACTTCCATCAAGTTTTTAAACCTGCATTCATTTGTCACTGTATGATCATAAGGCAGCACAGCCACTCAGACTGTGTTGGGTTTTGTTGTTGTTGTTGTTGTTGTTGTTGTTGTTGTTGTGATGCCCCCTGCTTGACATACCAGCCTGAGCCTTTCAGGTAAAGCACAGATTTGAAGCTGTAACCACAGAGTTTTGCGCCACCATGGATGGCGAGGGGCTTCGGACAAGTACAGTGGCAAGCCACCAGGGGGCGGTCAAATTCGTTTTGACCTTGTCCACATCTGCAGCAGAGTGCCTGCATGTCCCTTCTTTGAATTACCTGAATGTCTCCTGGCCTCATCATGCATGAAAATGTTGTCATCGAGCAATAACCAGCACTTTATTTCCCCCTACACTTGCTTCCTGTACGGCTCTTTCAAAATGAAAATCTTTCGTAATGAGTTGGCCTCAAGGACAAGTATGAACTCCATTGTCGTCATTGTCTTCATCATTATCATCATCATCATCATCATCATCATGAGGTCAAGTCTTCTTAACATAAAAACAAGTTCAAACTTGTGTGCACGCACGAATGTGCGCGGACGCACGTGCACACACACACACACACACACACATGAACTTGTCAGTGCCATTATTCCCTCCCCCACCCAGCTGTCCCCTTTGGGGAGCGGACCAGTCCCTTGTCATGGGGTGACAATCCATGCCTCTCCCATGGGCCCCTAATGGTCCAGACACACTGTGGATAGATACCTCTGTTCTCAGGTCAGGGGTACTCTGACAGGTGTGTGTGTGTGTGTGGGTGTGTGTGTGTGTGTGTGTGTGTGTGTGTGTGTGTGTGTGTGACAGGACGTCTCCTGGAGCGATATTGTCGTCATAATGAGGCCAGTTTAACGGAAAAGTCTGACTTTTTGTTGTACCGACTCCCTTGCCTTCGTTTAAAAGTAAAAAAATAAAATAAAAAAAATAACGTTTATATACGAAGTAGGACTTCCTTTTTAATTTTTGCAAATAAATCTTACTTTTTTTTGCTCATTTCTTTTGATTTTATCAAATTAATTTAAACATATAATTGTTCCAGGATTGTTATAAAGAAGTGGGATTCATTCCAAAAGTTATGAAAAATTGGCCATCGCCAGCTCCTTCGTTAACAACAAGCTCGTGGCTGATCTACACACTCATATTAACTGTGTCTAAGCACAAGAAACGGCTTTATGAAGTCACAGTTCCAGCATCGTGTTCAGAAGTCAGCTGCTGACTGAGACACAGAGGAAGGAGCTTCTATTCTTTTTGACATCAACAAACAGACAAATGAGCATAAAGACAAAAACAAATGGCAGAGGAAACAACAAGGTTTTGTTCTGGAAGACAAAGACATTGGGCGAGCAGAGCTGGAAGCGGAACAACCGGCATCTCAACACAAGGCCAATATCGTCCCATTGAGTGTGAATGTGCAAAATGACAATTCAATCGTAAAATCAATGTGGCCCCTTTAAACATGCTCATTGGGCAACCAGTCAGTTTAATGCAACAAAAGGGTTTGCGCTGTACCATTCCTTCATACAATCTTTCTAATCCAAACAATATTTGTCCAAACGGCAACTGGATCAAATCCTGACAAATCATTTTCTCTTTCATTTCGGACATTCAATTTATCGGCTCCTTTCCTTTCCAGCTTCAGTATTCATCAAACACGCATCTTTCTGCCAAAAGGTACGGAAAAACCAGAAAGAGCACAACTGAAATGATTACAAAGAACACACATTTTTGCTCTTAGGTCTCATAGTTGCTGTCCAGGGTGCTGAATTGGAAATTGTGTTTTTAAAAAAAAAGAAAAAAGAAAAAATTTAATTAAATATAAAAAAAAAAAACCTGCAGTCTTTATTCCTATTTTTTTAACCATGTTGGTTTTTTTTTTTCAAATCATGAAGACTTTTATTACTAACAATATGAATATTTTCAATTAATTCAATAAATATATTGATTTCCTGTGGTTTGAATTAATTTACCTGGGTGTAAAAGTCATTTTCATGTAGGAGCTATGTCTAATTTCATTTAAATTCATTTTTTATAATAAACCAAACTATTTGTAAACAATATGATTACTGTAAAATGTACATATACGGTTTATGTGTATTTTTTTATTCTGATTAATATTAGTTTCCAATCAAATGTTTTATCCGCTGTGATGAAGGCAAACATACACATATCACTTTATTTCGTTTTTGGAATTTTTTTTATATATATATTTTTTTTTTTTTCAGGGAAAAGCACCGTTCAGAAATGTACCTTTTCCCAAACTAAACTGATATATCTCAACATATTCCCACTAAAATTTGCACTTCATTAAATGTCAAAAAAGCTTTTTATGGATAGTATCTTTTTAGGATGTTGTTTTTATGTGCAGTGAGACAGACAGAGAGAGAGAGAGAGAGAGGGGGAGAGAGACCGAGAGCGATAACCCAGTGACATCAAATGACTCAAGTGCCAAAAAAAAGTTTATTTTTCTGGGCTAAGGAGAAAAAAGTGGAGGAGGAGGAGGAAAAACCCCTGTGGGCTGATGAGTGAGTGAAACAATTAGAGAGACGGCAGTGAGGAGAGTGCAGGGTCGAGGGTGACACTGACACCGGATGTCATTTTAATTGACAGAGAGCGGGTGGGGGAGGGGCAGAGCTGCACGCCCCCTGGGGCCAGTCTGATTGCTGAAGTTAGGAAGATAAGCTATGAAATATTAAATGTATGAAAGTTGAGGTGTGGTGGGAGGAGGGTCTTCCTGTCAGCTCCTGACGGGCCGTAAACACGCCTGGGTTTCCCATTTCTGCACCATAACTGGGAAAGAGGAGGCCACTAAAAAAAAAAAACACAACTGACATAAAGAAATGAGTTTAGGTCAACCTCAAGGTTTTTAACACTCAGGTCAATCTAGACCAAGACGAGAGCAGAACCATGACCAGAGCCTGGACTGGAACCAGGACTGAAACTGGACAAGAGTAGAGCCAGGCTTGGGTCAGGCAAGGACCAGACCAGAGCTGGAACCAGGCGAGGACTGAACTAGAAAGAAACTAGGTTCAGACCTGAATGAGACTAGGACTGGAACTAGGTCAGCAACAGACCAGAAAAGACAGAGAACAGTCCTGGATCAGGCCAAGAGTGGAACCAGCCTAAGATTAAACCATAAAGAAGCTAGAACCAAATCTGAACCAGACCAGGACCGGAACTAAATCAGGAATAGACCAGAGAAGACCCAGAACAGTCCTGGATCAGAATGGACCAGATCTGGATCAGGCCAAGACTGGAACCAGGCTAGGACTAAACCAGAACGAAACTGGGATCATACCTGAACAAGACCAGGACCAGAACTAAATCAGGAATAGACCAGAAAAGACCCAGAACAGTCCTGGATCAGAAAGGACCAGACCTGGGTCAGGCAAAGACTGGAACCAGCCTCGGACTAAACCATAAAGAAGTTAGAACCAAATCTGAACAAGACCAGGACTGGAACCAGATGAGGAACGGACCGGAACTGACCTGGAACAATCCCGGAAAAGACCAGACCTGGATCAGGCCAGGAATGGAACCAGGCTAGGACTAAACCGCAAAGAAACTAGGATGAGACCTGAACAAGACCAGGACTGGAACTAAATCAGGAATAGACCAGAGAAGACCCAAAACAGTCCTGGATCAGAAAGGACCAGACCTGTATCAGGCCAGGACTGGAACCAGCCTCGGACTAAACCATAAAGAAGCTAGAACCAAATCTGAACTAGACCAGGACAGGAACCAGATGAGGAACAGACTAGGTCTAAAACACACACACACACACACTTTCAAAAGTCACAGCGTCGATCCCTATAGGGAAATTCTTCCTGATAAAATGTCACTTGCCGCGTTCACATGCGCACACACTCGCAAACACTCTCTCACACTCTCTCACTCTCTCTCTCTCTCTCTCTCTCTCTCTCTCTCAGACACACACACACAAACACACACACACGTATCGAAAAAGCCTGTATTTGTCCTAATAAAACGTCAAGCCGGCAGCAAAATGAACTGTAATGACTTTCAGCCGGTACTAATGGCCAATAAATCCTGGATTAGGAAGCCTGCACGCACACGCACGCATACACACACACACACACGCATACACACACACACACACACATATGCCGTTGTGCGAACACACGCCCACTCAGGGTCATGTTTCATGACATGCTGCGCCGGGTTCATCCAGAAGTCAGATGGGTAAAGTTTGAGGCTGTTGGCTGCTGCTAATGACTGTTGTGCTGACTTTTATAATAGCAGCAGGGGAAGAAATCAGCAGGAATTAGCATGCCAGGATCATTTCTAACCAGTGATTCATGGCGACTGGGGCTGCGAGCCATACGCGTGCGCGCACACCACACACACACACACACACACACACACACACACACGTAACAACAATGGATTCTGTCACAGATTTTTGCCCTGATGACAGTTCAGTTTTTTTGGTTTTTTTAGATAGAGGAAATTAAATCCTGTGAGTCGAGTTAGCCTCATGGTCTTCCATTATCAACACATATTTACTTGGCCTTTTTTCTAAAAGTCTAAAAGATTTGGAAGAAAAAAAGTGATTATTTTCAGAATGTCAAATGTCTCAGGAGGATCGGCAAAAATTCTCTTTTCTCCTATCTCACACCCTTCATAAGCAGACAGAATCACAACCCAAACTATTGCATATGAAATACGAAGCTCAGTTTTTGTTTATGATAATCAAAATATTTTAAACAACTATTTTTTTGCAAGGAACTTGTGTCCCCACAACCTGGCTGCAGATATCCTTCCCTAATCAATTAGTGAGCTTGTTAGCTCAAAAAAAGAAAACACTGAATCACATGACAAGCAGGATTTGAATCATCAAACTGTTTCCTCATGGTGTTTGTATAAAAGAGGACATACCTTCTCCTCTTTCACTCACACACACACACACACACACACACACACACACACACACACACACACACACACACACACATAAATATATATAATACAGTTGTTTTCCTGCTGTGTGAGGCATAGCGTACAGAGAGGACAGGAGAGATAGAGAAAAGACCAATATAACGTAATGATCTTTGATTACAAAATAATATCCATCCATAATATCCATCCATCCATCCATCCATCCATCCATCCATTTTCCATGCTCTCTTCTTCTCCTCTTCTTCCTGAATTGACGGTTTCGGGAGTCTGCTGGAGCCTCTCCCAGCTGTCATAGGGCAAAGGCAGGGTGACACCCTTGACAAGTGGCCAGTTCATTGCAGGGCCACATAGAGAGAAACAACCATTCACACTCACCCACACACCTACAGTAAATTTAGGGTTCCCAATTCGCCTCACATGCATGTTTTTGGGCTGTGGGAGGAAGTCGGAGAACCTGGAGAGGACCCAAGCAGACACAGGGAGAACATACCCAGAAAGGTCCCACGCACGGAGTCGTACCCTCGACCTTCTTACTGTGAGGCGGCAGCGCTAAGCACTGTGCCATCGTGTTAAAAAATAATATATTTTTACATTTTCAACCCTGTCACTTTAACCCTGTTACCACACCACTGTAATAGCAAAAGAGTCAGAAATTTCTTTGGCAGATAAAAAAAAATAATAATAATAATTTAATATGAACAGGTCCTGTGTGAAATAAATGCTTCACATGGAATATTGTTACTTATTAATGTATTTATTATTACAATTATTACAAGTTATTATTACAATGATTGTATTTTTTGTGAAACAAGCATATTAAAAATGAAAGATATTTTTGAAAAGAAGCAACATCAATGCAAAAGTGGAAATACTGTATGATACTAATATTGGGGAATGCATAACAAAAAATAGGAGAAAAGTATTTATTATTCAAAAATTTGGAGGCCAAAACGTCCTCCAAGTCTGGAGTGACAGTTATCGTCCTTTAATTGGATTTCTTCTTCTTTTTCCACGAGCGCGTGTGAATTTGTGAATATGAATTCCCTCCGGACATGAATAAAGTATCTATCTCGCGATCACGTATAAGACACTGGCAGTGCCAAACGCTGGCACACGCTGCCACCTGGTGCATTATTTGAAAATAGCAGTAGTACATAATGTCTATTGTTGTTTTAGCACTATTAACCTACTTTTTCATCAGAACACTGAATTTTCTGCGCCTTCTCATAAAGGATTGCAACGTGATCTCTGCTGAACTCGCTGGCCGTCTGCCGTCAGAGGTCAATAGGCTGCATGAACAATCCGTGAGGCAAAGCAATCAGCGTGCATGCGCGTGTGATCTAAGCATGTGGTGTGTCCAACTGAAAGACAAATAAATGAGACAAAGTTCTATATATGTCTTCTCTCCCTCCCTTGTTTGTTTTTTTTTTAATCTCTGCTAATAGAATAACATAGTGAAGACAGATGAGAATGTCTCTGTACCAGGGCAGCCGCAAGCTTTCGTTAGCATCACATCACTGCAATCTTGAAATTTGCTCTGTGTACATTTCAACAAGCAGAATCCTTTCTCCAACAATGAGCGAGTCACAGTGACCTGAGTCCAGCCTCATTTAGAACGTGTAGTCCCAGCAGAGCTGTGATTGGCCGGTTGGAGACAGAATCGATTACTGTTTTCAGAAGAAGAAAAAAAACAACTCCACCTAACTACTCTCCAATTCCGGCAGTGTCTCGCTTCAGGTTTTGGCTTCTCGCCAGGTTGTCGTCCCTGCGGCGTGTCGGACGGACGCTGTGACCCAGACAGGAAGGTGGGAGGTGGGGGGGCGGGGCTATGTTTGGGGCGCCTCTGCCGAGCCCCCTCCCTGATTGGGGTGAGCAGGGCCGACTATCCGCTCATGTGTGACGAGCCACGGCCCCCGGGGGCCCCGTCCAGGCCTGACCCGTGCACCCGCCAGCTGCACGCCGGCCGACCCGCCGCCCTTGCCGCTCTCCGACCGCCGTCGACGTCTGCGGGCCTCAACTCCTCTCTCATTTTTTTCTTTTTCTTTTTTTTGAAAGGTGGCTGGTGGCGGCAGCCTTTGGAAACTCCTCCTGCTGAAGGAGAATCGAGTGTGATGAAGCTCCGCTCCCAGGTCGGGGCAGGAACCCAGTCCCAGACCGGGGTGTAGAACTCTCTGGTTCTCAGGGGGGCGAGAAAAAAAAAAAGAGGTGTTGCTGTGACGGATGTCAATTATTGGATCAAAAACATACTATATGAAGTGACTCAGAGAGCAAAGACACAAACACGCAGCTAAAGAAACACACGTCAGTCCCAGTCGGACCCGTTCATCCGGCACTTAACACCCAACGATTAGTAAACCGATCCGTGCACGGGGATTTGTGAGCGCACGGTTACACGGGAAAAGTTGAGACCCCCCGAGAAACCCCCCCCCCCCCAGCGCCTCCCAAACCCCAACCCACCCCCCCCTCTGCCCACCAGCTGTGGTTTCAGACATGTTTTCAGAGCTGCGTCTGTGTGTGTGTGTGTGTGTGTGTGTGTGTGTGTGTGTGTGTGTGTGTGTGTGTGTGTGTGTGCATGTGTCGTAAGGACAGGCAACACTGGCGCTTGTGCGTGCGTCGCTGTATTTTTTATAGTCGGTTTTTATCTTGATCTTGTGTAAATGAATGCACTCCTGGAGGATTGCAGGGCTCAGTTGTGGTTCAGTTTTTAGCATTTTTGGTACTTTCAGGGTTAGCCGACGTAGTGACGGGTGAAATTGTAGGTTTTTGTAGAGAAAAACTCCAGAAAACCCACAAGAAACTTTGTTTCTGTCTTTTTTTTCCCAAAAAGCAGCCAATCAGAGTGCAGCAGCCGCGGCACCAGAACGTCCCTGAGCATCAGCTAGTCCACGCCTTTTCTAGTCGCCGTAAAGAGGACAATGTGAAACCAAATGTGTTCTGTCAATAAACCGAATGAAAAATAACAACGACCTCAGCAGCTCTTTATCGTTCACGAGGTGTCATCACCTTTAAAAACACCTCGTCTTGCGGTGGTGGCAGAAGCTCCACTGACTCGAAAACAACCCTTAAAAACAGGAATTTCCACCCCAGTGCTGCCGGAAACTGGAGCCCAGAGCGCTCGGACTTCCCAGAGGGTCGATTCTCCTTCACTATCGAGTTGTCTGGGTTTCCCCCCTGCGGTGCCACCCGAAGGTCTGAACCTCACATCCGTCCATCCTGCGTGAGCTCCTCAAACGTTTGGCCGTCATTCTCGCAAAGTGCCGGCCAGCGGTCCCCAAAGTGACATGTATTAAAGCGCAGGGTGGTCCCACCTGGGCTGCTGCGCGCGCGCGTGTGTGTGTGTGTGTGTTTGTGTGTGTGCGGGTGCGCATGCATGCATGATCTAAACATGTGGTATGTCCAACCAAAAGACAAATAAAAGAGACGTGTGTATTTTTCTCCCCCGTTTATTGTTTTTTTTTTTCATATTTGCTCATAGAATAACATAGTGAGGACAGAAGAGAATGTCTCTGTACCAGGGCAGCCACAAGCTTTCATTTGTATCACATCACTCCAGTCTGGGCACTTACTCTGTGTACATTTTAACAAGAAGAATCATTACCCCAATCATAAAACCACACCCTGGAACTAAGGCCTTGTTCAGACTGCCGGCCAAAATTCGATTTTTAGCCCATCCGGATTGAAACCGGATGGCTCTTTTGTACTCTGAACAGTCACAAATCACATGAAATCAGATTTTTCAAACACACCGATTGTTTTTGACTGTCCGTGACGTCAATCTACGCGACGCAAGACCAAAGAGCGCCATTGGAGGTGCGAAGCTGTAACGTAATGGAGCAGACAGAAGAAGTGGACAGAGGAGGAAACTCATTGGCTCATCAGTCTGTGGGGAGATGGCTCCATTCAGGCCAAGCTCCAGGGCAATGTATCGCAACAAGTGCTGCTCTCGCAATTATATGACGTCACACACCACACGCGCTGGACGACGCCTCCGCTCCGATGTCGTTGCTAAGGCAATTTGTCACATCGGTCAATATTGTGGCCCAAATATATATGAAGCCATATATATGGCTGAAATATATATGAAGTATATTTTGCTACTGGTGTTTTTTCTTTTATAAAAGACACTTGGCTATTTTAAGATGTTATTTTCATACTGTTGCATAATTATGAAAGAAAAACACTAATAATGATATAGACCTTATGAAGACACAACCTCATTATGAACCTCATTCAGTTAGAATATGTTTGCTCTTTTTGCTTTAGACGTCACAATCCATCTCTTCAAACAGTCATTGTGAAGAAGTCCGATATCAGGTTCCACGTAGAAGATCAAGCCACGAACCTCTTGAGGAAACCAGGGGACAAACGAGAGTCTGGAATCAGAGCCTAAACTTGGTCTGCACACAAAATATCATAATAAGACTGTTGTAGAAACTTGCTTTCAATGATCTTGCTACTGTCCCACTTTCGTTTTTCAACGACTCTTCAAAGTAACTCTGATCAGCCTCATTTAAAATGTAGGCAAAAGGTGAGTTGCCTCACCTAGTTAATCCACGCCATGGTGATGAGTACGGGATTTTCCCCTGCACGTCTGGACCTGGACCTGGAAGATCTTCGCCGCCTGGCGTTACCTGCAACACAGCTCTACAGGCCAGAGATGAAAGTTAGAGTTCAGTGTTTTACACATATGTACATTATGGTGTATGGATGTTGAACATCTGGATTTTTCTTGATAGTCCTTCCATTGTGCTTACCGGAGCACAGGAGTTGCTTTGTTTGGGGCAGAGCTCCAACTTGCAGTGCAGGTAGACGTCATTGCTCCTCCCCGTGAACTCAAACATGTTGAAAGAGAACACGTTGGACAGTCCCAGTCCATTCCCCTGTGACATCAACGTCTCATCATTTGGGTTGGAACATCTGCTCAGAAATAGGAGAGATAAGATTTCCAGCAGTGAAACCTGATTCTGCAGACCCTGACTGGGTCACAGTCTGGAGCTTTTCCTCACCCGTTGACAATGAGGTCGTACTGCACAGTGGCATCCGGGGACGGCTGGTTGGTTGCCCAACAGGAGTCAGTCACCAAGACCACCAAGGTCCCATCTAGACCCACTGCCTTCAGCTCCACCCAGATCTTCTGGTTCAGCAAGACCTCGGTGTTCGGTCCCAACGCGTTAATGAGCGCAGAGTTGTTGTAGGCGTTCATGACCAGAGTGTAATTCAAAACCCCAGATTGAATCTGCTGCACCACGGAGCTGAGGAGCATGCACGCACGCACGCGCACACACACACACACACACACACACACACACACACACACACACACACACACACACACACACACACACACACACGAGTCACACATTTAGACCTCCATCAAGCTCCACTTAGCACATTGACCAGGATCTGCTTCCCACACACCCTTCTTTGATCTTGAAGGAGGCACTCTGGGGCTGTAGAGCTGTGTAGAGGCAGGAGAAGTTGACGAAAACTTGGCCATGGCGGCTGATGATCTCATTTGCAGCGTTGTTCATCATGGAGAGGGTGTTCTTGAAGATAGTTCGGCTGCCATTGGTCTACATGGCATCAGAGGGGCAGATGAACTCACTGACAGCACTGGGATCCTCTGTTCATTGCCAGAAAACAAGACAGAGTGGAGGAGAGAACCCACCGTGACCTCTGACCCGCAGCTGTTGGTGCTGTTGAAGCTGAACTCCACCATGTGACTCTCCTGGTTCAAGTGACCTGTGCAGTTTTTGTCATTGAGGCTCAGAAGGGAGTAGTCAATGTTCTTGTCCTCCAGCAGACAGGCGGCCAGACTCAGAGTGGCCGAGTCCTGCGTGCAGACTGCGGACTCACCTGAACAGCCGACAAGATAATCAAGTTAACTCAACTCTTCAATGTGGATCAATTTCAGTTAAAAAAGACCAGTGACATTCAGTGGTTTTTGTGCTTGCTGCCACCACCCGTTCAACCTAATTTTCTCATTTATATTCACACAACAGCTCAGTGAGACAAACACCTTCAGTTAGGACTCATCAAAACAAAACAAAGAAAAAGTTTCAGATCAATCACTAGCGCATTGATGTATTGTATATAACGTTTTTTGTCAGTACCCAAAGTGTTTGATGAATGGTACTTGGAGGCAAATCCGGCCCGGCAGTAGCAGCCGGTTCCAGTGGAGCTCTCACCACAGAACTCATGGGTGCTGCAATGATGTGTCAGACAGGAAGCGAGAGCCACCGCTGTAGGCAGAGAGTCTGCTATTATTATCAAGTGGTAAAGATTGTTTCCGATGGCACAGATGAATTGGTCACTGGGTAAGTCCACACAGTCCACTGGTCCGGGACTTGTAAAACATTTTGTGCCCTCATGGGATCTGCCAGCTGTCTGTCAGCATAATAACAATTATCGCTGCTAAAGACATACAATTAACCCCTGGATGTCCCAGATCTCTTCCAGCTTAATGAAACTAAGTCTGAGGTCTCCCTGCTTGATGGCACCAACTTGACAAGACATCTTATTTTTATCTCAGGAACCTGTCTGCCAACATTCAGTGCTGTGTAACCCATGTTAGAGGGAACTTTAAATCTGTTTGTTAGTGATTGAAGGACCACAGGAGTGCAGTTTTGTTTTAAATTAAGAACATTGCAAAGGTCCAACGAGGATGTCTGCAGAATTATTCTCTGTGTCAGTGTCTTTGTGGCTTGTGACTGAGATCTTACAACAGTTGGTGGTTGACCTCCAGTTCCCCAGAGTGACATCTGACAGGCTGCAGGCCTCAGCGTAAGACTCCAAAAACTGGCATTGGAGGCCGTCCACCGCTGAATAGTTACACAGAGTGTCTACGCAGGCAGTTATGTAGGATTGTGGGTCAATGAAGTTGTGGCAACCAGCAAAAGATGTATGGTTCATCAAGTTGCAGCTGTTCCAGAGGGGAAAGGGGAGAATTAGCTAGCTGTTCAGTCCCTTAAGCCCCCTTGTGGTCATGTGACCATCAGAATGTGTAAACATAGTCTTTGAATTTGTTTTAATGGGTCACTTCTTACTGGGCGGTGGCTGTGTCGCAGTTGATGGATGGGTTGGCTGTGTCGTGCTGAATTCCACAGCTAGGGGGCGACAGACAGCACTTAATGTTAGAAAGGGCACAGTGTAGCAATGCTCCTGGCATTAATGACCAAATCAGCTTGGCTCTGTTACCCAGCAGCATTGTCAGAGGAGGTGTTCACTGCACTTAGGGTGGCTGTTTGGCTGGGATCAATGGGGTTGCCACACAGGCCCTCGTGTGGTGCTGCTAGTCCAAGCCCTGTTTGATTTCAGAAGACGATTAAGAACAAACTAGTGAACAGGAAGGGTTGGGCTGAAACAAGAAGCAGCGGTTCATACCTGACACGTGAGCCGTGGTGCCGTCAAAAGAGACTGTGATGTTGGCGAATGAGAGTCTGGCTGACACTGCACTCTGGTCCATGGAGAGCTCCACACCATTAAACACCTGAGACGTACTGTTCAGGCTCACTCTGCTGCCATTGACCTACATTGACGCAGAACCAGGACAGACCCTCAGTGATAAAGCGCAGCAGCTTTGACATTGTAATGCCTCAAAGCAAACCGACAACTGAGTTCCTTTGATCAACCTGGAACATTCCCCGTAAAAGGAAGGATCGTCCCATCAACAACAAACCTTCAAG
Organism: Nelusetta ayraudi; assembly: GCF_046127955.1. Lineage (NCBI taxonomy): Eukaryota > Metazoa > Chordata > Actinopteri > Tetraodontiformes > Monacanthidae > Nelusetta > Nelusetta ayraudi. Next base: position 312,411 of record NW_027466184.1, read on the forward strand.
ACAGTTTCCTCCTTACCCAAACTCTTCCACCTTGTTCCACATAGATTGTCACATTAGGGTTTTGCACTGAGAGTTTAAGATAGTCCAGAAATGGCACATCCAGACGGCGTCGTTCCCGGAAACCAGCCAACACTTCAAATCTGGAGCTTCCCTGAGACTTCACCAGACTGTAGACACAGCGATCAGGGATGGAGTGGACTCCACCATTGAAGTCAACAACAGAGGAGCCTGTCACAGAGCACACCGGGATGCACCTGTTGAAGAGGAAAGGAAAGTTGTTTGGTCTAGATATGCCATCTTATTCAAGTAAGTTTAGATGAAGAAAAATCAGTTTTACGATGAAGGGCTGCTATGTTTTTGAACAAGAGAGACACATGGGAGACATGTTATGATCACAGTTGACTCTGTTGATGGGGAGTGCTGACTGAATGAAGTGAGATTAATGAGCAAAGGTCACACTTTGATAGAATGGTATGGTCTGCATTCAAAGAAGAATTAAAACTGGACCCAAAATATCTTTACATGTTGTTGCAAAGCTCTCCGTTTCGACACTCGCTGACATATGTTGATTGTCCAGACACAGCATCACAGGTACGATTGAAACAGGTTCCATTTACTGGTCCTGTAAAGCCATAGGTGACTCCATAAGGGGGTTCTAGGAGGTGAGGAAAGGATCATAAAATGAGTTTCATCTGTCAATCAAACTGAATACAGACTGAAATGCAACAAATTAACAACAATAATATTTTGCTGTGATGATCCATTTAGATCCATTTTACCTGAGATTCTGCACCCACTTAAGTCATAGAATCCTTCAAAAAGTGCTTTTGTCTGACTAGATTCAACTGCCAGCACATTGGATCCCTGGACTGTCACATTAAAACGCTGGAAAGCAATCAAACAAGAGGAAGGTGAATGATGAGATTCGAGAGTGGGTGAAGTTCTCTCAAATCTGCTGAATATTTTTAGCCATCTATCAGTAAATACAATGACTGTTGTCACTTCGACGATGTCACACTTTGGATGTCACTTACAACACGAGATGCAGTGAAAATATAAAAAGGAATGTATTTCACAACAGTCTGAGAACCGTAGCTTTGAAGTCTGTATTTGATCTGAAAAGAGAAAAGAAAAATATGCTTCAAAATGTAGTATTGCTTTGTTAAAAGAATCTCATGTAAAATTTAAAGTTTGATAACTCACAAAAGCATTAATGGTTTTATATTGCTCAATGAAGACTTGACATGTTAAACTCTGTTTCACGTTTGGGAGGGATGCAGGAGGACTGCCAGAAGAAATGTCTATTTTCAGCTCTAAATGGTCGGCGTTTGTGTATCGCTCCATGAACAGACAGTCTTGTGTGACTCCAGAGTCGTCTTTGAAACAAACGCCTGTAAAGGGAGCGTTGAAGGAAACCTATAAAACAGAACAAACAAGTTGTTGGTTTTCAGTCAGTTTTTGAAAAGATTTGGTTTGAGCAATGGTGAATTGACAGGAACTCTGAAGTTAATCCTGGATTGTCTCAGTAATTTTAGTAATCCGAAAGTTGGTAGAGGGAAACAGGCACGGGCAGTCTCGCTGACGGCAAATTATATTTTCAATTACTGATGGAGATTTCTAGCTGCCACCTACACTTGTCTCAGTACCTGCCCATTGCGCCATCTCACTTTGCATGCTATACCACAGTTCCACACTCACCTGTTGCCAGATTGCTCCTCTTCTACAATGCATGACTTTCCAGCAGTGTCTGAGCCACAGTAAATCTGCCTTCCTTTCGGACCCGGACACAAGTGCGAAACTCTTCTGCGCTATCTGTTTTCAAGTTTGGCTCAAACCACCGTCCTCGTGTGGAACACACTGCTTTAACAGTGCTTACTGACTCTCCTAATTACACCCACTCAGTTGATAAAACAAATTTTTTTTCTCCATTATTTTGTTGTGCTTGGGTCTCTCCGAGCCTTACATCATTTTCACTCTCTGACATTTCCTCCTATTTTGCTTCTGAGTGATTACAGACACATTCAACTACAGCCACATGTTAAAACTACAACAAAAAAAAAAAACATGCAAAGTTCCTTGTCTAGGTAGGTGCATGTAGGCTCAATAACTAATCATAAAATAAAGTAGTAATCTTTGACCTTTTAACAGTGTCTTTTCACATGAATGGGACTTTCCGCTAAGCATCAGTCAGCATTAGACAGCAGCAGGTCTGTCTTATTGGTGTGTTCTAAACAAGTTCACCTCGGGCAAAGAATGTCTGGAATAGACAGATGTCCTTGGAGAGCAATGAAAGTTGGAGCTGAGGGTGCTGTGTCAATGGCAGGTTTGCCATTCTTTCTGTTCAAGCTACATCATGTGGGCCTTCCTGGTCTCTGGCACAATTGTGTTGAGGGATCGATGGCTGACAGGTCTGGCAGAGGGGACTAACCTCCACCTATCTAAAATATAACAAAAGGATGTCTGTCAGACTTGGAAAATGGTTCTGACAGACGTTTCTACTCCTTGGCAAATACGCCATCAGGGAATGGGAGATGACACTGTGGTTGGTTCATTGCATGTTACGCCGCATGTTACGCCACAGTCGAGATGAGTGGGGAGATCAAGGACAACCTCTTTAACAACCGTGGGCCTGGTGCATCGACCATTTTTCCACTGTTAAAAAAGCAAAGGTGGATTTGGACACACCCTGAATGCAAGTGTGTCCATACACTTCAGTCTATGTTCTTTACATCGTTTACATAGGGCGCCCACTTTGACTGTACTTACCTGCAGCAATTTGTACTGACGACCATAGAAGTTGATGGGACAGCTGGAGATGTTGAAATCTCCTGTAGAATTAAACTTAGTCTGGGCCTGAGAAAGATCCACCTGGATGAGAGCAGCTGCCGTTGGAAGGAAACAGACTTCAGTCACCGTGAGTCAGTGTGTCCAGGGGGCAGTAATTGAACCCTCTTCATCTCTGTGGCTTTGTGCACTGCCTACTACCCAGTCTCATATGTATCAGAAACATTTCATCATCAAATGCATTCGAAACGAACCATCTCACTGGCTGCTCACCTGCCACCAGGAGCAGCAATGAAGTTGTCTTGAGCATGATGGAGCTGCAACAGCAAACAATGACAGACAGAACCAAAGTCAGTTGCACTGCTTCCGCATCCCCAGTAGAGCCCATAGGGTCTCGACTTTACTACTTTATTTTACGTTTAAGTACTGATGCCTAATGTGTCTTACCTTCTGATAATGAAGCGGCAGCAGGTAAAGCCTTCCGATGTGTCGGTTGGAGCTTTCTAGATGCTCTGCTCTGGAGTCTTGTGGTCTCCCACTTTTTATGTCAATTTTCACACGCTGAAGAGTCACGTCACTCACATTCTCTGAACGTTTGGACTCCACAAACCGGCTTTTGATTACAATGTTTTTCTGTTCTTAGTGTTGAACGCACGCACTTTGTGCCTTCAACCTGGTATGTGTTTGGATTCAATTAGGGCAAGGCAAATGAGGACTTTTACTATATACAACGTATATGTCCCTCTTGGTTAGGTACATGTGTAATCACATGAACAACAGAAAAATGTTGCATGTTTCTGTACCAAAGTGTTGTTGGATTGAATAATGTCTGAAGGAAAGCTAATGTTTTAGGGAAGCGAAAGAAATGACTTTTGGCTCTTTACAAACTGAAAACAATCCATTCAAAAGGAGGGATAATAAACTGACTCAAACACTGGGTTATTTTTATTTTTTTTACTACAGCTGAAACAAACACAGCTGTAAAAACACTGTAAAAACTATTTAACAACAGAACAGTAACCAGTGTTTCCCGTACTTTGGCTTTCTTTGAGCTTCCCACCCAAGGTGGTTGACACCTGTCAGAGAGGATGAAACTAACTAAAAAAAAGAACTACCTCAAATAGATACATTACCAGCTAACCAACTAACAACTAGCATGGCACGATAATGTCTGTGTCAGTCGCTTGAAGATGGAGAGAGCTATGAGTGCTTTGTGAAAACTAGCTGAATCTAAATTAGTGAGGGGACATGCGTAGGTTGTGGTGTACAATCCAACTTCCATTCATCAATCCATTTTCCATTGCTTATCCGGAGTCGGGTCGCGGGGGCAACAGTCTCAGAAGAGATGCCCAGACTTCCCTGGTCACCTCCTCCAGCTCATCCGGCAGGACCCTAAGGTGTTCCCAGGACCTGCCCAGAGACGCAGTCCCTCGAGCGTGTCATGGGTCTTCCCCGGGATTTCCTCCCGGTAGGGCATGACCTACTCCTGGTGAACATGTTTGAGTAAACCTCTCCAGGGAGGCGTCCAGGAGTCATCCGAAACAGATGCCCGAGCCACCTCTCGATACAGAGGAACAGCGGCTCTACTCCAAGCTCCTCCTGGGTAACTGAGCTCTTCACCCTGTCCCTAAGGGGGCGCCCAGCCACCCTACAGAGGAAACTCATTTCGGCCGCTTGTATCCACGATACCATTCTTTCGGTCATTAAACAAAGCTCATGACCATAGTTGAGGGGAGGAACGTAGATCGACCCGTAAATCCAGAGCTTTGCCTTTCGGCTAAACTCCTTCTTCACCAGGACAGATCGGTACAGCAACCGCATCACTGCAGACGCCGCACCGATCCACCTGTCAATCTCACGCTCCATCTTTCACTCATGAACAAGACCCTGAGATACTTGAACTCCTCCACCTGAGTCAGGGTCTCTCCACCAATCCAGAGATGGCAAGCCACCTTGTTCTGGTCGCAATCTAACTTAGAGAGATTAATTCAAGGGGACATTCATGAAAAATACAGTTAAGAATGTCAACCTGAAGCATTTAATTCCATCAATGAACATCAGTGGTGCACGCATGGAACTGATGAATATTGTGGCGAGGTCTGCTTCAGCGCATGATTGATTGAAGCCAGTCTCAAGGTGGCATAATGCTTGATGGTTGATTCTTTGGTGATTAAAAAGTGAATTAATTGTCGCGATGAATCCCCTAGCAAAACAAGCAGGCTATTTGCAAACTCATTTTTGATTTTCCTTTTTATAATTTATTTAAATTTCGTTTTACGTTAATCCATGGAATCACAATTTTATTTTTTCTTTAAAAATAAATTAAAAACAAATGAAAACTACCTGGATGTCTTGTGTCTCATTTCTTCACACAGTCACTAATTGCCTGCTGTTTTAAATAAGACAGGATCTGTTCTTTGGAGGGTCAAACTACAAATTCAGAACTTTTTAAAAAGCCTCTGAATTTCTTTGTGTTTAGTAGCCCTAAGTATGTCAATTAAAGACGTGAGTAATGTTTGGTGACTTGATTTTCGCCGGCGCTCTGTTGTGCCATATCTGGACTTAATGGGCGTTTACCCACAGGTAAAGCCCTAGGTAACATCTCGGTACGGTACGGGTCGGTAATCAGGCATTTCCACGAGCCCCAGCACGTTCCCAGGGTTCCTTCTCGCAGGACTCTTGGAACTTTATTATTTTTATTGAATTATTTATTTATTTATTTATTTTAGGTGGCCAAAAGGTGATTGTTAAAATCAATCACCAACCGGTGACTTTTCTCAACAGCCAGCGCATCAGGGAAGGTCTGGGGCCCTGCAAAGCTATACCGCGGAAGTGCGCTACACACAAAACAACAAAACCCCACTGGGTACTAGGTTGGCAAACTGTAGACAATGCTCGAACGATGTCCCAGCTCCCAACATCGAACACCAACCTGCCAAACCCGCGTCCTAGTTGAACTCTCGTCACCACTACTTCGAAGAGAATGTGTGCCAAAAAATGGATACGGCATATGTGGATGGCTGTTCTTTTCACCAAGAAACTCAGGTCCGCACCAGGGTGGGCATCGTTTGGGTCAACGAGAAACTCTGCTAGCCTCAAAACTTCAATCTCGGGTCGCAACCCTCCCAATATGCAGAAGTCGCTGGGATTCTTATCATGTTCCAGAAAGTTGTCGCCAGCAACATAAAACGGTGATTAGGGGTGTAAATTGTAGCCTTCATGGCGATTCGATTCGATTTAGATTTCTTAAGCGTCCGATTCGATTATTTTCGATACCTCAGAATTCCCCCTCGATTCGATTATATATAAATATTAAACTTTCGAAGAAACCAACCAAAGGAATATAAAACTTGCATTTTATTAAATTTGATTCACACAATAACAGTGCAAACTGCATTTAAAAAAAAAGAAAATAAAGTGAAGTCTAGTGCCTACTATACATAGACAGCAAGTCTTTTTTTTTGTTATAAAAAGGCTGATCTTTAAAGTGCAAGTACATCAATCCTACTCTTGCTTTTTAAACAAATTATTATATTTCAAAATCATCATTTTATCTCTCTGAGAATGAGGTAATTGTGGTCACACGTGGTCTAACTCTGACCTATAGCAGCAGGTGCACAGTTACTCAACAAAAAAGAACACAACTGGTAAACTATTATTATTCACATATTTTTGAGCTATAGCAGGAAATGCAAAACAGTTACTCAGCAAAATTAGTAATAGTGCAATAAGAACAAAAAGTAACATAAATCAAGTTTTGTTATTAGAATAGGATTTTGTTTACTAGTCAGTCCTTTTTCCTCCATGCGAGTGATTTTGATTTTGTTATCAGTGAGAATAGGATTCTTATAGCCTGTTTCATTTGAGCTCTCTGATCTGCGGACAATTGCTTGTGTGAAATAAATTTACTTGTTTCCCATTAATCCTCTGCATCTGAGTCCTGCCCCAAGTCCCGGCCTGACACATGGGAGCTCTACTATCACAATAAGTTGACATATTTCACAGGAAATAATTTTTGGCCTTTTGGGGGGACTACCGTGATGTCGATGGCAAAGTTGTAAACTTTGCCATTTAAGTCAACCAACTTCTCAAAGACCCATCTGTTGATTTCTTTTTTTAAGTAAACTCCTTTGAACAGGAATATCAAAGTGTGCTGCAATTAACAATAAATTGTCTTTACGACATGCATGAACCTGCTCAATCGAAGGATTGTCCACAAACTTTTGCAAGTTGAAACTCATTTTGTCATGTGCTCAACAAAGGTCACAAGTAAGTGGGTGGCAACAACCCTTAACCTGGTGAGTTTAACACTTTGTGACTCTACGTGCATGAATGTATGGGTTACCCCGTCCTTACCTTGTTCCAACCTTCCCTCCACAAACCTGGCTGTCCAGTGCAGAAGTCAAAGTGAGAGAGCGAACAAAGAAGGAGGAGGGTCTTTAAACTGTGACGTCGCTGCTGACTGGCTAAGTTGGTCGGTTGAATGAGCCAATTCTAGTTCTAGTTCTTCGAGTTCCCCTCGGTGTCCACAGGTGGCAGCTAATCTTCTTGATCACAAGCGTCACCTGCCTTTCTGCATTCCCCAGCTCGCCCCGTAGCCTCTAGGTGGCGCCAATCTTATTTATCTACTAATCTTACACTTATCGCGAACCCTAATTCAATGCAAGTCTATGAGGGTCAAAGGTCAACTTTGTCCTAGAGACATGGGGCCATTGCTGCTCCATCAGGATCCCCTAAGACACACCCACGCCAAATTTGGGGCTTCTAGTCCATGAGGAACCCCGAAACCCTAACTCTAATTCCAACCTTATCCCTAACCCTAATGTCATACAAGTCTATGAGGGTCAAAGGTCAACTTTAACATTTTGATTTGGGCTGCCTGAGAGAACTGGTTTCCCTCGGCTATCATGTTTCTTTACTTTCATTAAAATCGCGAGTAAGGGGTTGTGTATGTGTGTGAATTTTTGACGATCTGCGGACGGCAGCGAAGTTGCTGTTCGCTAAGGAAAGCGATGGTGATTTGGAGAGGCAGACAACGGCGTGTGCTGTTGGAGGGCTACAACAAAACTATGTCTTCGATTCTACACTTTGTGCTGTAACTGTGGTGAGAGATCAGGACCATTCGTTCTTGGTGTATACGGGTTCGGATAACAGACTGGTGGGAGAGGGTTTTTAATCGTAGTGTATGGAGCTTCAGTAAAGGCAATGAAAAGTATCTACCGACTGCTTTTATTGTGTCTCCAGTAACTATGAGCTGCAATTCCACTCGAGGTGAGAAGCGCCATTGTTGTGTATGAACTCGTGAGTTGCACAGAGCACCGTGTCGTTACTTTTTTGGGGGGAGAACACAAATTAAGTAAAAAGGTTCTCGGTTGTGTCCTCAGTTATACACAAACTCGTAGAAGCGCCACACATTGAAGGAGATCGTGTCTTGAATGTTCCGGGAGCACATGCTAGCGAGGGTATGTGGAGCATGCGCACACGCATTGTCCAGTTATACTCCGACGAAGGCACATACATGGCAGAGAAATTCGAATTCCAATCGCATTATCTGGGTGTCTCAATCGGAATTCTCCAATTCCACTCGGAGTTCTCAAACTCCGATTATAGTCGGACTAACCGACCTTGACACGCACGTGAGTTGTCCGATCATAGTCGGGCTAAGGCAATAATTCGATTTTCTCGAGTGTCACGTAAACGCACTGACTCGCTCTCAGGTGCGCCATTCTGACCGAGCATCTGATACGACTTCCATAATCATGTCCACTCTGCCCACGTTCACTGACTCTGATCTTCAAAATTTTCAGGCTCTGGATCCCACCATTAAAGCCATGATTTTGCACGTCTCTGACCCTTCAACTGGTCATGTCACCCCGCAACTGCTTGATTCCGTGCCAGGGTTGAAACCCCCGTTCAATGCTAGGGGGTCACTCCGTGTCGTCAAGGGCTTGCTTATTCATGTCTTCGAGTTCCAAACTTTCTCCTGCGTTCATTGTACCCCACAGTCACAGTTTTGTAAATAAGGATTTGTTCTTTATAACTTGCCTGACTAAATAAAAGTTTAACTAACTAACTACCTGTTAGGACATATGAGCAGCCCACCCGAAAAGTTGAACCTGGAATTACAAAACGTGCAAGCACACACATCGCACACTCATTCACAATTACACATAGAGGAAGAACTCCACACACAGCTCCACTTTGTCTGTGTGCCCCCCCCCTTTATCTGGTATTCGCTTGAATTTAATTAGTTTTAATTGAGCAAGGACTGTCAGTACCTTTCAGCTGGTTAAACCTGTCACTCAGACATGTTGAAAACTTGTCAGCCCACAGTCTTTGCTCTTCATGTTTTAACTATGTTTCCTTTCCCATTATGTCTCAATAAATTAACCTTGGTCAGTAGCCCTGACACCACAAAGAGGGGGAGAGAGTAGGGCAGAAAGGAAATGTAGAACTTTTTCTCTGTGCCTAAGTGTATAATGATACACTTTGTTTGTGTGCAGCTACTCATCATTTGAGTACGGATCACAAATTTTTCCTGCTCCTGTGTAAAGTGTTAATGAGTTTGCAGTCTCAGCCAACTGTGTTGGGGTTGTGTTGCAAGTGTTTGTTGAATCTTTGCTGATGCTCTGGACCGGAATCTCACGTTCTGCCACCTTTTGCGCCAACTTTCACATGCTGAACAGTTACGCCACTCACATTCACTGAGAGCTTGCACTCCTCAAACCGGCTCTTGATCAGAACATTGTGTGTTTGAGCTGGTGCCAGTACATACCTTTTGGGCTGAACCTAGTGTTTGCGTGGCACTAATTAAGTGTTAAAAAGATTGCATCTTCTCAATTGTCAAATCCAAGTCAAGTATGATGGGTTTGACCTGATGTGTTGAAAGCACTGTAGGCCTTCGTACTCCATGTTCTATTCATCTGTTGTCTGTCAAGAGGTGTCTTACCAGAACTACCCTTCGTTAGGTACTGGTGAAAGGTGAAAGTATTGTACCATTGTGTTGCTAAATTGAATAATGTATTGAGGAAAAAAAAATCTATTAAAGAAAACTAAAGAAATGACTGAAGGCTTTTTACAAACTGACAACAAGCCACCACATCTTGGTATGATCAATTACCTCAAACACTGGGTTTTTCTCTTGGAGATGCAAAAAAATGGTACTCAAAGACGACAAAGTTTCTTTGCAATTTCGCCTTCTTCTTCTTCTTCTTCTTCTTCTTCTTCTTCTTCTTCTTCTTCTTTGTATTTCTTTTTTACTTGAATTGACAATTTGGATATCACAGCCATCTATTAAAACCAAAATCAGAATCCTCTTTACCTTTGTATTAACAGAGCATTCAGCCTTGGAGTAAAATGAAGTCTCATGAGAATTTCTACAATGTAAATAACAAAATAATGCCTCACAACATGTTTATCAGTGACAGTGTGAGTTAATCCTCACACCTAGGTCTCAGCATGTTCTTTTATTGTGAGAGCGCAGCCAGGCAGTTGGCGCTTCGTAATTGTTTTGACCTGAGAGCAGGAGCCACCTGCTTCTATTCCAAAACCATGCCAGGTGCCCAGGAATGATGCCAATGGTCCAGTGCAGCACTTCTTTAGAAATGTTACATTTAAAAAAAAAAAAAAAAAAAACACTAAAATACATCACAGAGTGTCTCACAATACATAACAAAATACAATTGTTAAAAACTCACACCTCATAATATGAATGTGTGCGCGCGCATGCATTTGCGCGTGTTAAAAGCCAAAGTAAAATGTGAGTATTGAGCATTATCTGCAAAATACCAACAGGCTCTGCAGTTGTGATGCTTTGCGTTTCACAAGGCTGTTTCATAAGGCTGTGCGTGTGTGTGTGTGTGTGTGTGTGTGTGTGTGTGTATGTGTGTGTGTGTGTGTGTGTGTGTGTGTGTGTGTGTGTGTGTGTGAAAATACACATGCAAAATACATGGACGTGCACACACACTAGTTGGTGCCTGGCTGGTGCAGCAACCTGTTATGTCATCCTGCTGCACCAATCAGGCGTTTTGCTATTTCGGGATATTTGTGTACTCCCCATATTTGCCTTGCCCATTGTTGCTGTTTGCAGCCATGGCCCCTTAAATCTGCACATCAGCATCCCAGTATAGGTACAGAATCTGTCCGGGGCTACGGAATGTGTCCGGGTTCCAACGGCAACTCTATTAGCACAAACCACAAACTACACACACATATATATATATATATATATATATATATATATATATATATATATATATATATATATATATATATATATATATATATATATATGTATACATATATATATATATATATATGTATATACATATACACATACATACACACACATATATATATATATATATATATATATATATATATATATATATATATATATATATATATGTGTGTATGTATATGTATATGTATATACATATATATATACATATATATATATATATATATGTATATATATATATATATATATATATATATATATATATATATATATATATATATTGGATAGAACAAACGACCAATATATAGATTGATAGATAGGTAGATGGCTATCTATCGTTCGTTCGTTTGTTCGTTCTTTCGTTACTTTTACTAACTATTTATCCGACCGCTATGTAGTTTGACCTAATAGAGTTGCCGTAGGACGCCGGACACACTCCGTAGCCCCGGACAGATTCTCTACCTACACCGGCTCCTCAGCTTGTCACCGCTTTGCTGTAGTTGAGTATTGTGGCCACAAGATGGAGGCATTTCGCCGCGTCATTCGTCCCAGAGCGGCAGAGTTTCCAGAGTGTACGTGAACGCGAGGGCCCTTTAGTGCTGCAACTCCTCTTTCAGCCAGCAGGCGACTTCACCCCACCCTCCTCTCCAGTGTGTGAAGAGAGAAGAACATTTGGACAGAGTTTCACGCTTGTTTCCTCCACTGTGGCCACACAGACAGCAATGATCTACAAATCCCTTGTTTGTGTCTCGAAACATGGCCAATCAATGTTTTTCTTATTCTGACACTTTCTCTGGCCATGCAACTCCTCCACCTTGCTTTTACCTGTCTGGACCACCTGCTTCCTGCGCCCATGCGTCTCAGCGTTATGAGCGCTGAACCAAACCTTCTCATGAAAATACTCTTAGACGCAGCTTTGATCACGTCAGGTCAGCGGCCTTTTGCTCAGGTTCAGGACCCCGTGGAGCATTAATACACTTGAAAAACAAATATACACATATATATATATATATAAATATATATACATATATATATATATGTATATATATATATATATATATACATATGTGTGTGTGTGTGTATATATATATATATTCAGTGTCCTGGCCCACCTTCTTCAGGAACAGATAGTGTGTTGTTGTTGTTGGGTTTTTTTTCAATACACGCACACAACTGCACACTGCAGAGGATCCAGCACGTCACATCTACAATATGTTTGTCTTTGTCTTTCTATTTTACATTTGAACAAAACTGAAAAAGTTCAATTTTCTCTTCGTGGAACCTTCCTGTGTAGCAACTCCTGGGGTTTGATTCTACACAACACGACAATCTCGACCTCTTTTGATACGTACAATAATCTTTACCTTTACTCTTTTGTCTATAATGTGCACTTACTTGCTTTGGTTTAATTTTTTTTTTCCCTTCCACAAAATCGGTTCCTCTGGGTCTCAGCGGTTAAACTTATTTTTTTCTCTCTCCAAGCCGAATTTTATCTGCTGCAGTCAATTTGACTGAAGAAACACTGGAGTCGCAGAGTGTTTATAGAGGCCACTTCCTTCCTAATGCAGCGCACACAATATGGAATAACACCAACACACACACACACACACACACACACACACACACACACACTGCTCTGGTACCTCAGCAGCTGACACGCCCACTAAACACAGCTTCCCTCCTATTAGCTGCAGTATCGCCTCCATCACCATCTCTTTGTCCATCTTCATCCTGTGGCGCGCACGCGCGCACACACACACACACACGCATACACGCACAGGTCATAAGTCAAAAGGACTTTGAATGGCAGGAAGGGAGTGGGGTTGTGGAATTGTGAACAGGGTAATATATGGTGTGAACTGCACTCTACTCTGACCACACACACACACACACACACACATACACACACAGGTTGTTCCAACATCTAATCTCATCATCTGCAGGTCCTTGCGGCTAATTTACCTTTACTTCCTGCTTGGGAGGAACCTGAGGTGTGTTCATGCTCCACCTTCACTTCCTGGATACCGAAACAAAGTTCATACGCTGACAATAAAGAAACACTGCATGAAAAAAAGAGCTGGACGCTGCAACTGTTTTATTGGATTTCTGCTGAGGAAAACTACTTCTGCTGTGAAATGAAAAAAAAAATTGAACAAAAAACAGTTTTTTTTTTTTATCACCAGTGCTTCAAAATCCCACCGAACTCAGTCAGTCACTCTGAGATAGATCTTTTTTTTTTTCTCCTCCTGTGTGGATGATCTTGTGTTTGCTCGGTGAAAGAGACCAAGAGGTCTCTCTGCTGGGCGTGATGCTGAAAGGTGCCAAAGGTTTAAAGAAGAAGAAAACTAGAGAGGGATAGAGAGAGCAACTCTCAACTATATACAAGTACTGTGTCGAAAACAGATATTAGCTTACATAGTTAATTATCCGGTAATGAGCAAATTCAAATAATAAAAACAGATTAACTCAAAAAGAAAAAGAGTAAGATCAATACACACACTGTAAGATAACCATAAATAAGTAAGGCAATGAACTGTGTGTACGTGTGTGCGTGCGCGCAAGTGTACAGATGTGCGTATATGTGTGTGAGTCTGTGCTTGGGTGTGCAAGTGTGTGTCTATATGTTTGTCTATGCGTGTGTGTGTGTGTGTGTGTGTGTGTGTATAAGTCAGTGTTAGTGCTGGTTAGTAATTGTCCCCGCCCCCCAGTAGATCGACCCACTGTATTCAGGGGTGCAAAGTGTATGTGTATGTATGTGCACTTGTGTGCGGATTTGACTAAGTTGCAGCTGAAATCGGGGGTAGCAATATCCCGGGGCACCCAAGCCGCTGGTGAGCAGGGCGGTCGCAGTGCACCACCTACGTGTCCATAGTGCACTTAAAATTGGAGAGTGTCCGGATGGAACGGCGTAGCAGGCCGATAGAAGCCCTCATCCAAGGCCCTAATGAAGATGTCAGTGGATCACTGACCGCGAGGTAGCCAAACCATCCCCGGCTATGGGTGTAGCCAGCACCCCAGAACAGCGGTCCATCGTTGGAGAACCTGGGCTGTTTCAGGCAAGGCTCCTTTGTGCCAGATGTGACGTCAGGAGGATTCAGTCCCAACCAAAGTAAGACACACGTGGAGTTTAAATGTTTAAAGGCCGCTGCAAATGTGGGATAATTTAACGGCAAAATGAACAAAAAGATGTAAGGAGTTGTGTTGCGTTAATGTTACGGTAACAATTACGGTGGTGGTATTCAGTATTCCGAACAGCTTTTCATTGTTCGGCATTGTTCGGCAACAGCAGAAGATCAGAAAAGAAATGCTGCAACAGGGGAGGTCATTCGAGCACAATTTGTTTGTTTTTGTTTTGTTGTATGTGTATGTAGTTTTATTTCGTTCAATAATGCAGGTCAAGCAGGCTATGCAATATTTAGGTTGTCTGCTACTGGTAAGCTGCTAAGCAATCCCACCTGTCAGAGCCGGCTGGATGGGCTCGTCAACCTCGGGAGGTAGCCCATCTAGGAGAAGGAAAACTCTCAAACCTCCGCTGCCCTGCGACGGTGCTGGTGCCACAATCTTTGTTACCCCGCTGGCAGATGGCCCCCACACAGCGGCAGGTAATTATTTGAAGCATTAGCAGTGCAATGTGGGCAGGTCTGAGAGCCCATCTTGAACATCCGCTGTCCAGTGTAATGAGTCCTCTAAATTCTATCAATTGTAGGTTGGGATGTTTTATCATTGAGAAGGTGTTTAAGCAAATCGTCCTCCAGAAATTAGGGTGAGGCTGGAGAGACAGGTCTCTTTCCCACTTATCAGTTGGGACAGATATATGCAATCTGTATTTGCAAGGATTTTATATCTATTGGAGATTACTTTGGGAGGTGAGAGACAGCAGGGGGATCATCCCCATGTGTCCTTGTTCAAGTTTGAGTTTGAATCTGAAGGCGTATTCACACCAGGAAAGTCCTTTAATTTGCTTTCTTTGGTCTGGACCGAAATACAATGTATCTTTTTTGGTTTGGTGCGGTTCCTTTTCACATTGCAAAGAGTCCCAGGATTTGACAACAAACCCACGTGTGTGTGCAAAGATCGTTCAATCATTGGGCAAAACGGTCTGGGGCGGGGTAACACAGTAAAATATGGAAATTAAACAATCATGGCTCTCCAGCGTGCTGCACTCGTTGTGCTCATAATGGGTTTTTTTTCCCAGACAGTTCGAGCGTTTGCAGGAAATTTGGAGCATCAGAGGCTTTTGATGCAACGTCGATTTTATGAGGAGATGTTCGCCGTTTTGCGAGATGGAAGACGTTTTGCAAGAACCGTCTCCTCATTGCTCCACGTTGAACCACGACTCGTGTTAGCCTGACGGTCCGACGACATACTACTAACCTTTCTACTATGCTAACCAAAACGATAAGTGAAGACGGACGGGGAAATTTCTCCAGGAGAGTTTTTGGGACAGCTTCACTTGGAAGACGGCGTTGGCGTCGGCGTCTTGCTCGTATTCCCTATGACTCTCCGTTCAAAGATGTGGTTTATATATTTCTCAAGATCCTCTAGGTTCTCCTCGATTGCACGACACATCCCACAGTTCGAGTCTGAGGCCTGAGATGTCAGATTCAGAGAGTGAGAGTAGGCGGGGCTTAGACTGACCCGTCACCCTCGGCCTGACGCGGGTTCAGTCCGTCCATCCTATATCGAACACACGTGTTGGAGAGTCCACTGAGTCAGAGCTTCGCCTTCGTCACAGATTAGAGGTTTTCCGTACGCACTCTGAGAGGATGAGCGTGCTTGCCTCAAAGACAGAACTGGAGAGTGGCCACCACTAGGGGGCCCCAGCGAGCCCACCAGTGGGATGTTGAGACGCCTTCGCACTTTGAGCAGATCTTGGGTTTCTTGCGGACGTGAAATAATACACAGATCTCCATCTTGATTTATTGTGATGTCTGCCTCCACTGGTGAGACGACACCAGACAACAGTGGAAAAGGTCTGTACAAAACAAACATGCATGCATGTGCACGCACGCACACACACACACACACACAGACACACACACACAGACACACAGTGGAACATTTATTTGTTTGACATGGGAGGTTATGGTAGTCCAGCGGTGTTCTACGTTCTACATCTGGAGTGGATTATAAAGTGTATCAACTTCTGGAGCAATGTGTGTGTGTGTGTGTGTGTGTGTGTGTGTGTGTGTGTGTGTGTGTGTGTGTGTGTGTGTGTGTGTGAGTGAGTGAGAGAAGGAGAACAAAAAGTCTGTAGGCATGCAGGTTGTGTGGTGGTGTACTAAATTTCTGCCTTTGTGTCTTTCACTCGCCATCATCATGATCTTTTTTTTTTGTTGTTGTTTTACTGTTTTTGTTTTTTACATTTGAACCTTTTCCCACTTCCCCCTCTGCATGTTTTACCTTTGGACTGTTTCCACTAGGGTTCACGGTGTGAATCCCGACAGCCCCCACTGTGCTCAGAGGGGATTGCGGCGTCCCGCCGGCCCGGTCACTCGATACGCTGATGACACGAAACTGTATCTCAACGCCGACACCGATGTTTTATCTTCGCTCTTCAACATAAATCAGTGATCACGGCGGCCTCCTCATTTCCTCCTTCTTCTCCCAGCCAGGGGAGCCAGAGAACTGGCTCCACTCACACCTCGCAGGAATGATAACACCTCAGCTCCACGAACAAGCTGATGAATGTTTTTTTTGTTGTTTTGTTTTGTTTTATTTTTCACCGGTGGCGACGTTCTAACCGTCGCTCGCAGCAGACTGTTTGGCAGCAGGGGGCTGCGGAGGAGGAGATGACTCATGGCTGAGAAATGTCCAGAAGAGGAGATGAAGAGGGAACAATAATAAAGTGATACAACTGCACAGGAATCTCCTGAGTTTCGTCCGAGCGTGGCCGGGGTATGGGGTTCTAGAGGGTGTTGGGGGTGAAGCAAACACGTTGCTACATCACAGCGCTGCGCAGGGCTTTGCCCGCGTTGCAAAACGGCCCTGGCCGCAGCGGCTCCCCCTGGTGGAGAAACTTCTCCGAAACTGAGGGCAGTTTCTACAAAGTTCTGGTGCGGTTTCCTCATGTTGAAAAGATCTTTGCAAGATTTCAAGACCTTCAGACGCCAGAAGGCTTCCAATTATATAGCTTTATTTTACTCACACACACACACACACACACTCGCACACACGTACACACACACACACGCACACACACACTCGCACACACACACACACACGCACACATATACGACTCATGATACAAAATGCTGATCACAGTGTATTTTCATAGAAAAAAAAGATTGAAGTTGCTATAAACAGATAAAATAACATTTAATAAATTATATCATCAATATCTGACATAAGAATACTGTGACATTAATGCAAGTCACCCCCCCCCTCCCCCCGCCCCCAACCACCCCCCAAAAAAACAGTTGAAGACAGAATGATTTAGACAATATTTGACAACGCTGACTTGTGCTGACTTTCTCTCCTCGCACTCCTTCATCTGGTTCTGGGCCATTCCGCCATTCCACCTCTCCACCCCCCTGACAAACAGCCGAGTCCTTCCACATTTCAAACTTCCCCAGAAGTTCCCCCAGTGCGGTCTCCCAACAGGGTGGGCCGGGGTCCGCACACTTAGCTGCCATCACCGCCGGCCGACGGAGGGGTCAGCAGGTCTACCAGTGATGCGCCATGACTCCGCCCCTAACCCTCGGGTTCCTTTGGCTCCTCGCTGCAGCTCGTCAGTGATTGGCCGGCAGTCTAGTCTAGTCGCCTCCAGTGAGACGGCACGCAGCGGCACACCTCCTCGCTGAAGACAAAGCCCGGCTCACAGCGCCGCCTCCTGGCGTCGCAGGGAGGTCGCAGGCAGCTGTGTGGGGGGGGGGCAACATTAGCTGGTTAGCTTACAGGAACATGGGATTGCCGTGAAAAGGGTCATTTGGGGTCAGGAGGGATTATTAAAGAAGCAAACGTGGTTCTGCAGGTCAACCTGATCCGACCTGTGCTGTGCACATTTCCAACCGCGACACAACAGTTTAGCAATAGCGTCTACAGTTCAACTTTTGTCAACTTTGCAAGCTGTGCAAGCTTCTTTACGTAAGTTTGCATCATACAAAAATGAAGTGACGTCAGAGTTTGTCACGAAACATCAGTTCTGTGTGGAGTAGTTTCAACACGTTAATGCTGTAGTTTGTTCAGAGGAGCAGTTTCTGCCGGTCACGTGTGGGGCTGCAGTTTCGCACCCATACGAGAACTCTGAAGGCCGCGTCCAGACGACCAGACGGATACATCTTGCTTCGATGGTTCAAATCTACATGCGGTCCAGCGAGCGACGGAATGTTTTCTTGTGTGGCAGAAATAGGCCTCGTCACCAACACCAAAGAATTGCAAGCGTATGCGCGCGCACACACACACACATACATATACACACATACACACCGTGAAAGATCCCTGACACCAGATTTAGACAACGATGGCCTGCTCATAAATCACTCCGCAATGCGGTCACAAAGGGTCAAGATTGGACAAGGTGTGTGTATTTGTGTGTGTGTGGGGGGGGGGGGCGTCTTTCCTCCTGTGCCCGGACAGGAAATGGTTCAATGACAGCCAAGAGAAGTCATTAGCACATCAAGATCTTGTATTACACACTGAGTTCACTGTGGCAAGCACTTACTACTACAACCATCTGTGTGTGCGTGCGTGTGTGTGTGTGCGTGTGTGTGTGTGTGTGTGCGTGTGCACGCGCGCACGTGCGTCTTCCGACTCCCGCTGAATGAGATGCAATCGCACTAAACCAAGCAGGCGCGGCAGGGAGGCGATTCTTTCGTTCACTGACCCGATGTCCCCTAGCTAGCGGAAGGTTAGCACGCGAATGGTTAGCATGGCTACTGGTGTGTTTGCATCCTCACCTGCAGGTGCCCTGGTGGAAGCGACGCCCCCTGAGGAAACACTTGTTGGGCGACTCGTTGCACTCGCAGGAGCACTTGGTCCGGTCGAGCGGCTGGTGCCTGGGACACGTCTTGGCGCAGGCGCACTGGCAGGTGTCCTTGTTGAAGACATGGCCCGGCGGGCAGGCCGACGGCGCGTTGCACACACACTGGCAGCTGACGGGGTCCAGGTGCCGGTGGGCCCCGCAGTCTCGGCCCGGGCCCCAGCGCTGACACACACACTGGCAGGTGTCCACGTCCATCTCCTTGTCGGGGCCGCACACGTCGGCCCAGAGCAGGTCTGCGGAGGGGACGAACACACGCACACAAACACACACACACACACACACACACACACAAACACAAACACACACGGCGGAGAGCCGATCACATCGCTGCACTGATGGAAAGATCAGAAAACACAGGCGGAGGAGCATCGATGTCTACGGCAATTCAAGAATCCATTCGTTCTCTAATTGCGACACAGAACCTTCTCATCCACACACTACTGAACTACTGAGCTTCCAAACTGCACGACTCAGAGCTTGAAAGTAAAGAGAAGATGGTGCTGCTAACCGTCACCGCAGTCCAGTTAAGGGGCAAAACCTGGATTCTCAATCCGATGACTGACCGATGCTGCACCGAGGCCCCTCCCCTGATTTCCTTTCAATTGAAAGTCCGACATTGGTAGTTCATTTCACTTTCCATCGTGCATCTGGACCTCACGTGACGCATCACGATGCATCAGCCAATCAGAACGAGCCGAGAGACGGTGCGTCGCTGTGACGTCACGGTGGGAATAAACTCTTTCCAGGAGATTTTCTGGCCTTTAGAAATCTTTTGGATGGATTAAAAAAAACCCACGCCACAAAAATATACGGTGGGAAGTTTTATCATGAACCGTGTTTCAGGCCGGAAGCGTCCTGTCAACCGTTTCACAGCAATGTGTCAGACGCCGACGACGGCGGCGACTTTTTAGACTTGAACATTTTCTCCGTTCTCCTTTTTCCTTCTTTTTCCTTCCAGTAATGTTTCCATTCGAGCAGCGTTGGAGTTCCATGTAAAAGTGGCCTCCGAAAGCATTTTCTTGCAACGCTGCCTAGTTTGCGGGCATGGAAACAGCCTCTAAGGAGCTTCATCGCCGGAGGTGTGATTGAAATCTGGACGTCGCTGTGAAAACGTCGAATCCACACAAAACACTTCATGTCCACAAACTTCAGCCAATTGGAGGAGAAGCCGTCGGACCTTTTTTTTTATTATTATTATCATTATTTATTTTATTTTAGAAAGAAAAAAAGAAAAAAACTGCCCAGGAAGACCTTTACAGTAACTTCAAAATCTCAGACATTTCTTGCTCCAACGTAGTTTTGTTGGGGTTTTTTTTCTAATCAGGTCGATGACTTTGTGTAACGTCCACTTGAAATGCATAAAGTCAAGACTGATTCTTGGTGCCACCCTCTGTGAGCCGAGGAGCGAGTCAGAAAACCAGGCGCTGCTCCTGGTGGGGTGTTGGATGGCGGCTGGACGCCACATGATTTATACTCCCCAGCGAACGGCCGGGGGGGTTTGGAGGAGGTGGAGGGGGGCGGGGGGGATATTTCTTCTTTGGTGCCAAATTCTTTCTGCTCTGCGCTCCGCTGTCACTTCCACATCTGGTTTCGTAACAATGGACGTCTTGTTTAGTTTGGTTTGGTCTGTTCCTCCATCGCACCGGGCGTAGAGTTGCATGTTTTTACTTCAACACGAAGCATCGAATCCAATGTTATTGGGGTCATTCTTCTTTAACATCCTGCCGGCTGCTGTGGCTGCTTATTGTTACTATGTTATAATCATAAATGAATTAATTACTTAAAAAAATTCAACAACAATAAGTGTCTTTTTTAGCTGCGGAAAAAGGAACACAAACAGTCCTGAAAGCAATGTTGACGTTCTTGGCTGCAAAGTGTAAAAAGAAAAAAAAAAAAAAAAGTCTGTTTTTTTTGTCTCCAAATTTCCCCACTGTGGGATCGATAAAGGAGTTCTTTGTCTTCTATTTTTTGAAATAATAAAAAAAAAAAAAAAACATTGACCAGAGTGCGGCCCACTCTGTTAACTGTAGGGTGGGCAACACATGAACTGTCTCCAGCTGCAGCCAAAACAGTCACCAGACCAGTTGGCTCGCCGCGAGTTGGCGGCTAGCCTTTTTCTTCAATGGTGGTGGTGGTGGTGGTGGGAGCTTCAAAGGCATTCGGAGGGATGAGATTCGGACATTTTCACTCCTTCAAAAGACTTTTGTAACAGTTGGAATAGGTTCAAATGTTCTTCACCGAGATGATGTTCGTCCGTCCGGCATATCTGACGGCTTCCAGCCGGCTGAGCTCCTCTGGCCGATGCTTCTGCATCTGCTGGTGAAGCAGCTTAAACTCCTGTCAGTCTGTCTGTTTGTCTGGAAGATGGACCAACAGACGGATGGACGGACGGACGGACGGAGGCTCCACACCGCCGCTCTCTGTTTGTGTGCACGAGCATCTCAGGAATCTGCTACTCCGGGGTCACGGCATTCTTCTTCTCTTTCTCATTTGTTTACTCAAATCTAAGAGTGGAGTCATAGGCCAAGCACACACGCGCACACACACACACACACACACACATGCATGTGCGCAGATTCTAAACAAACACATTGGAGTTATAAAACCTGCTCACATTCTACCGTGACGGACTGAGTTACTGTGCGTGTGCGTGTGTGTGTGTGTGTGTGTTCGCCGATAGGCCTCAGTGCCACAGCATGGTCACATGACTCGGGTCTCGTTTCGTGCGTATCGAAGTGAAGCTGCTCCTGCTGCTGCTTCTGTGCTCCTCCACCTTGCAGTCACATGAACTGCTGTCTTTCTGTCCGTTTTCTGCCCACATGTCTGTCTGTCTGTCTGTTCCGTGTTAGGCAACACTCACCTCTGTGCTGCTGGAAGGTCCCAGCAGGGGGCAGCAGCGGCGGTGGCGGCGGCGGCGGCGAACTGTGGTGGCCGCTAGCAGCAGCGCTAGCGCATCGACACCGCCTGCTGCTCCACGTCTGGCCGGCGGGACACGAGCTGTTGGCCGTCGGACACCTTGATGAATGAAAAAATGATGGTTAAAAATGAACATTCGAATGTAAAAAGTAATATTCAAATGTCGTGCAAAAATGTATTTTTAGCGATCAGAAGAGGGCGCGTTGACTCTCTTCCGCAATGCGTGTCCCAATCGTGGCACTCCTTACTGTCCTGTGTAGCTGCAGTCACGTGTCTCAACAAGGTAGCAAGGACTGCTGCCCACCCCACTACAACTGTTAACACACCATAACCATAACCATGCATAGCGAATGCAGAGAATGTATGAAAAACAAAGCAGCAAGCCCGAAAAACAAACCAGGGAATCGGGTGAAGCTAGCAACTCCACCCCCGACAAAGTGATCGTTAAGCCCGATAACGTGCAAAGCACTGTGTGGCACTTTTTTGAATTCTGGCCAGTTGGAGGTAAAGTTGTCCACAAACCCAAGGCTGTTTGCGAGTTATGCGATGCGGAGCTGGTATATCACTCTACTGCCTGTAATTTGAAGCTGTATTTAGTAAATGTGCACCACCGTCGAATGGAACAAAGTCGGTGAAGAAGAGACAGACGGCCCGCTTTCCAAACAACCTAAGCTAGCAACCTCTTACAGCCCGACCGCTTCTAAGAATGCAACATGTTTGCGCCAATCCGAACTGATGTTGCACTAAATGTCACATGTTGAACATGACGCTTGAATTTTGTCTGAAGCCTAAAAAACAATTCAGCGTTTGACTACAATTGGTCGTTTTTCTTGACATTTGACAATGTGCGCCCTCTGGTGGACATAATGGTGTACTGTTTTTACAATAACAAGTCTTTTTCTCCGGGGCAAAAATATATAATAATATTAATAATAGAATTCGAATATATTCGATATGCAGGCCAATTTTTAATACCAAAATTGGAATTTAATTTCTGAGCAATGTTACCAGCCCTACTGACTACGCGGCCGGCCTTGAGAAATCACACCACCGCCAACCACGGCGGAGCTGAGAGACTCGCTGGTGCGGTGAGGCCTCCACTCCTCCTGGTTCCTCTGCTCTACCTTCTCCAAATCCCACGGTAGCCAAGGCAAAAAACTAAATCGACTGTGAAAAGACTTGATAACCTGATTGTCTCTGCTGTGTCAGTTGAGGGAAGGCGGCTGATTGGCTGGAGATACAGGAGCTCCTCACGTCTGGAGGTTGTATTTTTGTTGTTTTGTTTTTTTGTGTTTTTTTTCAGAGGCTGACAGCAGAAACGAGAGGGACCAGAAACCCAGAGGGCTTACATCATCTTCATCACCATCATCATCATCATCATCTTCACCATCTTCACCATCATCATAATCATCACCATTATCTTCATCACTGAATTGAACATCATCATTATTCCCATCACCACTATCATAATCACTATCATCAGCACCATCATCTTCATTGTCACCAACATCATCATCAGTATCACTATTATTATCACCATCACTATTATCACCATCACTTATTATCATCACAATCATCAGCATCATAATCACTATAATCATCACCATCATCTTCATCATCACTACTATCATCATCACCATCACCCCAACACACGATGGTTATCATCATCGTCATCATCGTCATCGTCATTGTCATCATCATCACTATCATAATCACTATAATCATCACTGTCATCTGCATCATCACTATTATTATCATCACCAACACATCATCATCACCATCCTCATCATCGTCCATCTGTACCACAAGGACACTTCAGTGTGTGTGTGTGTGTGTGTGTGTGTGTGTGTGTGCGCGTGCGTGCGTGCGTGCGTGCTCACTCGGGCAGGTCTCTCCTGATGATGCTGTGCACCTGCTTATAGACATCCAGCTTGGACAGGCAGCTGCACTGCGTGTGATTGGCCACACTGATGGTCACCGGCTTGGTGCCCTGTGTGATGGGCACGGTGATCTCGAAGAGCTGCAGAGGGAGGGGGAGAAGGGGGAGGCGGGGGAGATTGAGAGACTCCGGGTCAGAGAGGAAGAGAAAAACAGGCAGTGCCGTTCACGTTTCCTGGGCCCGGTTGCTCCTGCTGCAGCCACACAATGCAGCTGGTTTGCAATTAATCTGCAGAATTCCAAAAATTATAATCACAATAATAATGCTAATAAATCAGTCAGTAACTTCAAACTGCAATTAAAATCTTCTGCAGGAATACGATTATTGATTGATTGATTGATTGATTACAATGCAGTCAAACACAACTACAAGCTTGCAGCTGATGTGATGCATGTGGAGTTTATAACCAATGCTAATTTTCAACTTCAGTTCCCAGTTGGCCTTTTCCACAACAGCAACATTTCTCTACAGTATAATAGAAATGGACGTCAGTCTCAAAGTGTGAGCGGACAAATGAATCTCAATCATTTCAACCGTCCATAAAACCCCCAAAAATGTCTCAGAATCGGACAACTAGACGACGTCAGCAAATTCCACCAATCTTGTAGTGGGGGGAAAAAAACAAACGGAGCCTCTAGCAGAAGCAGATCGACAGTCACTCTTTGCCTGGTCTCTGCGATTCCATTAGGAAATGAAATCCTGTTTCCTCCATTTTTCACCTCCGTGTGTTACATCAGCTCACATTCACTCCCCTGTCGCGACGTTCGTGCGTCGTTCATCACAAAGGAGTCAGTCCTCCTTGTGACGGCCGCTGAGCCTGCACTCACTCACTCGCTCACTCGCAGACCCAGGCAGTCACTCCGCCCTCTCTGTAGAAAGAGGCCCTCCATGCCTGGACTTCACCCCAAAAAGCTCCGGCACTCATGAAAAGATGTGAACGAGGGGCAGAAGAGGTTCGAACCATGATGATCCAAGGATGGCCAAGAGCACTCAGACTCCACGCACACACGCACGCGTGCACACGAGCGTGCGCGCGCACAGAGTGGGAGAGAGAGAGGGAAAAGCTCCAGATCTCCGGAAGAAACAAGTTTCTGTGCTGATGTTTTGACCTTTTTTTGTGTCTTTTCTTTGGTTATGAAGTCCCGCTGGCCAGCAGTGCAAACTTAACAGCAGTGCCGGGTTGTGTCCATCTGAGTATCGAGAGCATTTGATACCGAGGTGACGTATCAGTATCGGATGGTTAAAGTCCCACTGACAGTCACGTTTCCGAAGGATGTGAAATTTGACCTCTGCATTCCACCCCCATTGGATGATCTATCCCAGGGGTCGGCAAACTTTTTCACTGGTGGGTGAAAACAATGGGTTCTAAAAGTTGACAGAGGGGCCGGAGCAGGAGCACAATACATTATGGGATATGTAGAAACAACGTTGCTTTAATGTCTATTAAACTTACTTACTATTAATATAATTTCTTCAAGTTAGGCAGGCCGGATGAAAAAACTTAACGAGCCACAGCTGTAGTTTGCCCATGCTTGATCCGACCCATTGAGTCTAACCCCAAATACCGAGTGCCAAGCAATAAGTACCATTTTATAGTCTGAGGGCTCTCTACCGCTTGACCACTGAGCTCATCAAAGGCTGAAAAGACTGAACGGACGGACTCGCGTGATGTGATCGATACTTTTGTTGCAGTTTCTCCGCGACACTTCCAGCACATTTTTCCGCAGTTCCTGCCGACACACACACACACAGCCGCCTGCAGTTACTGGCACCGGGGTGTATCGATCTAGATATCGATAGTATCGACGCTGAGGTGATGTATCGGTATTGGCTCGATACTTGCGTGATGAGATTGACACTTATGTTGCAGTTGCTCTTTTAGACTTCCAGCAAATTTCCCCACAGGCCTGCCGACACACACCTGTGGTTAGCAGGGCCAGGTGGATCAATCTAAAAATCATTTTTTTTTTTTTTGTTACTTGGCAATCGTGACTTTTTTTCTTAAACAATGTTTTTCTTAAAGGTTTTGTATGGGTATGTGTGGTTAGTTATTTGCCTAAAATCTCTGCCCTGTGTTTTACCGCAAAAAAGATCAACTACCTAAAGGCATCAGCGATACTAGCCATGTATTTACTTGGTATCGAGTCAATATGAAAATCCCTACGTCCCTGGCAGAGGCTCCGCCTCTTTCAACTCTTTCAAGGGCAGGTTCGGCGCGGGTCCCGGCGCTCCTGCGGGAGCTAACAGTCAACCGGCAGCCAGAGTCTCAGCCAGTGGAGGCGACCAGCAGGCCGGGAGAAAATAAAGCAAGCACTAAATGTGACATTTATGAAGTGCAAAGCTGCCAAGCAACACAAACGAGTGTTTGAGGCGATGAAGGACCATCAGCAGGGTCCAAGGAGCCTGAGTGGCTCTGCAGGGAGCAACCAGACAGACAAAAACACTCAGTCAGTCAGTCAGTCAGAGGCCAATTGCACAGTTTAGCGGCGACTTGTTTCAACTCGCTGCCAGCTGCCAGAGCCAATCAGCACGACAGAAGCCTGGGAGCGAACCGCGGGGAGCCCTTGGATGTAGCAAAGCCAAGTTTTGAGACCAAACACAATCCATAAGGAAAAAAAAACGGCCCTTTAGCCCGAGGCGCTAATGGGCCGCTGGCCCAGCCGCGTCTCCGCCGGGTTTTCGGGAGCGGCCGCCAAGAATAGCAGAGAGGAGGAGGAGGAGCAGGAGCGTTAACAGGCTGCCTAGCGAGAACAGCTCAGCTCAACTTGCCGACCTCTGACCTCTGACCTCCGTCTCCGGAAAACCTCCAGTCAGGTTCCAGTCAGGAGTCGTGAGAACTGCCAGTCGCTGAGGATAATCTGCTTCTCCGTTAAAAAAAAAAACCCAACACGGTGCGGTGTTCCATATCAAGGGAGCAGCGGACGACACACACACACACACACACACACACACACACACACACACACACACACACACACACACACACACACACACACACACACACACACACACACACACACACACACTTTGGCACAATCGGAAGCATTCAGAAATCTTATCTTTAGCCTTGTGTGCTTGTAGAACAAGGACTGAATCAAGGATGTTGCATGTAACAGACATTTTGTCATTGTTTTTTATTTTTATCACGTTTACATCCATTTGTTTAGTACGACTCATTCGGGGGAGCCGTGCTTCCAGCTAATTCGAATGGTTCTCAGGTCAAACGTCACTGAAATCAATAAAATAATCACATGACCACAGGAGGCAAACAGTTTTAGGATTGTAAAGATTATTTTTTAGGGGGGGATGGGTTTGAACTATTTGAACTTGTGGGAATAAATCAACATCATATTTTGGCCCTTCTTCTGGAGACGTCCGTCAACATTCACGCACATCAAAAACCAACCCAGCATCAAGCAGCAGCAGCAACAACCTGGAGTGACTTTTCCATAACAGCAGCAGTCGGAAAAGCAAACAGTCCCAGTTTTAAGGCGAGCGTGGCTGGCGGAAGGTAGGGGGCGCTCACCGTTTTGCTGAGGAATCCTGTGGAGATGTTCCGGCACTGTTTGTCCTCCGAGTGGCAGCAGCCTCCACATCTGTAGACGGACACACACGGCGGTTTATAGAAAATGTTGGTGGGGGCCCCGAACTCCCTGCCCACGTCCACACACACCTCCCTGGGGACGCACTGAGTCCTCCGCCACTCGGCCTCGATACCTGCCGGAGACACGACAAACGGCCCAACGCCGCGTTGGTGGGACAAGACCAGTTCAGCAACCTCAAGGGGTGACAACGTCGGACAAACACCGCCGGAGATTAAAATTTGTTCTCATATTTTGTGTGGGATTTATTGCTGCAGCAAACTGGATGTTGACCGTTTATTGACGACAAGCACTTTTGTCGGAGACACACTTGCTACTCTTGTCTATCAGATGGAAAATTCAAACACTTAAATGTTTACAAGCCCCACCGCCCTCCCAAAACTACTCCAATCCCCTCCCTCATCCATGGACATAGCTGATGGTGACGTTAGACAGGAAGGAGAAAAGTGAGTGAGTCGCTGCATCGGGACCAGAAGGTCGTAATTATGGTTTTGAATCCATGGTGAAATTCTCCTACATTCTACTGTGTCATCAGCTTATTAACCTAAATAAAGAAAGGTGTTCAAAAAAGAGGTGATTCTTTATCATTATTTATTATTTTACTATTGTGCGTAAATGATGTTTTGAAATAGAAAGAATTGGGGAAAAAAATAACACCAGAAAAATCAGACACTTCACTCTATCACAATCTGAAAAATTCACTCTGTCACATCTCATTACACCTCCAGGCAGACAGGTGGCAGCACAATTCTACAATACAGAGATTATTTTGTAGATGGAAGACGAGAAAAAGCAGTAGTTCAGTAGTTGGTCTTTTACAGAGAAAAAGTTCTCCAGCCACCTGCTGATTTTCATGCTTCCTTTTTGAAGGCGGAGCCTCTAGCCAGACTTCGCCTTCCCAAGGGGGTCGGAAAATGTTTGTGGTCCCTCAGAAAATATAAAAAAAGAAAGAGTATATAAAATGGTGCATACTTTTGAGGAGGTCCAGGTTGAGGTAGGCGGCAGCGAACGTGGGCTCGTCGCCGTGGGTCAGCGGTCTGAGGCGGCGGGTGGGCGGCGCCTGTCGCTGTGGCGGCGGCAGCCAGGCGCCAGTGGCGGCAGCGGCGGCTGACAGTTTGGAGCTGCACTTGAGGGCTGCCCAGTAGGACGGATACACCAGGCTCATCAGCTCGTCCACATTGGAGGCCGAGCGCAGCCGCTGCTCCATGTCCCGCCGCGGGGGAGGTAGGGGAGGAGGCTCCTGAAAGAGAAATGGACAGCCGCATTCAACTTCCTGTCACATGATACACACACACACACACCCCCGAAAAAAAATCACACTTGCTGTGTCTCAGTTCAGGGTCTGCATCCTTGAAGTACGCATTTTGAAAGGAAGTTGCGTCATAGCACTGCGCGAAGGCTTGTCCCAATTCCCAAGGGTGCTTAGGACGCTCAAAATGCGCACTCGGAAATACGCACTTGTTTTAGCCGATTCCAAGGATGCACCGCTACTATCCTTCGCGTACTTATGTATCTCATGATGCTTTGCGTGCTGCTGCAAAGCATCGTGGGATCCTGGGAAGTCAGCTGAAATTAGCGGCATCTACTGGCAAAGACACGACATATACATTTAAATATTGAAGTTTCACATAAAGTATCCAGTTTTTTAACGTAGGATTTTACTTATTTGATCATCCAACGGCATCGTTAGATGGCTGACCAATGGTTAGCTTGATACTATAAAAACATAACTTCCGGGGTTGGCCAGCCGGAGGGAAAGGCGATGACGAAACGAGGAAATACGCCGAAGGCTAGACCGTCCCGAGTGGTTACCGAGGAGGCGGGGTTTGGTCCGTCCTTCTAGGCTGGGTCCTCGAAGAACGCTTCCTTCAGACGGAGGACACTCGGTCTGAAGGGTGCAGACCCTGAATTGAGACACAGCAACTGTCTCACTTTGCCACATTCGGCGACGGCTCTCTGGTCCGTCCTGTGGCATTGTATTCTATTCTGTTTACCTCCCTGGCACGTGTTTGGTTACGGACGTGGCCTATTTTCCCAGGCACACCTGTTTACAGCCCCTAAGATTCTTATAAGTTTCCATCCGTTCTAAGAAAAGAAGGCAACTCCTATATTTTCTCAGGCCAAGGTGTGGCCCGGCCCACCATCAAGAAGCCCCACCCCACACACTGTTTGAAGGAATCTGATTGGTCAGTTAAGAAAGTAGCAGACTGTGGGCAGAGGTGGCAAAAGTATTCACATTCTGTACTTAAGTAAGTCAATTACTTGTTTAAAAGAAATACTCTGGTATAAGTAAAAGTACAGATTCAGCTACTTTACTCAAGCAAAAGTAACAAAGTGCAGGTTCTGGAATGTACTTGTTTTTTTTTCTTTTTAATTAATGAAAGAATACATTCGTTCATAATTTTGCAAAAATGAAAAAGTTGTGACACAACAATCTGGACTGACCTGACCACAGTCACAGTCTGAGTCACAAGCTGAGGTACTCTAAAATAACCTGCATCTAAACTATCGTCCACTTTTAGCTGGATGGCTAAAAAGCTCCACTTCTGACCTCTGACGGACACATGGAACAATCTTCAAAGTCAGCGAGGAGCGAGTCAGAGTTATTGGAACTTCACTGCGGATTATTTCACACGTCATTTCCATTTCCAGCTAAAAGCGCCAAGAGTGTGAGTATATACATACACACACACACACACACACACACACACACACACACACACACACACACACACGGGACATTTTGTCACCATCCATCCATCCATCCGTCGCTCCTCCGACTGACGTTTGGTTCCCGCACCCTCACGTTATCTCACTTCCTGACCTTCGCTGCCCATTTTAAAAAGAAACAAAAAAAAAATAGAAAAATGCCAAGGAAACAATGTGACAGTTAGCCGCGAGCTAGGCTGCCTCTCTCTCACACGCACGCGCACACACACTGCTCTTTGTATTAGTAAGACACTCCATTGTGTTTTCCCGGCTGAAGGACAATGTGTGTATTTATTTCTCTTTATTTTTGTGTTTTGGCTTCGGTCTGAAAATACTTTAAAAAAAAAGTCCGTCTACGTGAGTGTTTCCTGCCTGGCATCCGTATGTGTGTGTGCCTGTGCGAGTGTGTGTGTGTGTGTGTGTGTGTGTGTGTGTGTGTGTGTTGAGACCCCCACAAATCAGGAAACGCTGTAGCTTAAACAAAATAAGAAAATGATAAAATCGTGAGATAGAAATGATGATAAAAACGCCTTAAAATGAATCAATAAAATGCAAAATTGTTCAAATTTGGAAATAGGGGTAAAATTGCATAAAGTTCAGCTAAAATAGAGGTTAACTTATGTGTCTATGCATGAAAAGTTTTTCTCTCTCATCTCATCGGCTGACAGAAGCTAACTCCGCTCTGAGAGCTCAGCACCGCCTCCTGCTGGTGCGTCACTTTTTTTCCATTTCATTTCTTTGTTTGTTTTTCTTTTTGAATCCCAGCCACTGTTCATGGTTTCAACCACATCGCAAGTGTCTGGCGGCGCATGAAAGAGTTGGTCTGCGGTCGATTAACGTGATTAGTTTGATTTTCCGCTATTTGTTTTTTTTTGTTGTTGTTGTTTTCAGATCGACGTCCAAAACGCGGATGCAGTCACCAGATTGGCTTCATCAAACCGTTAAAAAAGAAACTAACAAAACACCAAAAATCAGCAGCCGCAATCAACACTGGGAGAAAACGGAGCCATGTCTTTGTTTTGTTTTTTCCTGGTGTTTTGGTCAACGCTCAAAAGGAAAACTATTAAAAAAAAAAAAACTTCCTCTGTGTGCACACAAATGATGGATCTAGTTGAAGATCATTGACATGCTGGAGGATTTAGCCCAGCAGTCCTTGTTTTGTTACGGTGGATTTGCTGCTACAGTCATCTGTTACAACGACGCGTTCCCTTTGGGAGGATTCACAGCCAAACTTTCAGGACAGCACCTGCGTCTTTTCACCGAAACTGAAGCAAAGTTCAGAGCAGGTATGGGTAAACTGCGGCCCGGGGCCATATGTGGCCCGCGAAGCATTTTAACCAGGCCCGCCCAACTTGAATCATTTATATTGATAGTAACTAAGCTGTATTTTATCCATTCATTCTTTCACTGTTTTAAGGGTCATTCCAATAAAGAGCTAAATACCGTGGGGCGTCAAAGACACACATTTTGTTGCAATGCTTCTGTTCATTTTCAATTGACATTGAAGCAACATGTTTCCTACATATCCCATGATATATTTTTTCTCCTGTGAGGTGGGTCATCAAAACACTGCATCCATCTGCTGCTGCTCCGGCCCCCTCTGTCAAATTTTAGAACCGATTATGGCCCCACCAGTCAAAACGTTTGCCCAACCCTGGTTTAAAGGGACAGTTCACCTAATTCGCCTGGGAGTCTGTCTGTCTGTCTGTCTGTCTGTCTGCCGGAGCTGCCGCTGAATTGGCTTCCAGAGCAGCAGGGAGAGTTTGACTTCCCTTTGACGGAATTGTTATGAATAATGAAAAGAAAAGTGCAACACAGCGCCGCCCTGGTGGACGGAATGAGATGGTCAAGGTGAAACACCAGCCTGAGGTCGCCACCAGAGCGCCGCAATTACGCAGTAACGCGCTCCTTTCATATTTGTTTTCCAAAAAAATCCATCCGGACAAACAAACCTCAAGCCTGGTGGTCTCGGTGCGTGGGTGCTTGCGTGGGTGCTTGCGTGCGTGCGTACATACGTGTGTGTTGGTGTGCATGCGTGTGTAGATGTGTGTGTGTGTGTGTGTCATCACCTGATGGAGAGCTGATCAGACTCATGGCTCAACTCAACCGACGGTGCTAAAGGTCAAAAGGTCACTGAGAAAAAGTCATTGTATCAGGCCAGTCCTGCTCCTGCTCCTCCTCCTCTTCCTCTTCCTACCAGACAGACCAGAGATTTTTTTTTTTCTGCTTGAAACTCCACCGTGGCCACTGGTGAACCTTCACGACTGTTGGCGACTCCTCGCTGCGACTCTGCCGAGACGACGAGAAAACCGCAGACCTACATGGAGGACGACCACCTGGAGGCTTCAGCGCGTTTACAAACATCACCAAGATGAACCCGGTGCGATGACATCATTAGCAGCGGCGTCATCCCCTGGGAATGCAGCCAGCCGGCCGGCCAGCCTGGGGACGACTCTAGGACCCTTCAGAACACAGGGGAGCCCCGTTTCCCAGTGACTGCCTGAGGTGACGCCTCCTGGCTCCGCCCCCTCGCCAGGTGCCAGGCGGTACTTTTCATTTGTTCCTTTTGAATGTGGAAAAGTTCTGAAATCACTCAAGGGACAGAAATTCCACCTGCCTTTACAAAGGACCTCACTGCTGCCACCTGTTGGACAGGAGGAGTTAAGGAGTGACAAAAAACCTTCCTTGCTTTTTCTTTTTTTTTTTTGCCCAGAGAAGTTTCAAATCTCCTTTGTTCAATGTGAGCCAAAAACAATGAATGGAATGTTTGACACCTCTGAACCTGCTTCCTTCCAATCAACTTGTCTAATGAAGACTAAAGTCCCACACCTACAGTTAGTTGGCTTTAACGTTTGTTTTGGCGCTAGCCACAATGCCGACAGACGTGCCCAGTTACCGTAGCAACGCAAGCGATGTTAGCGACGCGAGTAACACCTTCCGGTCTTCCTGCTGACGCCAATGCTGTTTGGCCTCTGCACGTCCTCGTGTCAGAGAGCTGAGAGGGGAACCCGAGTCGAAGTAGGAGAAGAAAGAGAAGAAGAAGGAGGAAGAAGAAGAAGAAGAAGAAGAAGAAGAAGAAGAAGAAGAAGAAGAAGAAGAAACTCTTTGTTATTATTTTCTTGACACCGAGTTGTGAAACTGAGTTGTGACTGATCTGGGCTATGATGATTCCCAGCAAGTCGCAGCGCCTTTCCAGGATGTTTCCACAACCTCCCCTCAACCTGAGATCCAGATCACTCACTCACTCTCCCTCTCTCTTTCTCTCCCTCTCTCACTCACGCACAAACACACCCACACACTATGTCTTTCTCAGTCAGTGTCTCTCGCCCTACTACCCTTCTCTCCGTTCTTCTTTTGCAGCCCGGTCACCTCATCATCCCTCAACTCTCCCTTTCAGTTCACTCCCTCAACCCCCCGACCCCGCCACCTCTATATTTCACAACCCCCCCAGGTCTGCGAAGGAATGCGGTGTGTAATTAGGAATCATTTCTGAGGAATTCTCACGGCGATTTTTATCCGCAGAGAGTCAAATCGCAGCTGCATATTTTCCGTAATCGGCTCCTTGAAACTCTAAATGTGCTTAAAACGAGTTTGACGTCGGCCGGAGTTCAAAGGGTACGAAGGGACGTTACGAATGGGAAATGTTCCCAAGGCAATATATGAATGTGTAAAGGAAAAAAAATGCTCTTATAGGAACTAGATGCCGGACTTCCAGTTGGCATTCATTTTTTCCAGTGGCCACTTGAGGTACTGCAGCCCAAAATCCCACACGGCCCAAAAAGTATTTTTCCCCATTGACCATAATAAGGAAATAAAAGAAAATGATTGACAGGTTGACCCCCAACACGATTCATTATAAATCTTTCCTTTGTAGATTTTTAAGTCGTGAACCTTTAATCGTTCTAAAGCAAATTTCCTACAGGCCAGAAAAGACTTTTATTCCCACTGGCTGACTACCAGATGTGCTCTATTGGGCTGCATAATGCGGAAGTAACCCGGACCAAATCATCATCTAGCTATTATAACATGTCTCCACTCTGTAGTTAGACTCCACCCACCATTGGGAGTCACGTCCAATAGGAAGCCTGGACAGATTATCCAATTTGAGTCTCAAAAATTATCGGTTTCTGCGAGGTGACTTCCTGTTTTATTTTGAAAATCCACGGCCATCAACTTCCCCTCCTGTTTTTCCACCTGTTCCCCGGCTACCTGCCGCCTGTTTCTCCCTTTGCCTCTGCGGTCAAGCCTGGTTTCGTATTTGCTTTGGGTCCTCATGATCAATATGTGGCTTTTGAGTAATATTCATACTTTTCCCTCCTGATGTGTGTTTTTTCTTTGTGAGAGCCGTTCTCCCGTCACACTGGAGTTTCATTCGCTTTGTTATTTCGAACTTTGTGCCGTGTTTATACGGGATGTTGAAATCTGCTTTTGTGCAAGAAAAAAATGAAGCATTTTTGATGCAATTGCAAAACATTTTACAACAGGTGGCGGCAGAGAGTGAGTGCCATCGCAACTATTTTCTACTACAGCTCTGAAGTTTCTCTTTTCTGGCTGCAGGAGGAAGGAGGACACGAGGAGACGAAAAAAAACAAAACACATGGGAGCGAGAAAACTGCAAAACAACAACAAATATGACCCAACAAATTATTAAGTGCTTTTGGGGGGATTAACTGTGTCAAGCAGAGCTGCCGAATCTCAGGCAGCAGCTTTCTGCAAACTTATCAGTTGCCGTGTTTTGTTTCCACCGACTAATGCATGATTTAAGTAATTTTCTTTCTATTTTTGTTTCCTTTTTTTTATTTTGCTGCAGAAATGGTGGAGTAACCGTAAGCATGAAATCCAGTTATTTAAAAAAAAAAAAAAAAAAGGAAAAAATTAAAAAAAACAATGTAGGAGAGCCAAAAACCACAGCGGAGACGTCCCGAACGATAAGCATCAAAAAATGAGTCGTAAAAAAACAAAGTGGAGGAGACGCAGCTCGCCGAAAGGAGCCGCGGGGAATTTTTAAAGAAAAAAGGAGTCCAAATGTTCTGAGTGTCATTAGTTTACAGAGTCTGACGGGCCGGAGACTCCCCGGAAAAGCCCGACATGAG
Source organism: Nelusetta ayraudi (assembly GCF_046127955.1). Lineage (NCBI taxonomy): Eukaryota > Metazoa > Chordata > Actinopteri > Tetraodontiformes > Monacanthidae > Nelusetta > Nelusetta ayraudi. The sequence goes on from NW_027466184.1 coordinate 347,677, forward strand.
CGTGGAGTCGGCGGAGTCAGTTCATCAGGACAGACTCCTCTGACAGCTCACTTCATCACGCACGTCGTTGGGAAGGCTGGAAACCGAGCAGTTCCTGACGGCCGAGGGCGGCGAGCTCCATCATCATCGTCCGTTTTTGTCTTTCCTGTTTTTTTTTACCTACTTTTGGCTTGGTCGACTTTAACCAACCTGAGGGGTTCGCTTCAACGTGTTCATCAGGAGTTTTCGCTCTAGACAAGTTGGAGCTCCTCTTTTTAAATACTTCCTGTGGGCTCTTCACCAGAGGGATACGTGAGCGAAAAAACTAACAGAAAGTCGGAATTTTTAAAGGATGTTGGAAATGCTCCATCCGGTGCATCAGCATAGGCCAAAAGTCCAATAATTCCAATGCTTAGCCAACTAAATATGGTAACATTATTGTCATTATCACTACCCTGGTTTTGTATTGCTGTTTTCCTTTTCTTTTCTTTTTTTACATACTATTTAGCTTTACACTCACCAAAAAGAGTGCAACACTATTGACGGAGGCTGGAAACTCACACTTCACTCAAAAGGAACTCGCAAGGCAGCAGCAGGCGAGGACATGGCTCCTCCTCTTCCTCCCTCCCATCATAAAGAGAACCGAAATCCCTATTGTCTTGATTCAAACTTTATTATTATTATCATTATTATTATTATTATTATTATTATTATTATTATCATTATTATTATTATTTTCTTAGCAGAATCGATCCCCAGTGGGATTTGGGATAGTTTCCTTTTTTTCCCCGAGCCTCAGCTACGACCGTCAAACACCTCACGTGGTTTGTGAGAGACTTCTGGCGGGGAAAACTCATCAGTCCAATTAAGGATCTAGTGAGATCAAATAGCTGCTGCTGAGCCTTTAGTCGCGCGCACACACACACACACACACACACACACACACACACACACACACACACACACACACACACACACAGCCTTGACCTGGCGAACTCTGCCCTCATTGGTTCTTTTCTAATTTGAGAACACTCTTCTAATCCGCCGTCCCTTCCTCCCTCACCCACTTTCTCCGCCAGCGTTGGCATCACATTAAAGGGCCGCAACGGTTCAATGGCGCATCAATCCAACACTGCCAGTGAAGGGTGGGAGGGCAGGGGGTGGCGGGGGCTGGCAAACGGATAATCACCAGGGCAACAAAAGCCGCTAAGTATCAGCCTTCCCCTCTGTGTGCGGGACAACAAATGGCTCGAAGACAAAAGTCAGTGTTTTGTGTGTGTGTGTGTGTGTGTGTGTGTGTGTGTGTGTGTGTGTGTGTGTGTGTGCGTGCGTGTGTGTCCGTGACCTCTATGATCCCGAAAAGCTCAGGCTAAAACCTTTAATGATATCCTGCTCACCAGAACAGATGATTACAATCAGCAAGGAAAACACACTCAAACTGATCTCGCATTGGCTTCTCATTAGCGTGCTAACACACACGTACACACACGCTCACACACACACACACTCAGGGCATCAGGATCAAGCCGAGTCTGGGGGTTAGAGGGCTTGGGGGTGCAGAAACACAAACACGACATGTTTGAGCAGTTTCTAAGCTGCTTTTTGAGGCCGTTTTGTGGTTTAGTGTCTCACAGGTGTGAGGCTACGTCGTGGCTGCCCAAGAAAACAAACTAGCTTGTGTTAGAAGCCGCTCGCCTTGTGGTCGAATGCGTCCACAAGTGTTTTCGACATCCATTTGGTCTCCTCGCGCAAAAAGTGAATTCTTTAAATACTGGAAAGCACAAAGTCGAAGCGTGCTGTCAGAACCAGACATGCTAAGCTAAGGTGGCTAAAATGCATTGCAGAGGTTACAATGCTCAGACTCAGTTACTATTCTTTTAGCAGGTTCCTCGTGATTCAGCCTCCGAGAGGTCGACAATTGATCTGCGGTGAGCCGGTGGCGCCCGCTACAGGAGATCGGTGGAACAGCAAGTGTTAGCGTCAACATCGGCGAAGCACTTGAGTGAATGAAGCTGGTTTTCCTTAACTTAACTAAACTGACAAGCTTCCCAGTGCTCAAAACGTCGAGATTAGTGAACAAAAAATATTTTTACGTTAATGTCCCAGTTGCCCCAAAGAGAAACTTTTGCTTTCGGCTCAGTTTATTTCCTGAGATTGAATCAATAGGCTAACAAATCAACAAAACGTATTTGCAGCTACATTTCAGCCTGCAGCCTTAATCAGAGGAGAAGAAAATTCCTTTTTCCAAACTGAGTGGAAGTAAAATTATGTAAATGTCTGGTTAAATCCTTTCTGCACGCGTGCTGTCTTGACTTAGGGGAATTTCATCACTCACAAAGATGGCTTCCAAGCATAACAGAGCACAAAATTGAAGAATGGTGGAGCGTTCAAAACCTGAAACATTATCACCCACTAAATCACAAAACAAGAAAGAGTGAACGGTGGAAAAAAAAAAAAAGAAAGAAAGAAATAGTCCACAACTGAACAAGAGAGAAGATGTATGTGGACTGTGTAAAAAAAAAAAATGCATCAAATTGGACTGAATCTATATTCAATCTAAATTAAAGCACAAATTAAATGTCAGTAATTTCATTCATCATTTGTTTTTAGTATTAAATCAAAAGTTCCAGGCAACAAAAACTTTTGCCGAAACGTACGGACGTTGCCTGGAACATCTTAAAACTTTGTGGGGGGGCACTTCAGGTCCCTGGACCTGCTGCTGGGAGCCACACTGGGCTCCTTCAAGTCCACCACCACCACTTCAGTCTGATCTGACCACATGACCGTCACGGTTTCACTGTGTCACCCACAACCTGAAACCCCCCGCTGAGCTCAGAGTCTACGAGCTTCCTCTTTTAAGTAGCAGCTCGAACCTGTGACTACTGCTGCTGCTGCTGCTGCTGATGCCGCTGCTCGATCGGCGCCACTCACCGGCTCCCGCTGCTCCCAGCGCGGCTCCTCCTCATCCACCTCCCCGCCGTGCTGCCCGCGGCGGAGCTCGCTGGCCAGGTTGGCGTACAGCAGACAGGCGGCCACGCAGACGGATATTCCCGCAAGGTGCATGATTCCAGTGGCCGCTCGGCGGGTTGCAGTGGTGCTCGGCCGCCGGAGAGCAGCTCAGTTTAATCTCTCTCTCTCTCTCTCTCTCTCTCTCTCTCCCTCTATCTCTCTCTCTCTCTCTCTCGCTCTCTCTCTCTCTCTCTTCCGCCCCACCATCCCCCGGCGGTCGCTTTTCGCGTCAATTTGCGCCATTACCCCCTCTCTCCACAACACACACACACTCACACACACACACGCAGGAGGGAGCGGGAAGGGTTGGGGGGGTTACGCTTTTCAAAATAAAACCATCATCCAAACTGACAAAAGCATGAAAAATAAAGATATTAATACATAAAGTACTTTTTTTTTTTTTTTTTTTTAATACAGGTGCTGATCAATGTTCTACTTTTTACTGACCCCTGCTGTCCAAGTGTGGCAACTTGACCAAATATTTCAACAAGAGATTTATCATGTTTTTGTTGTTTGTTTATTTGTTTTGTTGTTGTTTTTTGTGGGGGCTTAATTCATTTGTTTTTCGTTTCATTTTATTTATTTTTTTAGAAGACGTTGCTCATTGTAACCAGGCAGGTGTTTTATTGTGAAGAAACAACTGCAATGAGGAGGAAAAAAAACTCCTGCTGTCACATGAGCATCATCCCACCTTCTTTGTTCAGGATTTAGTATTTGTATATTGTATATTTTCTTGCATTTTTATTTTTATTTTTACTGAAGTGCAGTGTGTCAGTCTCGTAACTTTGTGCTACTTTGAGTCCTGCTACTGATTTTCTCAAAGCCTTTTTATGGGGTACAGGTTGCACCAGCAGCAGCGCTGCTGCGTCCTTGCACTGCGGGTCGTTGACTCTCCCGCTGTGTGGGATTTCAACTATCACCTCACTCACAGTGACCCACAGTTCACAGCCCAGCGAATCCAAACAGCCACAGTGGATCCCATCAAACATTCCTCTTCTCTTCTCTTATCTCCTCTTTGGAGGCAACATATTAGTTCTCATTATTATTATCATTATTATTATTATTATTATTATTATTAGTATTATTATTATTATTATTATGTATTGCTTATTTGCAGCCATTCATTTAAAAGCACATTTTTTGATGGTTTCCAGCGGGGAGTTCCTCAGAGGGTGGTACTTGGACCGCTTGACTTTTCCCTTTTTCCTTAATTTTTCATCTAATAATAATAATAATGATGATGATAATATTAATAATTTATAATAGAAAGCAAATTCGAGTGAAGGCAGTGTAGCTGCTCGAGAGGCTACACACACACACACACACACACACACACACACACACACACACACACACACAGCAACACAACAGTCCAGCTTGAGTTTTTCCAGCCACTTTTTCCTGTTTTCTCTTCAACACATGCTGTTTTTATTAAAGCGTCACAATCGCTGCTCAAACATTTCACCGCTGCTCAGAACGACGCTGACACGCCGACAGACCGAGATTGTGACACGCAAACACACACACAGACACACTTGTTCCTTAGTTAAACACATTCTTGGCGAAAGTCAGAGTTGTGAAGGGACCCCCTGCAGAGAGACTGTGTGTGTGTGTGTGTGTGTGTGTGTGTGTGTGTGTGTGTGTGTGTGTGTGTGTGTGTGCTTGTGTTCAGGGGGCCACTTTATAGATATTTGGGGGAAATTGAATCTTTTAGTCAGCATTCAAGTGTTCAGTAAAACAACACAACACACGCAGACACACACCTTTTAGCTTTTGAAGCTACATGAATCGAGAACATTCACCCGATCTAAAGTGTGTGTATGTGTGTGTTTTTGCCCAAGTGTGTGTGTGTCCCGTGCTCCTCATTAAGTTCTACACGACACAGATTAGCTGACATTGTTTTGATTGGCCTTTGGCCCAGAGGTCAAGGGTCGCCCTGGAGATTTGTGGGAGTGTCGCCTCTTTTCTCTTAGGCTTTTTTTTTTTTCAGAATCATTGTTCCTCAACGTTAGGGGCTCCATGACTGGATATTATTTGTAGTCTCATAATAAATGGCAAACACCAATACTCCACCAACAAGACTGTAAAGCTCTGTTGGCCACTAGGTGGCACCGACCGGTGAGCTGAGGCATTGTTTGATAGGTGATTGAAAAACTCCTACTCTGGGACTGTATTTAATCCTATGATAATACCATGTGTATTAAATGCTCATCTCTCGTTTTCCTCCAATTCTCGCCGGCGCCGCCCTGTGGCGGACGCCGCTGACAGGCAGCTGTCACATGACTGGATGAAGAGCTGAGCCGCTCCTGGACGTTCCGGTGGCAGGAAAACTCCGGATGTCTGTTAACCACCGGGTCAGACTGTGGGAATTCCGGAAGTGAGCTACAATGGCTATGGTGTGTGCGTGCGTGCGTGCGTGCGTGCGTGCGTGCGTGCGTGCGTGTGTGTGTGTGTGCTCGCGAGAGAGAAAGATGGGACGGCGAACCAGGTTTACCGAAAACCATCTGGTTACATTGTTTTTACAAACAAATGACATAAAAAGGTCTATTTTAACAACTTTCAAAGTGTTGCTACTAAAAGCTCCTGGTTTGGATTTGGAGGAAGGAGGCAATTTGCTTCAATAGCTTGTAGGAAACTTGAAACACAACGAAAACAAGCGAAACCAATTAGATTAAACGACATTCTGATGTTTTCCTACGGGAAAGCTTGACGAATGGTGATGTGTAACTGGAAATTATGTGAGCTTCTGTGAGACTTCTTGGCCCCATCCGTCCATCCGTTATCCATCCTTCCCTTCCTCCCACTCGCCCTCCTCTCTCCCTCCATCATCCATCCTTCCCTGCCTCACATTCTCCCTCCCTGCCTCCCTCCATCCATCCACCCATCCATCCATCCTTTGGGCTGCTTCTATTTCAGACACCAAGTCATTTCCTGCAGCAACCACGTTTCCCACCAGTCACCAAACAAACAGAGTAGTACTGGCTGGTTAGAGTGCTGGGCCACACGCTCGCACGCACGCACGCACACACACACACACACACACGGAGCAAGGGAGAGAGGGAAAAGCATGTGTGCGCAGAGATAAGCCTCTTTTGTTAGCGGCTTGACACTAAGACTCCATTAATTAGACTGGTTCCAGGGAAACAGCCCACTGACCCACCAGATCACCAAATTCAGACAAACTGGTGAGAGAAAAATAACACTTGGGGTCCTAGCGGGTAGGGGTGGAGGGTCGGGTGGTCGGGGGGGCGATGATTACCTTCATTGTGAAATGTAACATTTTGTAATTTTGTGCTGATATTTTTAAAATAAATAATCATTTCATTTTTTGTTGTCGGTCCAAAAGAGGAGCCATTTGCTAAGCTTTTCAACCCGGCCTGCCACAATTGAAGAAAAAAGATTAATAGTGAGCAAGTAATAAAGTAAGAGTCATTTCAGTAAAGAGCTAAATAACGCGGGGCTTCAAAAACACACACTGAACAAAAATATAGACGTAACACTTTCGTTTTTGCTCCCATTTTTCTTAAGCTGAACTCAAAGATCTAAAACCTTTTCTATACACTCAAGATAACCATTTCTCTCAAATATTGTTCACAAATGTTGAGATTTAAATCTGAGATTATTTGAGGTAATCCTCACAAGTGTGGTACATCATGATGCTGATGAGACAGCATGATTATTGCACAGGTGTGCCTTAAATTGGCCAATTTTAGAACCCATTGTGGCCCACCAGTCAAAAAGTTTGCCCACTCCTGAACTGGTTCCGACCGACCGACCGACCGACCGACCAATCAAAACAGAAGCCGTGTTTCTTCCCGTACAGGCTCGCGAGCTGATGAGCTGATGCTTAACAAGCGGCGTGACTCCGGCCGGGTGTCGACATGTTTGTGTCGTTGCAGTCGTCTTTGAGCTGACAGAGGCACCAGGACGCAGCGAAGGCCACTGCAGACAGAGGTGGCTCTTCTGTTCCGTAAACACGACAATGACCCCAAAGCCGACCAATTAACAGCGAGCAGGCAAACACAAACACAAAAAAATCCAAGGACAAATGGCTTGGACCCCCCGCGAAGGGCAGTGTGTGTGTGTGTGTGTGTGTGTGTGTGTGTGTGTGTGTGTGTGTGCGTGTGCGTGTTAGGAATGCTATGCTCCTCTCGTCTGTGGAATTTGAGCTGATATGAAAATAATTGGCTGACTTTGGCTCGTTGTCCGTTTTTGTCGTAACGAACCGTGTGTTTGCACACGTAACACAATACACTCGGCTGTTTACACTCCACAGCCCTTTCAACAACTTTTTTGGAAAACCCAGAATGCCTTGTGGTGGGTTTATCTGAGAAAATATCCAGAAGTTTTCCATGTGTTGACACATCATCTCAGGATCCCTGTACTGCTGCACAGCTTCCTCCTCCCGATCCCTCCTTCCTCTCCCGTGTAACCAGCAGGGGGCAACATACACTAGTGAAAGCTCTGGATGCCGACACTTCCCATAATGTGTCCCATGCAGTGGGTTATGTGTGCCGGCCAGATTCCTGAAAATCTCCTGCTTTTTTCTGCATGTGTGAACAGAGACGAGCACACCTGCGCAGCCCACACAACCTGTCTTTCACTCTGGCCAACACAAATAGTTTTGCATTTAGATTAAGATGAACTATAGATGTAATGTAGCCTTTTCCAACTTGTTTTAAACAAGACAAGTTAGAACTCAACATTGTCACATCCCAAAAGATGCCAAATTTTTCGTCTGCATTTGATTCAATTATCCCCTGATTGCTCGGTTGGCAGCAGCAGTGCTGCGCCTGGGAATCATTGGGTGATCTAACCGCCCCAAGTCCAACCCCGAATACTGAGTGCCAAGCAGGAAGGAATTGGGTAGTATTTTTACAGTCTTCGGAACGACCCGGCCAGGGATGGAACCCACAACCTACCAGTCTGAGGGAAGACACTTTACCACTAGACCACTGAGCTGGTCATTGGTAGGTGGTCAAAACAGGCCTAAAATATCATCCACTAAAATCTAAATCCACTCCTGCCTGTCAAGGAGGGAGAGTGTGAATCTGAAGTAATGCTGCTTTGTGTCCATTGGTCCAGGAAATGTGAACCAAAAAAATAACAACAGCGGGGGAAAAAACAAGAATTTGTGGAATTTTGGGGTAACACGTGCAGAAGACGCAGGAGACTTATTCTCTTCACAATGAGCGACAAGACAAACAACACCTGCTGCATGCCTATGTGTGTGTGTGAGTGTGTGTGTGTGTCTGTGCGCTCACACATGAGTGTGCGTGCGTGCGTGTGAACAGAAACACCTGCTTTCTTTGCGACCAGCAGACAAATCCTGCGCTTCCTCAGAGACTCCTGAAATGTCTACGCCAACACGATGCGTTGACGAAATAAAACAATCCGGTCCAAAAAAGAAACAGAACAAACATGTTTTTCCCAGCAAAGCTTTTCCTTCTCCGCGCTGTCTCAACGAGAGTTTTGCTTTTTCTTGTTTTGTTTTCCACACCATATGTCCTCTCAAAGGTCCAGTGTATAATATTTGTGTTGATTTTCAATTTTTATATTAGTAAATTCTAAAAATACTGCCCATAAATACATTATGAAAGTCTATAATCGCGGTACAATAAAAGTGATTTGGTTTTACTAGCCTTCGAACGGTTGTCATACATTTAGGAATATACATAGACAAAGGATAGTTTTTAATTTTTTAGTAAGCCCACATTCATCAAACGGTAACATTTCAGCCTACAGCGTCTTCCACTTTCCCTCCCTCTCCTGAGCTTGCCAGTGAGCTATGGTGGCCTGTGCACCCAAACCTGGATCCACCCTCGTCCACCTTCTTCATCTTTGTGGGTTTATTAGAGGACACAAGCGTTCAACCTTGACACTAAACTGGATTGTTCAAACCAAGGTTCCTTCAGAAAAAAAAGGTGTTGCAAAATGGCAGCTAACTACATACTGTGTATATACATATATATTATTATTATTATTATTATTATTATTATTATTATTATTATTATTATCGCGGTTTCCTCATGCAAAATCTCCAAAATATTACTGTGAAACCATGGCAATATCGTGAAAATTGACAATCGAATTGCGTCCCTGTTGACGGAGCATTAAACGTTGCATGGTCTCATCGACCCAGTTGAAAGAAAAAAACTATGAAAAGTCCCTTTAATCGAAGGTCATCCAGCTCCTCTTGCGAAGGAAACAATTGAGTGGCCTTGTTGGTCCTGCGAGAGAAAAAACGGACAAGCTGAACAATCGCAGAGGGGCAGCGACACCTGTGACATCACCGCAGCAGGAAGATGGCTAAAATAAAATGTTCTTTTTTTAAAATAAAAAAATCAGAAGTATGTCGTCTGTCTCCTGGGTGACGGCCATGAGTGATCTTTACTACATCTCAAAGTTTCCTTTGTCTGGCCTCAACAATGAGGACTCGGCCTCGGCGCTGTTATCATGGGAAACGTCATGGCAGCTCGGCGAGACGTTTGTGTTGCACTTCCTGTCGGCCTGGGTACACACGGCTGTGTGAGTCCTGCATTCTGCACCAGTGAGTCACAAAATGAGGGCGGGAGGGAAAAAATAGTGAGTTTCTGAGGTGATTCCAACATGTGATGTGTTTCACCTTGATGCGTGGACACGAAAAAAAAAACGTGAAATAACACAGCATATATTTTTTCTTTTTTTCTCTCTTTTTTTTTTAGCACACATTGGTGTAATCATTGGAAACAGTTCTATCTAACTAACTTGATTTATTCAGTGAAATAAATCAAGCTGTGGGCGACACGGTGGTGCAGTGGTTAGCGCTGCCGCCTCACAGCAAAAAGGTCGTGGGTTCGACCTTTTCTGTGTGGAGTTTGCATGTTCACCCTGTGTCTGCGTGGGTTCTCTCCAGGTTCTCCGGCTTCCTCCCACAGTCTAAAAACATGCATGTGAGGTCAATTGAACATTCTAAATTGTCCGTAGGTGTGCATGTGAGTGTGAATGGTTGTCTGTGTCTATGTGGCCCTGCGATGAACTGGCGACTTGTCCAGGGTGTCACCCTGCCTTCGCCCTAAGACAGCTGGGAGGGGCTCCAGCAGACCCCCGTGACCCTGAATAGGAATAAGCGGGTATACAAGATGAATGAATGAATGAAATCGAGCTGTATCACTTAGGTAACAATCAGTGGGAATTTAACTCGAAACTGTTTGACTAAAGTGCTGCGGTTGAACTTCGGCGTTCATTCTGCTGTTTGTGATGAAGGCCGGTCCCCAGCAGATGGCGCTCTAGGGCCATCGGGGCTGAGTGTGAGGTGCGCAGGAGCAGACTGCGCACCCGGAAAAACAACACAACCCCACGTGCTTGAGCTCCATGCCGTTTGCAAGGAGGTTCGCGCCTGCGTCACGATTGAAGAGTGAACCGTCAATCACACCGGGAACTGTCCAAATGGCCTTCAAAATAAAGCGCAAAAAATAAATAATTGAATCAGAAAATAAGAATCTGCGTGTATTTGTGCTATTTATTCATCATGCGGTGACTTGTAGCTAAGAATTAAACGTGTAAGTGTTTAGGGTGCTTAGGGTTTGCTAAGAATGTTATTGTTGTGGCATTACATTATAATACAGCTGTTTATTGTTGGGTGTCTAAATGGACAACTACATGAAGTTATTAGCCCATAGATATCGTTTTTTTTTGTCGTAGTTGTTGTGGCATACGTGTATTGCTCTCTTTCGGAAGAAAGATGTTTACTATGTGTTTGATCCATTGTGGCATTTATCGCGTATTTTCTCTTAATGCCTTGCACGGGGCTTTTACTTTGTAGATACGCCGTGGAAATGGTGCGGTTGACGCCGGTGTCTTGATGGACCATCGTCAGTCTTCTGGGGAGTTTTTGCTAGCAGCAGCTACTCAGAAACTACACCGGTTAATAGTTTGAACAGCCAGAACTGTCCTTGCTATCAACATACCGGCGAATTAAAAGAGCAAGAAAAAGAAGAAAGTTTTGTTTTTTGCATTTTGTGCTTCCGGTTTGTCACAGTAAGTACAGCTCTGTAAGTCTCTGTTAACGTGCCGTGCTAGCTGTAGCGCCCGCTGCCCCCAGAACAAGCGTGGAGTTCAGTGTTGACAATTCTTCTGTCGTTCGAGTGAGAACAACTTTTTCCCTTTTTCCCTCGTCGTCCTAACCGAACACACAACAGGCCGGAAACTTTGTTTTCAGATTTTCAGGAAGCTTGTTCGATACTCTCGAACCCCTCAGTTTAGGACTTGAATTTCCATCAGATGAATTGTTCGCGTATTAACTTTACACTGATTACACATCACATATCGACGAATTTTGCAGGTTATTGTCTTAACATGGTGACTTGAGACCGTGAGGATTTTCCCCCTCGTATTTCTGAGTTTGGATCCCCGAATAATAAATAAGTAAGCAGGTCAGCAACAGTCCTTAAATTGTCATTCTCATGAGCAGTAACAGTTAACTTCTCGGTTCATTTGTTTTCCGCGAAGACTGATTGATGACGTCATTACTCTGCCAGACTTAATCTGAGAAATTCGTTTCCAATTTTATTGTGTGAAATTCTTTGTCACTCGTGCCTTCTACCAGTAACCAAAGCCGCTGCAATCGTGAGGCCAAAACCCTCTGTGACGTCACTATAGGGCCACTGATTCCTCTTCCAAGTTAGCCACCACATCCCTTTGCCCACAAAACCGCCTTGTTTCTTTCCTCTTCCAAAACGTGGTTTCCCAGCAAGGCGTCAGTCTAAGCGGGAGGCTGCAAACACAAGGCTAACTGATGCTGTGTTGTTGTGTCTTTTCGGATTGATTAAACACTTGAGGTCGCTGCTCCGCTAGGGGGGCGGCGGCAAAATGCTACGGCTTCACTTCAGAGAATTTCGCACCCTCAATCAGAGCGTTGTGTTAAAAGTGTGCTATAGCGTTTTGTTTTTGCTTGTTTGTTTGTTTGTTTGTTTTTTCGTATGTCTGCTGCATCGTCCCCAGCGATGGACGGAGCCGAGGCCAGCGGCGGCGGTGGGGCCGAGACGGGAGAGGAGGCCATGGACGTGGCCGTGACCGCACAACAGGGGAATGTCATTGCGACCCCAGACGGCACCAACACACAACTGTCAGCAACAGACGCACAATCACAGGACGCACACACACCTGCAGCAGCAGCAGCAGCAGCAGCAGCAGTGGCCCCCGCAGGTGATTTCATCAAATAGAGTAGAATAGAACGCCTTGGTTAATCCCACATTGGGGAAATTTGCATAATTACAGCAACATAAAAGTAGTGCCAAGAGAATGTAAAATGATATGAATTAAAAAGAAATAAAAAATAAAACCAAAATATCAATATCTTGGGGAATGATGCAGTGATGTTGCAATATATAGCAGAACAATGTTTCCCATATTCTGAATTCATTTTTCATTTATCATTATTCATTTTTACTTTTATTATTGTTGTTCCAGGTCCAGTGTGTAAAATTTGGGTTGATTTATGATTTTTATATTGGTAAACGCTTGACATGCAGCCCATAGATACATTAATGACAGTGTATACTCACAGCACAATAAAAGTCATTTGGTTTTCCTGCCCTTAGAATGGTTCTGATCCATATAGGAATATACATAGACAAAGAGTAGTTGGCTACCATCCTGTGTTGCCATTTTTTTTAAGGAAGTCCACCTGACTGTGGCCTGAATATAAAAAAAAATTTGCCACTCTGGTCCTTTAATTCTTTAATTATTCTGTCCGTTGTGTTTTCCAGGTGTGTGCACGTCGCAGGCGGGCAGCTCTGCGGCAGACGGTCGGGATTCACAGACGTGGGGAGACATGGAGGTCTCCACCACCACGGCGCAGCTGCAGAACATCAGCGTGACCCCCGGCGACCCCTGCGACCCCATCACCAGTACGGAGGAGACCCAGCCGGAGCTGCCCCAGGGGGCCGTGTGCAAAGCTGAAGACCGAAGATCGGAGGATTCTGACAGGTGAGAGAGGGCACACGCACACACACACACACACACACACACACACACACAGGGGATGGAAGCAGTGGTCTGAACGGTGTGTCCTCCTCTCCTGGATGCAGCGACAGCTCCTCCTCCACCTCCTCCATACCCCCCTCAGTTTCCGGCCACCCGTCAGGCAACGATGACGACGACGAGGGTTTCAGCCAACCGGCTCCCATCAGGTGTCGAGACGAGCTCATGATGGAGGTCAGTCCCATCCCGCCCTTATTGTATGTTTTTCACTTGTGTTGGATTAAATAAGGACGAATGCCCCCTGCTGGTGAACAAGCTCCTGCTCGCGTCCTCTAACTGAGTCTCTCCCGTGTCAGGAGCTTCCTGCCGTGGAGGACGTGAACGTGATGCTGCCGGAAGAGGCGGAGCTTCAGCCCGTAGGGACCATCTCCAGCATCGTGCAGCAGCTCGGTACGCGCACACAGACAGACACACAGATCAGTCACCTCTGCTGCGACCTGTCTCACGATGCCCCCGCCCCCGTGCCTCCCCAGTGGTGGTCCAGTCTCTGAAGGACACGCCCGCCCTGACCGAGGAAAGCATCCTATTCCGCTCGGACCGGCTGGCTCTGGCGAAGGTCTCGTCGCGCTTTTCCTTCTTCTTTGACTTCCTTTGAACGGTCCGCGGCGGCGGTGACTCTGAACGCTCTGCCGATGCCTCCCAGGTGTTCGAGGTGTTCGGTCCCGTGCCCAGCCCGCTCTACATCCTGCGCTTCAACTCGGAGGAGCAGATCCGGAGCCGAGGGCTGACGGAGGGCCAGACGGTGTACTGCGCCCCGGCCCTGAAGGAGTTCACCAGCTACATCCTGGTGCAGCAGCTCAGACTGTGAGTGGCAGCATCAGACAGACACACACACACACACACACACACACAGGCTAGATCGGTGGTTCTCACCTGGTGGAGTCTCAGGAAACCACATTTTATTCCTTATCATGAAGTTGCGACCCAAATGTATTTAATAATATAAGTCAATATAATATAAATATTACATTGCTCTAACTCAAATTTATTCCACAAAAATAAATTGTGTAACTTTTTTTAATAATTAAAATTATATATAAATTTAAAAAAAATATTGAATTGAAAATTGAATTGTGTGTTTTGCAAAATAAATGCCCAACATTTTCTATAATGTCGTGCATAATAATGTTTAAAAAAAAAGTGCAACTCACTTATGGGGTCCACGACCCACCAGTTGGGAAACCCTGCACTACAGCGAGTGAACCCATCAACTCTGAAAAAAACAAAAAAACATTGTGTTTTCCTGCAGTTTAAAGGGATCCGACGCATCGTGGAAGAACGACCAGGAGCCGCCACCAGAGGTCAGCAGTGGGGCGGGTGAGCGGTTGAGGGTGTTGAGGGTCCGAGGCGACGACAAGGTAAACATTTCCTCTGCTGTGCTTCAGGTGCTGGACTTCAGCGACGACGAGCAGGAGCAGGACGCCAGGAGGAAGCTGAAGAACTCCAGGAGGAAGGCCGGCGACGACGCCAGTAAAGACGCACACACACACACACACACACACACACACACACACACACACGCACGTGCACACACACATACCGACACATACTGTTGGTCTCAGTGGCCAAACTCTGTCTCTTCCTTCCTGCAGCCATCAGGCTATATAGCTGCACTCAATCAAATCATCCTCTTAACGACTTTACATTTCACAAAGGTTCAATAAAACACTTATTTATATGTCACTATGGAACTGTAAATAATTCAACTGTTCATAAGATGTAAATATCTTGTTTTTTCCTGTCTTTGTTTTGTATTTCTTTGTCTCTTTTAAATTAATATAATTTGCTGTCATTATGCAAAATTCCCCAATGTGGGCTTAATAAAGGCGTCCTGTTCTATCCCATTCAATTCAGACAATTCCGACCACGTTACCCAGAAGCCCTTGCAGGAGCATCAGCAGCAGCATCATCAGCAGCAGCATCAGCAGCAGCAGCAGCGACACCCCAGGCCGCCGTTCAGGAGGAACAAACACCCTCAGCACCGCGCCGCTCCCCCCCACCCTTCTCACCCCCATCACCGTCCTCACCCCCCGGCCCCCGTCTACTTCCCTCCCTCTCTTCCTCCTCCTCCCCCCTTCCCTCACTACCCACCCCCCTCCTTCTACAGCCAGCCTTTCTCGGGCCCCTATTGGTCGCCCAACTCCTTCCCGCACCTCCTCCTTCCCCCTCCTCCCCCACCGCCTCCTCCCCCTCCCCCACCTCAGTGATGGACCACCCAGCGCCACTGTCAGGCCTCTGGAGAGAAAAAAAAGTTTTTTATTTTCTTCTATTTTTTGAATACAGCAGCAGGTCGCCCATCACCCTATTCTGGATGATCCCTTTCACCTTTGTTTTTATTGTCACTTTTTTTCAAAGAAATTTATGCAATCCAGATTATGTCAGAAGAAGCCAATGCTGCCTCTAGTGGCAAAAGACAGGTACTCCATACCTCCACATT
The DNA here is from genome assembly GCF_046127955.1 of Nelusetta ayraudi. NCBI lineage: Eukaryota > Metazoa > Chordata > Actinopteri > Tetraodontiformes > Monacanthidae > Nelusetta > Nelusetta ayraudi. The sequence continues at coordinate 363,125 of NW_027466184.1, forward strand.
TTGAGAAAGTGTGTGTGCGCGCGCGACTAGCTTGGCTTGTTGCAAACGACAGGACTGTGTGTCTCGTTGTGTATTTATCAGTGTTTGAACATCAGTGCTGTAAATATCAACATGTCATAAACAAATCTAAACTTAACACAATGTTTCCACCAGACTCTTTCTCTGTTGTGTAAAGTCGCTGTGCATGTGTTCTCACTCTCGACAACATGTCCCAACACCACACATGCACGCACAAGTGTTTCATGTCGTTGTGTCACACTGAAACACAAAGCTCAGGACGTTTGAGCAAAAATGCTTTGAAATATTTATTTTTTCTTTTAACTAAAAATAAAAGACACGTTTCTTCCATGTTTGGCATCAGAAAAATGTGAACTTTGTTAATGTAAAATCAAAGTTTGGTAAATCTTACTACTACGTACTAACCCATCTTAATCAACTAAACAAAATTCCCTTTTTTAAAAAAAAGAAAAAAGAAATCTGATCTCTTGAAATATTTAAATGCTCCTGCTGTGTGAAAATATTTAATTAAGAATAATCTGCATTTATTAAAATCAGTAAATCACAAAAGTCTGACTCACAGAAAGTTGTTGTTTTTGTTTTTTGTTTTTTTTTTAATTAGTCACATCTATATTTTTAACATAAGCCACAATACTATTAATATGCTGACATATCCAAAGAGTTTTCGATATATCGTTAGCCTAATAGCATAATTGCCTAAGTCATTTTTTTGGCCAAGTTGTGACATTTGGAAGAAAAAAAACACAGATGTGCTTCCTAAAAAAAAAAAAATTTTTTTTTCTTGTTTTCCGAAAACTTTCCAATATGACTTAGGCGACTATGCTATTAGGCTAACGATATGTTTAAAAAAAAAAAAAAAACGCGTACTTCCTCTGCACAGGGCCAAGCAGGTCAGTGACAAACAGGAAGCGTGTCTCTGCTTGTCTTTGTGTGTCGGTGTGTGTAGGACATCAGACTGGCAGCGACTCCGCAGCAGAAGCATCATGTCGGTCCTGTTTCGGTCCGATTCGTCTGACGCCTCCGTCCAGGTCGGCGAATACCAGGAGTTCCCCACTGGGGTACCAGAGGGCGCCATCGCACAACCGACACTTCCAAAAGCGGGTGAGTGTCGCTTGTTTTTGTTTATAGTGTCGTGTTGTTGAAGGCATCCAGCAGCAGCAGTACTGCACTAGTTGTGTTTGTTGTGCAGCGTCCAGACGTGTCCGGCTGCTGCTGCTCACCCTGGGCATCATGTGCGTCCTGCAAGCCGCCCTCAACATCACCCTCAGACTCGCCCTGACTCCGCCCACCTGCACAGGTAGCCTCACACCTGTTCATGTACATGTTCCTCAGCCTCACACACTCATCATAATCTCTTCTTGTCTGCCTTGAGGGATGCGAAAGGACCTTTGCTTTGTTGGTAGAAGTGTATTTCATTGTATATTACGTTGGTAGGATGGATTTCTCAAGACTGACGCTACCAGTCTTAAATTCTTTCAACATTTCCATTGGTTGACCTGCTTCAGTTTTTTACATGGTTTGATTAAAGCTTTAGTTGTATGGCCACATTTAAAACAATACTACTACTACTACTACTACTACTAATAATAATAATAATAATAATGATAATGATAATAATAATAATAACAATAACAATAACAATAACAATAACAACAACAACAAATAACAAACTAATAATAATAATAATAATGATAATAATAATAATAATAATAATAGAGTTTGCATGTTCTCCCTGTGTCTGCGTGGGTTCTCTCCGGGTTCTCCGGCTTCCTCCCACAACCCAAAAACATGCATGTGAGGTCAATTGAAGACTCTAAATTGTCCGTAGGTGTGCATGTGAGTGTGAATGGTTGTTTGT
>NW_027466184.1:370000-580000 GCF_046127955.1 Nelusetta ayraudi
TATATATATATATATATACATATATATATATATATATATATATATATATATATAATTTTTAATTTTCAACTTTTCTAAATACTTTTTCATACACATGTTCCTAAACTTGAATTGTGTTGTATGAACGTATATTTTCCCAATTTTTCCCAACTACTTTTTTTTTTCTTTTTTTTTTTTAAGCATATTTACATCTTTCACAGTCTTTCTATCAAGACACTTCCATATGTTGCTTATTAGTGGGAATGATATAGTGGACAGAGGGTTCATTGGAGGACACTCCAGCTCTCTCTGGAGCTGTGATTGGCCAAGGCAGACAGACTCCCACAACAGCCCATAATGCACGATGGGGATGTTTGTCGTTGCGGTCTGACACATAAAGGTGAAGGTTCGCTGTGGCAACTCCCCCCATCCTCTCTCTCTCTCTCTCTCTCTCTCTCTCTCTCTCTCTCTCTCTCTCTCCTTCTCCCTCTCTCTTCCTCTCTCTCTCTCTCTCTCTCTCTCTCTCTCTCTCTCTCTCTCTCTCTCTTTCTCCCTCTCTCTTCCTCTCTCTCTCTCTCGCCCCCTCCTCCAGGAAGCACACTGTTGTCAACATGATCTTATCAGCTGCCTTCGCGGCGTGCCAGTCACAAGGTGGGTCAGGGATACTCTGAGCTCCATCAGATCTTGTCTAGCCTCAGAAGTGTTAACGTTTATCGTCGATCAGCTGAGAAAACACACACACACACACACACACACACATACACACACACACACACACACACACACACCTTCAGCTTCCAATTCCATAAATGCTGATGCTGCCGAGGATGGTGGCAGTGTCCAGTCCCAGTGTGAGTGTAGGCGAAGCAGCAGGGAGTAAAATGTTGATGATTGTTCAGTGAAGGTTCAAATCAGGCCAGTGAATGTCTGTGAGACATGGTCTGTGCGTGTCTGTGCGTGTGCGTGTGTGTGTGTGTGTGTGTAAATGACGCAGCAGATGGCAGTAGTAGTACCAGCATCCGAAGTGAATATTGTTGAAAAAAAAAATTTGCTTTACATCTTCATTTTTTATTTATTTTTTAAATCCTGGTGATTGTCTTGTTTTGATCAACCCCCGATGATGTGAAAGTGAAAATCAGGTGCCCAATCAGACACGACGACCGCACACTAAACAAGCCTCGGCTTTACAGCCAGGAAATGCGACTGCGTCGTGGTGGCATTGACAGCGCTGGCCCGCCGTCCGATGGTGGAAACGTCCTCAGGACCATCCAAGATGTCTCTCAGGGAACAGTTTGTCTTCTGCGCTGGTCGCCCTCTAATCTCTGTTGACAGCAGGTTAAAGCTCTTGAGAGAAAACAAACACGCACACGCCAACCCGATGAATTTATTGCATCTTTTTCTAGTCTTGAACCCGAATTTGACTCAACACAACACAACACACGGGGAGGGAGACGTGGGAAGGCGGGGGGGGGGGGGGGGGGTCAGAAACCTACACCTCCACCCTGTGGTCCATTAATCTGAAAGACGTGCTGATAACTTTGTCCAAAGACCTTTGACCTGCTCCGATCTTCCAGTATCCAGAGTATTTTAAAGGTCATCATTTTTGGCGTTGCTGTTGCGTTCAAGAGTTCCCTTTAAGTCGTAGTAGAGTCTTAAAATAGTTGCCGGAGGCTGACACGGCGCACCAGCTGTTCCAATAAAGTTCCAGCTAATGCTGCTTCTTGGACGAGAAACAAACCAGTGATAAACCAGGCCGCCCGACGTGAGCTATTCAGGCCAGTCGGGGTAATAAACCCATCACATCAGGCACTTATTTGGACGCCTGTGGATTTCAGAAGGTGCAGCTGTGTGGGGCCGTAGTTGGTTGTGTTCTTGGCAGCGCTGGAGTTTGGCATTGACAGGCACAATCGGCCGCAGGGTGAAAGTTTGGAAAGGTGCAAGACGGGAGAGGGAAGACAGAGCTCAGCTCCCTGCATCGAGCAACATCCACACTGCAGAGCTGTTTTCCCACAATTTTGATTTCACTAATATTGACTCATATACTATTATGTCTCCACTAAAGTTCAATGAACACCTGCAAAAACGTTCACTTCAATACAAAACTGACCACCTTCAGGCGTTGAAATCCTCAGACTTCCTGCTCCGATGGCCAACTTCACCCTCAAAATGCTGCATGAACACTTTGACCTTTTTGGTCTAACCTGCTTCCTCTCTGTCTCTCGTCCACGAGAGGAGAGAGAGGGAGAGAGACACCTGACCGTGGAGGGAATGCCGAGGTACCGTCCAGAAGAACACCTGATCTAGATGATCTAATTGAGACTGGGTGCTGGAATGCCGTCTGGGTGCAGAAAGCCATATCGAGTGAAGTGGAAATATGAGAGGCTGTCCGCTGGCAGTGCAGACGCTGGATGGGATGCGGGATGTCTTTGCATTAAAAGACACGCTGGAGTCTCTGGTGTGAATAACGTCCAGAATTAGTAAGTAAAGAGAGACTCGGCTGAGTGGTGCTGAGGGACACGGGCTCATACAGGCAACAATATCAATTCTGAGAGTTTTTTTTTATGAGAAAGTTTTGCATGGTTGTCGACTGATGTCACATTTGAACGATCCAAGTCACTGTCACTTTATGTAAAGACTCGGCTTAAATGATTTGGGCCAAAACTGGACTGGCTGAGGTGCCGTTCGACAAGTGTGCAGCTGTCAGCAGAAAATCATAACAATCCTAAATTAATTTCTCAACACTATGGGCACACTTTACAAAGATAAAACAGATGCAATAAAACAACAGATAAAAGCTACACACAGTAAAATAATAAGTAATAATATTCAAATAGCGTACAAATCAATAAATCAATAAATAAATAAAATGGAACAAAGCAGTTTGGAGAAAGTAGGCCTATCTTGAACTAATGAGTTTTGAGTCTGGATTTGAACATAGGGAGAGAGTCGATATTACGGATGTCTGAGTTCCAGGGTTGGTGCTGAGAAGGAGGAAGACCTGAGGTTGCAAGAGGGGCTGGCAATGCAGAGGAGATCAGAGAGATGGGGGTTGTGGAGAGGACAGGGGTGATGTGGTGAAAGGAGGGGGTTCTGGAAATGATACGGGCTGCAGAGTTCTTGACCTGTTGGAGCTTGTCGGGGAATTTGTGAGGTGAGAAGGTGACAAGACTGAGATTTTTTTTTTATGTTTTCACAGATATTTTGCCAAATGAGACATTTCCCCACTTTTTTGCAAGGCTGAAATGTTGCATGACACAAATGTAAGAAGACTCATCAAATAGAATTTATCCACTTGACCATCTGATTGTCTAAAATAAGACACTGATGGCGTTCAAAGTTGTAAAATCAGTGTCAAATACAAGAAAAAGATAATGGTGATCAATGATGACTAAGTCAATTACTCAATAATCATTTCTCCTATTTTCTGTGCTGCTTGCAGCCTGCAAAGCCTCTGAAATAATACACGTTGTGCAGCAGTTTTTGCCGCTCCCTTCTGGCTGTTGGCTTGAAATATCAGCGGCAGGAACAGGAACACACATCATTTCTGCACCCGCCTGCCTCATTTTGTCACCTTGTTGCCTCTTCAGCTTCACAGCCAGTTAATCAGTCTATCCTTGCTGGCTTATGTTGGCACTGACAGGCTCACACACACACACATCCATGCTGCTGATATGTAAGACTGCAATAATCACCGGTTCACCACCTGCGGTGATGATGTTATTTGTCAGAACAGAAGGTAATTCAGACCTTTGGCTCCATTCGGGACTCGACTTGGCAACTCTCACACTCAGTTGCACCGACAACTTTATTACACACTCTGTGGTGTGAGTCTGTTAGAGGTGTGAATCCTGTGTGGGCGAAGGATCAACTCCGCTCCGCCATGTAAAAAAAAAGACAAACCCCCCTCCCACATACACACACACACATTAGTGTCCTGTTGACAGAGTTGATCGCCGTCTCAAACAACAAACAGTGGTGGAACATTAGAAGATTGCTCTAAAAATCATTTTAAGATTAACGGGGTCTAACGCCGACAACAACTTGGCTGCTATTTTAATATGATCTTGACCCGGCACCAGGCACATGTATCGTGTTTCTGGACACTGCCTGCTCAGCATATTCTCTGGCTCCTTGATAATATTTAAAGAGGGCCGGCAAATCATTTCAGCAAGCACAACAGCAACAGTGTTGCATCTGCGTACATGACATTTAAGGAAACAATGGAAACGTTTGTATTTTCTTTGAAAACATGGAAAGCGATCCAAGCTTATATTTGTGGCCTTCTTTGAGATGCAACTACAGTGCAACGAGGCCCTAAAAAAAAATCCGTCTAGCCGAACTATTCCTTTAAATGTTACAGCCGAGATAGCAGGTCGTCGACGTTGTTCATGCAAACTGCCTACGTTAGTTTTCAAAACGGTAAGATTGAGGTCTAAATCGTCGGAGTGCGTGTTTGAGGACGACAGGAGGCAGCATTCCGTGCTGTGCTCTCCGGTGCCACTGAGCGGAAGCACAGAAGAAGAAGGAGTAGGCGGACGGTCCTGATTCAATGGCGTACACCTTTTCTTCGCCGTATCTCAAAGCGTAAAGACTTCAGGCCGAGAGGGGAAACGACAGTACACTCCCGGTCAGCTCTCTGACACAGGTATTCATTTGCTTGCAGCACGGACTCGGAAATGTTCCGCGAATGTGACGCGGCGAAAGTGTTTCCTACATTCACGTAGCTAAAAAGCTAACGTTAGCCCCGGGGTTTGTGAAGGCAGCGAGAAATCGCCAGTTTTTGAGTGCGTTTCCCATCGCGGGAGCAAACTTTTAAGCCTTCCACTCTTTTACTCTGCCTTTTCTTTTTTGAACGGTTATGTTTGCATGTTAGTCGTCAGCTAACGCGATTGCTACGTGGTTCCGCCCGACGTGATGCTGTTCTGGCCTGGATTTCACCAGCATCCTTTCCATACGTAGCGATTCACATCACCAAAGATGCTTTTTTCTTCTCCCCAAGGCATACAGTACATTTAATACTGTGTGTGTGTGTGTGTGTGTGAGTGTGTGTGTGTGTGTGTGAGAGAGAGAGAGAGAGAGAGAGAGAGAGAGAGAGAGAGAGAGAGAGAGAGAGAGAATTTACAGGTCATACACTAATTGAATATACACATTTCCATGGATCACAAGAGCACAGAAACAACCCTTTTCGAGTTCGGGCTTATAATACATATCTTTATGTCACTCACACTTACTACAACTATATGGAATGCCACGCAAACGGGATGTGCAGAAGCTGCAGCGAATCCCAAAGTGCTGCTGTTCAGATGTGTTACGAGACTCAAATACTACATTTGCAAAGGTTGTTTTCCCTAAATGCATCATCAGTAACTTGCTCTGCCGCCCTGCACTACTGTCTATTGACTCAGATGTCATGGTTGGCTCTCAATATTGCTCATTTTGTTTTTGTTTTCCCAAAATCACAAACCACGTTGGTACATTTTTATGCAGATAAATACATGCAAGTCTGGGTTTTTATCGAATTTCAACTGTTGAGATCGATTGATTTTTTTTAATTTTTTATTAAAATTTTAATTTTAATAGTTATACTTTCACTCTGTTTGCATGCTCTGGTTCTTCATAGAGACTTGTGTCTTTTATTGCTTTGAAAGAAAAGAGAACATTTTTGACATCCTACATATGTTTTGGCAAGGCTGTGCGAAAACTAAAAGGATCAACAGGGATCTTTGTCTGAGTTGCTTAGGTGGCTAATTCATACTTGATGCTAGTGGCTGGAAACATTAAGAACAGTTGCACATTTGTATATTTCAACAAAGGTTTGTTACATGACGGCCTTGAGCGTAGAGTGCTATCACATTTAAGACGCATCTGTGTTGATTCTCTCAATTGAACCAATTGAATTCAATTGTCTGGCTGCCTACAACTCTGCACTGTCTGTGTTCCAGTGACAGTCAAATGTCCCCAAGCTGTAAGATTAGTTGCATAAATTAAACTTTGAAAAGCTGCCGTCGCTGGCTTCCTTCCACCTCGTGGAGAAGTCATTGACACTGGAGACCACGGTCGCTTTGTTGGTGGTGTTTGCTGTGTCAGCCTCAGCACTGACAATTCCACAAGTCCAGCTTGACTACAGCGTGTGAGGTTGTCTTTCGTTGCTCGACTTGGATGCGGATGAAAGAGGGTTCTCATCGGGGTTCTCATACTTTGCTCCTTTGTTTTTTCAAGGTCACTGTTGACTGAAGATGGCTTAAAATGAAACAATTTCCTCTTCTGTATTAATGCACAAGGTGTTTACAAAGGGCTTAGTAGCAAAGTGTGTTCAGAAGTCTCCTCTAGAGGAAGTTTAGGGGCGACATTTTAACAAGAAGTACTTACTGAATGTCCAGGTTACATTTTTCCAGATTAAATGTCCCGCTGCTTTTCATTAGTGTTAGTGTTAATGATTAGTGTTGCTTGTTTGTTTGTCGTAAAGGAAACATTCCTAAGCCCTGAGCACTATCATTGTTGCTTTAAGAACCTCGAGCGCAACAAGTGGTTTGCCAGGTTTTGGACCAGGTTTCATCTCAGGGCTGCGTGTGACCCAAGAATTATAAAAGCAAAAAGAAAGCGGTTGTAAATCTGTAACAGTATATTTCTGCTCTCCACCTCACAGCTTTGCTGTGCACAGAGACAGTATTTCACACCTCGCTCCTGCCCTTGTTCTGGAGCCGAGTGCATCGTTCTCTGTCGCAAACGGAACCAGAGGGACCCATTTCGCATTTGGATCCGTGGCTGGTGCTGCCGCTGCCGTCACAGCCCTTCGACTGGCTCAGATTGAGACTCAGGCTCAGATTGCCCTCCAGCAGCTTGTGACTCTTGCAACCATCGCAGCTGGCAACCAGTGTCACAACACAGCAACGCTTTTTCCTCCTCACCTGGCGCTCCTGGCTCTCAACAGACAGCGGCTGTCAGCTGTTGCATTTAATGTAGAAGCGCACTGCAAAACTTACAGAAATACCGAAGCGTGTCTCTCGGGTACCATGTACCATCATCGCCCCCAGCAGCAGGGGTCACAGCCCTTCGCTAATGGACCCAGACCACCTCACCACCAACATCAGAATCTCCCTGGTTCTGCTGTAATGTCACAGGGAATGGATTTTCCATTCCATCGTCCCACACAGCTCCCGGATGAACTGGAGTCTGCACTGGCCATCCGTGGTACTCGGGACATGGACCACCGCCTCGTGGAACAAATGAACCGGCCGACCCAACACCAGAACCAATGCTCGGTCTCTGGGAATGGTCAGCGTGGGAGCTTTGGCTCTGACCTGGTACTGCTCACCTCTGATAATCAGCCTGGTTTCCAGCAAGAAGTTGACTGGTCAAGTTACCAAAATGCAACAGAGCCATTTTCAAGTTCTCACCCCGGCACTGGCCACCAACCCCAGCGACTCCACGGGCCTCCACAGCAGTCCAAGGGTAGCCACGCTGGAACTCGCATCCCAAACTGGTCTGGCCCCGTCTCTGACTCGCCAGCCAGACATCTGCATGGTGGTGGAGGAGATGGGCAGGGTTCGTACACAGCAGAGAGCGCAGGGAGCATCTTGGCTAGTTTTGGACTCTCAAACGAGGACCTGGAAGTACTGAGTCACTACCCCGATGATCAGCTAACCCCCGATACTTTACCGTTCATTCTCCGTGACATTCAGATCAACAAGACAAACATCCAGAAGGTACCACCTAACGCACCTGCTCCTTCCTCTTCTTCTTCGTTCTCGCGCAATATTCCGGATTTGCAACTGCCTCCTTCCCGCTCATCACCCATGCCAAGTTCTCGGCCTCCAGAAATGGCAAGTTTTCTCACCGTCACGCAGACTGCAGGTAAAGTCATCGACTATGGTCACGCCAGCCGTGCGAAGGAGGAAAATAACACCAGAGAGACTTTCAAAAGAGAATCGCTCTCAGGCGAAAGGACGGTTAAAATGTACGCAAGTTCAACACCGCCCCCTCAGAACGTTCCAAGAGTGGACAAGGTTGAGCGGCACCAGCTTCCCTTGGCCCGCACCGAAGCAAGCAGGCATGGGGACCGGGACTATCGCAGAGCAAACGATGACCATCGCAAGACCCATCGCTCGCCGCCAAGAGAATTTTCGCCGTTGTCAAAACATCGCAATATTGACCGAGACTACAGGCGCGAAGGACCAAAACCGCGAATCTCGCCTGACACCGAGAGCGAGACCTCTTCAAGACGGTCTCTGTCCTCCTCATCTGGTTCAAAACAACTGCGCAGCTCCAGCAAGAAGTTGCCTACCGCCACCATGATAAGTGATTTCTCAGCTGCGGTTCCAAAGGTGTATCCCCATACCTGCTCCTTGTGCCACATAGAGTGTAATCAGGAAAAGGTGAGTGCCAACATGCCCCGGTATCGCTGTTTACAGGGAATACCTTTCCCGTGCTCAACTTAGACCATTTGTAAACCTTTTTCACCATCCAGTTGTCCAAGGTAGTGACCTAAATTCTAATAGTGTTGGCACATTCAAGCTGTAAACGGTTCACCCGTCCTGCTTTCGACAAAAACAAGTACGAAAACTAGTACTGTGCATTTCATTTAAATGTGGCATTAAGAGCAATATTCAATGAAGCATGTTTAAAAATAAAAAACAAACAAAAAAGTAGTATCTGCTTAATAGGCATCATGAAATGACAACTGTGGTAAAGAGAGATTGGACCAGTGATTTAAAAAAAAAAAAAAAAAAAAAAAGTCCCTGCTTTGCGAGAATTAAAAGGCCTCTGACTTATTTTTCCCACTTCATTACTGTGTGACTATATTGTCACTTTAACTTTTTATTTTGGTTTGTCTGATGCTGACTCATTGTGCTGGTGTCTGATCTAAGCCACCTGCCCAGTGCATCAGTGTCTGACTATCCAAAAACAATCCATTTGATGCTATTACACCCAGAGGTTTTGTGTGGGTTCCTAGTAATCAAGTTAAGTGGCAAATCTTTGGAGAATTGGCTGATAAAAGTAAACATAATATTTAAGGCAGTGTAAAATAAGCAGACATTCAACAATAAAAGTGTGTTGGATCATAAATGATTATACAGGGTGATTTTCAGAGAAGACCACTTCTTTGACCTTGTGAACAGGAAGTGATGTTGGTGTTGGTTTCTTTACAAAGTCAATGTAGGAATCTTGTGTATTTTCCTAAGGGTCACTATAATGGTGTTAAATTCTACTTAAAGGAGGTCGTGAGGAGCTAGTAACCAGTATGCCCTGCAACTGCAAGCTTCTACAAGGTTTATGGGTTCTTCCACCAGTGAACCTCTGTGATTTATGAAGATTAAGAACAGCCAAAATGGTAGTTGGATCAATTTAATTTTGATGAGGATAACAAGAAAGTCTTGGACTACAGGGTGTGAGAAGCGACTTGACCCTTGTGGTACATGTCTGAGAACTGAGCTGCATTTGTGACTGCAGCTGTACTGGCTACATATCTCATATTGGTAGATGCAGGTGATCTTATTCTTCAGATTTCTGACCATATGGTTTGAATGTAAATAAACTACGGTTAAATACACACTGTGTAGGAAGCAAAAAAATATATGTACTCCCTGTTGACTGTGCAGCCAAATGAGCTTCTCTCAGGGTACCTACTACTACATCCTTTCCTGGAGATAAAAGCTCCACTGTTGGAACTCTTCTTCCGTTACCATTTAGATGCGTCTGGCCTAATCTCATACCCTTTCTCTCCCATTTGTTTTTTTTTGTTTTTCTTCAGGACTGGGTTGACCACATTAACACCGTCAACCACACTGCCGCCTGCCGAGACTTGCGCAACAAGTAAGGAACCTCAATTCCCCCTCTAGATGTAACCAATTCCTTGCTTTCCATTCTTTAGACAGAAATAAAATAATGTAAGAATCCAATCTTTAACACAAAAGTTAAAGGGGAGGTGACGATCAAACGCTGCCGTGTGCTTCTGCAGGTACCCCGACTGGAAACCTGATCTGTCGAGGTCAGTTGGATAGTCTTTGAACACAGCTTTTCAGATGAATGCGGTGGTCCCTGGCTGCCGTTTCTCAGCCTGATTCTTCTTCTGTTTACCGACCTTGATCCAGTCGGAGTGGGCGATATGACACCCGGAGCCACTGGGACCCCAAGGATGGTTCTCCGTCCAAGCCTGCGTCTCGGCCCGTCTCCAGATCCCAGTCCCCGAGTCCTCCTCACGGCAGCCGCAGGCCAGAGCCCCACCCACGAGGGAGGCCTTATTCTCCACCACACCACCACCATTACTACCACCATCACAAAGGTGGGGATCACCCTCTCGCTCTCAATCCCACTACCAGCTCAGCGCTCTAGTGGTGGATTGTCCACCGTTGTGACTTGGAGGTTGTGTATTCGATTCCCAGCCGGGTCATACCCAAGACTACCATTGCCTTGGTACCCAATCGTACCCAATGGACAAATCTCAAATCTATAAATTTATCGACAAATCCAGGGATGCCCCCGACTCGGAAACGATAGGACGACCAGACCTGGTTTTAGTTAAACTAATTCATATCTGTGTTGCTCCGGTTTCTCGCCAAACAGGAAGTTCCTCTCGCGACACCGCCAAGCGTTCTTACGACCATTCGTCCAAGTCCTCTTCTGATGCGAGCCGACATCCGTCAAAGGCAAGTCATGGGTCCAAACCGGCGGCAGAGGCGCCTTCACAGACCCCCGCCAAACCGCCCAAGAGTGGGACGAAGCCTGGAGCCAAGGTGGCCAAGACTGGCAGCGCCAAAACTACAGAAGCAGTGGGTGACCTTTCAAACGCAGTTCAAACTGTAAAGATGGTTTAAAGATCAAAATCAATTCCGATCCGTTTAAGGGATTCAAATGTGTCGACACACATCGACAGTTGACCAGCTTGACTGTGAACTAACCCCACCGGCTGCCGGTTTTCCAGTCTGCCAAGCCTCCACCGGCCAAGAAGAAGAAGAAAGTCGTGCCCGTGGCCACACAGGACTCGTCGGCGTTTGCAGACCGCCTCGTGTATCTGACGGGAATCCCTACGGATGCGACGGAGCAGGAGGTCACAGCGCTGGCCGGGTCCTTCGGCAAAATCAACAACGTGATCCTCATCCCCTGCTCGGAGGCGGAGGACGGCAAGCAGGAGGGCCAGCAGGTGCGCGTTTCACAAGACTCTTGCGTTATTCTTATTGGTTTGACTGGTTGCAGGATACCGTGGCACAAACCACCGTCACAAACCAAGACTCTGTTTCCAGGCCTCTGTGTGCATGATGAGGACCGAAGACGCTCAGGCCCTGGCCAACTCCACCAGCCTGTCCATCAGAGAGTTGCCAATCACTGCCTCCGTAGCCAAGGTATGAAACCTTGGCTCTCACTTCCCATTCAAACCATTTGATAGACAAAAAACCTTTCAAAAGCCCAACAGTATTTTGTTTTTGTTTTTTTTAGCAGGAGGCGGGACCTTCGGCAGAGAATAACAGCAGGTGTGTGTCAATTTCTTCTCTTTTTAAAAAAAATAAATAAATGAAAGTAAAAGTGCTATTGGCTAACCAACCTGAATGTCCCAGTAACTGGACCACTGCCCCACCTGCTCTGACTGAATTCCCCATGTTGTCTTTCTCATTCTGCCCCCTGCAGCAAACCTGCAGCTGAAGAAGACACCGGTAGGACAACACGACAATATTACACTCTTCATTCTGTTTCCCCCCGCAGGTTAAATGTGTGTTTAATGTCTGGTCAGGCTGGAGCGTCCATGTTGTGCAAGTCTTCTAACTGTTCTGTCTTCTCTGTACTTTGTGTTCCTCTTCACCAGGGGCCACTGTACCTAAGACGCCTTCTAAGGTGCGTTCAGATTTTTCGATCCGGTTCAGTTAGTTTTTGTTGTTGTTACATCCAGTTTAATTCCTGAGTCTCTCCCTGCAGGAAGGCCTTGTGCTGGTCTCTGGGCTCCCTGAAAGCGGCTGGTCAGAGAGTGACATCGTCACTCTGGTGCAGCCCTTCGGGACGGCGTCTGCCGTCACCATGACAGCACAACTGGGAAAGGTAAGACCGTCCGGAAAACTAATGATGTCCATTCGAGATAAATGCTGTTGATGTTTTTTTTTATCTAGAAAAGAACATGTCATGATGGGACATCATATTTGCTCTCTAATAATAATTGTATGTTTTTGCTGTTTACAATAGGGATGGAAATTGTTGATTAATTCATTAATCGTTAGTTGATTGACCTTATTGATCGATTAACGATTAATTGACAAGTGGCAATTTTTCCCTGAGAACCTAAATTTCACAATGAAAAATGTGTAAGGAACACATTATTTAACCCATAAATAATGTTGAGGGTCCAATGTGACAAATTTTTACATTGGAGAACAGTAAACACACCCTAAACATTTATCCTCTGACTTTAAATTGACTTGTAATGGGTCACAGTTCAACTTTTTTTCTTTCTTTTTTTTAAGTTATTTAAAAGTAACTTGTTTGAGATTTACAGGTAATACACCACACCATTTAACAAAAAAAAACAAAAAACAGTGTAAAATCTTTTCAGTTAATTGCGACTAATTTAATTTGATCGATTAAATTCTTAGTTGACAATCAATCGATAATTGATTCGTTGTGAACATCCCTTGTTTATGCTGCATCTCGCACCTTGTCGTTCCTTCTGTTCACCTGTGTGTGGTGCCGTTTCCTGCCTCTCAGGTCCTGGTGACGGTGCCGGGCGTGGACATTGCTGAGGAGATGGTGAAGGTCAATAACTTCATGCCGTTGAAGATGGGAGACAAAGAGCTGTTGATGACGCAGGTCAAGCAGCCCGTCGGCCTCGGCACTCCGGTACGAGTCCACATCGTCCTCACCGCTCGAGTCCTTTACTGGGTTTCACTCTAGAGGGGAAACCGAGCTGAGTAAACTGCATTTAGAAACCTCATGACGCTGACATCATGAGCTGTAACTAAAAGCCACCAACCTGACTGTCTCATGTTACAAAGTTCAAGAAAATTCCAATTTTTCATTCACACAGCATTGGCAGCCTTGAGGCCGGACAAGTTTTTATTTCCGTTTTGTTGAATTGACGTCTTTGTTAATCCACGGATTAAAAGCGACAAACTCTCAACACAGGTGGCGCTCTACAACCTCCTGATGGGATCAGCCAATCTTCCAGTGAGTATTTATCTCTCTTGATGTGCTGTTTTGCACGCTTCTGACATTACGTTATAATGATGTTATACAGCTTGAGATGCTTATCCAGGAAATCAATTTCTGCTTCTTTTAATGAATTAATTTAATTGATTAATTTTTTTTTTTTATTTCTTTCATTTAGTTAAAACGAAACAATTCGACTCTCACACAAACATTCCAAACTCCTGAATGAAGGGGACCAGAAAGAAGAATAATCTTATATCATCTGCCCCCCCCTTTACTCAGAGAAATAAATTCTTTTAATGTCTTTTATGTCATCTGACATGTGATGGTTGGACTCTGTGGCGCCAGTTTACAGTTCTATCACTAAAATGTAAATTGTCTTCCAAGTGACCAAAGGCGTGTCTTCTTTCTCTCTTGAATTGCGCCCCCCACAGGAGAACTTCTCCCCGGTCAGCTGGAACACCCTGCTGGTCATCCAAAACGTTCCCGACACGCCGACCGGCTCCTCCGAGGTCCAGAAGCTGGTGGGCCGGTTTGGCACCGTCATCAAGACTTTGGTGCTCAGCGGCATGGTGAGACCCGCTCCTCTGATGCTCCGCGCCCCCCCCCCACCGGTGACCAACCTCCTGTCACTTCCTGTCCCTCGCCTTGACTGCCGCCGCCTTCACTTCCTGCGCAGGTCATCTGCGAGATGGCGACGGCGGCCATGGCTCTGTCCGTCCACAAGCGCTTCCAGACGTTTCCGTGCATCATCCACAACAACCCTCTGATCTTCTCGCGCAAGCCGGATCCCAAACCCAGCGCCCAGAGCAGAGTTGGGGCCGAGCACCAGGAGCCACCGGAGGTCGGTAGTGGACGCCTCTGAAAATGGCAGCATGATATACAGTAGTTAATTTGTTTTGGGCTGTGGGGGACAAAAGAGGCTTTCCTGACCAGTCTAGTCATGTGACTGTGCATAGAGCCAGTCTGAACAAGCTGCAAAAAAAAAAAAAATGAATGTAGAACAGCAGCATTTTGGGTAACCACTGCAAGACTAGCTCTTATTTTAACCTCAAAGTTCCACAATGACAAACTATTGCCTTAGCTATAAATGAACATTGAAGGGGCCAATTGTGCCGCTGGTTCTATTTTTAGCCAGCTGGAGTTCTTTTTTTTTTTAACATGTCATGTTGCATTGCTGGACCAGACAATGATGCCGTATCCTCAGTGGGTGAGAACAAGAGCCTGATTCCAGACTGGTCTTACATATTGAGCACATTTTCTGGTCATGGCAATACCTTGCCACATTCTTCCAGCAACACAATCAATATGGTCAGACCATGACAATTGCTCATCTTTTATAAAGCCAAGTAATCTAATTTTCCTGACCTTCTCTATGTGGATTCCAGCCTTAGATTTAAGCAAGAGTCCCTAGCGATCCTTCACCTGGTGCCAATAGCCATGCACTCAGTCTTGGTGATGTTCAACACTTATTTGTCGCTAACTTCTTGCTGCTCGATGTGTGTTGGCGTGCCGGGCTTCTAGGACCTCAACGCCACCAAGAGCAAAAGGTCGCCGGTCGCGGACAAAGACAAGATGACACAGGAGAGCATCTCCGAAGCTCCAGCTCAACATCTGGAACAAGACGGAGCAGGACAGGCGGAGGTCGCGTCCGACTCTGCAGCAGCTGCTGCTGCTGTTGCTGTGGTGGATGATCCAGCAGAGGAGGAAAACAAGGAGAGCGACTCCCAAAAACCAGCCGTTCTGCAAACCATGGAGAAGGAGGAGGAGGCGAAGGAGCAGGAGGAGGAGGAGGCGAAGGAGCAGGAGGAGGAGAAGGAGAAGGAGAAGGAGCAGGAGCAGGAGGAGCAACAGCAGCAGGAAGAGGAGGACCGCAAATCCAAAGAGGAGCCTGATGAGTCGTCGGCTGCTGGAGAGTTGAAGGTGTCAGACTCTGTCGAAGCGGCTGCATCTGATCCCCCACAGGTAAAACATCCGGAGGAATGTTGTCTGCAGCGCCCTCCGCAGGTCAGCTGAGGTGTGTGTCCTTTCCTTCAGCAGGGAAACAAGGAGGAAGTGAAAGAGGAGGAGACCAGCACACCGCCTGATCAGTGCCAGGCAGCCGAGGCGGAGCAGAGCAGCAGGACGGGTGAGAAGAACGCAGAGCTGACGGAGGAGCATCTCCAGAAGAAGGAGGGACAGGAGGAGAGAGAGAGGGACAGGAGGAGCAAGGAGCGGAGGGAGAAGGAGGAGAGAGCCAGGAGGGAGCGAGAGAGGAGGGAGCAGGAGAGGAAGGAGCGGGCCAGGAGGGAGAGGAAGAGGCCGTACGAGGAGGAGAGCCGCTCCGCCCGCAAGAAGAGCTCCAGGAGGGAGGAGCTCCAGAGCAGGAAGGTGAGTGGAGGACAGCTGGAGGAGGAGATGGTGGCAGTTCGGGCATTGAGTCGCTTTTAACAGTCGCTGGAAGCTGAGAGGGAGAGAAAAAAAATCTGCTGGAACCAGTGTGAATCCCAATTGGTTGAACTGATTAAAGGTTTAGTGTGTAGCAATATTTGGAGATTTTAAGAGGAAACGGCAACATCAAGTGGTTACAATTTAGATGGCAGCACTCATTTGCTCACTCTCCCTCTCCTGAGCTTACCAGTGAACTACGGTGGCCTGCACACACATACCTGGATACCTTGTCAACCTTTTTTTTTTTTTTTTATTAATTGAGGCGTGTGCATTCACCCTAAATACGAAACTCACTGTCAGGCAGCTGGATTGTCCACACCAGGCTTCCTTAGAAATGTGGCGGTTGCAAGATAGCAGCTAACTGGGGGCAAAACCCTTGATCTTTGCATGTTCTTGTATATCGTTCTATGGGTGTCGAAACCAAATGACTTTTATTGTACTGCAAGTATACACCTTTATTAATGTATTTATGGGCCGTATATTAAGCGTTTACCTATATAAAGTCATTATTCAGGCCATTTTTGACACCATTTTTGGACCTTTAATTGGTTATTGGTCACCTCATCTTTTTTTCTCCAAAAGAAGGAGGAGGAGGAGGAGGAGGAGCAGGAGGAGGAGGAGTTCCCCTTCAACATGAGTGACTTTGTGACAGTGGATGAGGTGGGAGATGTGACCGACCTCCCCGGCTCTCCTGGGCCTGCTGCCTCTCCGGTGCCACTGCAGGAGGCCACGCCCTCTCCTGACCTCAGCCACACCAGCAAGGTAGACGCCGACTTCCCCGTCTGGGTTCTTCTTCCACAAATTTTCCCAGCCATGGGCTGAGAGCACATCTTCCTGCTTCCTGCTTCTAGGACACTGGAGTGGGAGGGGCAGTGACTCCCTCTGAGTCTGGAGGCGGGGCGGCGCCACCCGCTGACACCCTGGAGGAGCTGCCGCCTGCAGATGCGATGGCCGCCGAGTCCAGCCACCCCCAGGAGGAAGCGCCGGAGACAGGTACTTCCTGTTGCCTGAACCTCCGTCTCCTCCGGTTTGGCTTCAAGTCTCATTGTTGTTTATGATTGTCATCCGCAGCTGCTCTGGAATCCAGAACGTCAGAGACCCAGCAGGCTCCTGATCCGGCTCCTGATCCAGCTCTTGTTTCAGTTCTTGATCCAGCTCTTGATTCAGTTCTTGGTCCAGCAGCTCATCCAGCAACAGATTCAGCTTTTGATTCGGTTCCTGAGCCGGCTCCTGATTCGGTCCGTGATCCAGCTCCTGTTCCGGCCCCTGGCCTGTCGCCCCCTAGTGAGGCCACTCGTGCAGCTCCAGAACAATCTGATGCAGCTTCTGGTGAAGTTCCCTGTGGAGCCCCTACTGCAGCTGCTGGACTTCCTGCTCGAGCCTCTGAAGGAGCTCCCGGTGCAGTTCCTGCCGGAGCCTCTAGTAGAGCTTCAGTCACAGCTCCATGCGGAGCCCCAGATGGACCTTGTCGGAAAGAACCATCCAGAGTTCCTAGTGAAGTCCCTGCCAGGGGTCCAGATGGAGCTACTGGTCAAGCTGCCAGTGAAGCTCCTGGTGCCACCTACTCTCACAGCGGTTCGTCATCAGAGCTGGAGAAGCCCTCTAGGGGGCGCCACCCGGCGGTAGCTCCCGCTCCAGAGACGGGTACGAATGGCTGCTAAAGGTCTGATGGTCGACACTTCCGGTTCGAGCTGATGGAGGTTTCTCTCTCTCTCTCTCTCTCTCTCTCTCTCTCTCTCTCAGTGAGGAAGGCGTCTGAGAAGGAGAAGGAGACCCCGGCAGAGACTCCCACCTGCTCCCTGCCCCCCTACGACCCTCGCAAACCCGTCGGTAAGACAGCCGACGTCTTCATCCAGTACCAGTCGACCACTGGTGTGACCGGTCCGCTGGCAAATAGCCTGAACTCTTTCCTTCACACAGGTTTGGACTTGTTGGTGCCAAAGACGGGTTTCTTCTGCAAGGCCTGCAACAGGTTCTTCTGTGGAGCCAAACAGGCTGAGATCAACCACTGCAAGACCCTCAAGCACTACGAAAGCCTCCAGGTACACACACACACACACACACACACACACACACACACACACACACAGTAGGGAACAAACCTCCTCAAATGGCGGCAATGGTCGTGGTTATGACAGCTTTAGGACGAGGATGAGGAGATTGAGAAAAATGTGACCTTTGACCTTGGCGCACTCGGTTGCAAACCACCGTGTTTGTCTCTACGTGTTTTTTATTTTTATCGTTTCCATCGAATCGGGGTCGATCCTAATCTAAGCTCCTCCCTCTCTTGCAGAAATACCTGCAGACGAGTACGGCGGAAGGCAGCTGAACGTGGCTCCGCCTCCTCCGGCGCCGCCTCATCCCTTTCGTGACAAAAAAGGTCCATATTTTCAAGATGATGTCCACCACTGTTCAACTTGTGTGTGTCGTGGATAATGTTGTAAGAAAAGTATTGCTGACAAGAAGTCAATAAAAACGTTTTTACTTAGTCATCCGTGTCATTCACACTTTTGTTCATGGCCAGCAGTCTGGGTCACATGACCTCAACTCCTCTAAATATTGAGAATATTGAGGACTTCAGATTTGTTTTAGATCAACGTGTTTCAGGGTTCTTGCACAAGAGGCGCTGCTTCAGAATCCTTATCACCTGTAATCTGCATAACTACCAGTAGGTGGCGACTTGGCACATTTTTTGTTTTTGTTTTTAAATGAACTTTTAAAATTGGTTTGAAGTTGGTTTGTCTAAAAGAAGCCAAATCACACAGTGTATTAATAAATTAAACAAATGAAAATAACCAAAAAAACAACTGGTAAAAAAAACATTTTGTGCGTTTTTGTTTTTTTGGTCTCCGCAAAGACACTGTGACTGGCTGTTAATGGTTCTGCTGGTTCATCTGGTCTGCTATCTGATGCTGTCGCTGTGGAAAACAACTGGAGGCCCCTCCCACTTGGTTCCCCTCCAGATGTTTATCAGCTCTGTGGCTAAATGGCGACACCTCATTCTCATCCGTTGCCAGAAATGAAAAAAAAAAAAAAAACAGACTGAGGTGAAGACCTTGTCCACGCTGACCAGACACTGGTCCTGAGCTTCGGACCTGCAGACCACTGACGTGCAAGAAGGTGTGTGTGTGTGTGTGTGTGTGTGTGTGTGTGTGTGTGTGTGTGTGTGTGTGTGTGTGTGTGTGTTTTTTTCCCTCCCCTGGAGGCAAACATGCGCAGCCTCACCTGTCGGGCAGGTTGGGCTGGATGGAGAGCAGAGCAGGAGGAGGAGGAGGGGGGTGAGGGTGGGATCAGAGGAGAGGAGAGGAAGGGAGGAAAAGCTGCCGGGTGGTGCAACCGGACGAGAGACGGCAGCGGCGGCGGTGGACGGACGGACGGAGGAGGTACACACACACACACACACACACACACACACACACTCAGGACCAGTCTATTCTCTGGAGTGACGAGGTGAGAATCTGCGCTGTGGCTGCATGCAGTTGGAAGAGTGTGAAGGGTGAGACTGACGGACAGACAGCAGGGCGGCTGCTGCTCCATCAGGAAGGAGAAAGTTTCCCTTTGTTTCTCTTACTTTTTTCAAGCTGCCAGGTTTTTAGGGGGTCGCGCGGTGGGGGAAGGGGGAGGGGCACAGCTGGTGTCAGGTGCCGTAAATCCTTGCAGACACGGTGGGGATTGTGTGTCACGGTGGCAGAGTCACAACACGTTGTCGTGCTTTATTACACACACGCACAAGTTAATCACCTCATGATGAGGAAGTGTGAAGGAGCCGCTGCTGACAGACGGAATGTGAACGCACCGCCCCGACCTGAACTACCTGATTGTGTAACAGACGCAGGCTGTGTGTGTGTGTGTGTGTGTGTGTGTGTGTGTGTGTGTGTGTGTGTGTGTGTGTGTGTGTGTGTGTGTGTGTGTGTGTGTGTTCTATTATACATGGCCCTGTGACGACATGGTGGCCAGATTCTCAACTTCCTGTCTGTCTTTATGAGCTGCATACAGAATGTAAAAATCAATGGAAGCCAATGTCGGTCCTCACAAAGACAGAGAGACAAGTGTGCGTGTGCGTGTGTGTGTGTGTGTGTGTGTGTGTGTGTGTGTGTGTGTGTGTGTGTGTGTGCATGTGTACACAGTCGCACATGTTCCTCCCGAGTGTTGTGTGATGTTTTAGGTTAATCAGGTTAATTTCACTCTTTTTTTTCTTATCTTTCTTTCTTTCTTTTTTTTTTATTAGTGTGAGTGATTTTTGAGGAGGACAGTTTGCCAAGTTGCCTCTGATGTGTTTGTCTCTCCAGCTGGAGAAGCAGTTTTATTTGACGTTGGCGTCTTATTGTTTTTTTTTTTATTGTTGAGACTTTGTAAACATTATTGTTTTTGACACAAGGTGGCTGCGGTTGGGAAAAGCACATATTGGGGAATAGGTGAGAGAAAGGGGAGGAGCACAGGAAGTGGGAGAGCACATAGTTTTCACCAGACCTGAAGCAGGAAGCTGGATTTTTGGACAAAGAGTTGGTTTTATTTTGCAGTCATCGGCTTGAGTCCCACAAAACAACAAGGGAGTGCGCCTCGTAAAATTTGACCCTGTCCGACAACAAGTCGGTGTAGGAATGTTTGTCGTAGCGGCGTATAGACCTGGCTTTAAAAGGTCGATTGTCCCAGTCAGATCAATAAACTGCTGTTTGGAATTTCTTAACCATCTGTCTATTGCGTCCCTGATGCTAACTGGCTAACCGGCCTTTTACGTGACCACATGCGGTCTAGTCTACTACTGACCATTGTCAAAACTGGTGCCCGAACAGGGACCAGTGACTTGATGTCACAGTTGAGTCCATTTTACAGATAAGACTGGAGGTGAACAGCATAAACATAAAGCACAAGTGTAACACAGTACAAAATAAGAAGGCGCCACCCTATGGCGCAATTTGGTAACGTGTTACTACATTGGCTGTTACAATATGGTGGGTGAGGGCTGCAAACACAGAAATTATGCAAATTCATGATGTGTGCGGTGCAGTGCAGTGGTTAGCGCTGCCGCCTCACAGCAAGAAGGTTGTGGGTTCGATTCCAGGCCTGCCTCTGTGTGGAGTTTGCATGTTCTCCCTGTGGCTACCTGGCTTCTCTCAGGGTTTTCCAGCTTCCTCCCACAGTCCAAAAACAAGCATGTGAGGTTTTAAAGTCCCAGTGATTGCAAAGTATGTCCTCCACATTTGACCCATCATCACAGTGGTGGGCAGCAGCGAATCATTGGGTGATTTAACCCCCCAATTCCAACCCCCAGTACTGAGTGCAAAGTGCATCTTGAAAATGGATGGATGGATGCTTTTACCAATAGAATAAAAACCTAAATGTAGCAATTTTGTACATTTGGTAATGTGTTACTATAGCCTGGCTGTAATGAAGGGTCTGTGTGCATGTGTGCGTTGACACTGACAAAGAGTCAACGTGTTGTCGTGGTGTCGTCCCCCAGAAGATGGCGCTAGCGGCCGCCTTCCTGTCCGAGGACCAGTTCACCTGCTCCATCTGCCTGGACGTGTTCAACAACCCGGTGTCGACGCCATGCGGCCACAGCTTTTGCCAGGGCTGCATCTCGTCCTACTGGGACAGCGGTGGGCCGCGGGGCGCCCACCGCGCCTTCCAGTGTCCCCTCTGCAAGGAGTCGTACCGCAAGCGGCCCGAGCTCCAGATCAACCGCACGCTGAAGGAAATCACCGAGCAGTTCAAGCAGATGGCCAAAGCTGCTCCGCCGGAGGTGGGAGGCGGAGGGGGAGGTGGTGGAGGAGGAGGAGGAGGAGGGGGAGGGGGAGGGGAGGAGGAGTACCCTTCCCAGTTCTTCCCTTCCACCGGCCCCCAGAGAACCGGGGACATGCCGGAGAGCGTCTTCGCCGAGATGATGACCCGCTTTCAGCAGCAGCAGCAGCCCGGCGACGCACAATCCAAGGTGCACGACGAGCCGCCTCCACCGTACTCACCTCACCGCAGGTACAATATGAGAGTGTTTGAGTGCTTGAACCACCTGGTGGTTCAAAGTTCAAACACCAGGTGGTGTTATATATAGACACACCCTATGAATTTAATGTCTTTTCTTTCATTGTCATGATTATTGACAATCCAGTTTCTCACTGAAGGCATCAAAACTACATATGAACACAAATGGAATTATGTAGGAAACAGTAAAAGTGTAAAATAAAACACGTTTTATATTTTAATTTTTCAAAATAGCCACCTTTCATTAAAAAAAAAAGCCTATTTAGAGATATTTAATGTTTTTTTTGTTGTTGTTTTTTTTTGCTGCATAATTACATATATCTTGCTCATATGTTTGATGTCTTCAGTATCTATCAGTGTAGAAAGTTGTCAAGATAAAAATCCATGAGGTGTGTCCAAACTTTTGAATGGTATAATTTTAACGGAATTGCATTTTTTTGGGGGGTGAGTGTTAAAGGAGTCGGGATTGTGGGAACCAAATTGTGGTTTAACACCACTGGAGCAGCAGCCAGAAAAAGCTGCAATACGACCAACCGGCTGAAGCATGTGAGTGATGTGTCTGATGAGCAGATACACTCTGAGTGGCCCCGGCGGGACCAGTAGCCCCGCCTCCAACCTGCCCCTGTGTCCCATCCACCTGAGGGGCCTGGAGGTGTTCTGTCGCACCGACAACACCTGCATCTGCAGCACCTGTGTGGAGATGGCAGAGCACCGCGGCCACAGCGTTACTCCCGCCCGCAGGGAGTGGCACATCAAGAAGGTGTGTGTGTGTGTGTGTGTGTGTGTGTGTGTGTGTGTGTGTGTGTGTGTGTGTGTGAAATGTTAGGACACCAGCAGATCGTTGATATAACATAATGAAGGACGGTCATCATCGTCACAACTCCCCCTGGTGGTGGTTAACAGCAGTACGGCTCATAAGCCCCTCCTACACCATGCACGTTGATTGGCAAAATATAATAAAACGAATCATCCTTCGGTTCAGTTCCATTACTCTGACGTTTGTCACAGTGTTTTTAAAGTTGGTTTCACCTGCAATCCATGAAAAAGAGGACTCATGCTTGACAGCTGACCACTCACGCACGGTCTGTGATTGGCCGGTTTGGTCTCTTGTTTGCTGAGCACAGACTCTAGTTCCAGACATGGAGCTGGGCCACAGTAGTCGGCTGCCGACAAATGTGTCTGTCCTGTTCACCCGCAGTCCCAGCTCAGTATCTCGGAGGTGGAACTCAAAGATCTCATCTGTGGGAAGGAGAGAAAAGTGGAGGAAATACAAAATTCCCTGAGGGAGATACAGGTGAGTCCGGGAGGGTTGCGGGTGGCGCTGTTACCACTGATCTAACCTTGAAATAAGACTAATTAATGCCCATCGATCAGTCGTATTACTGGGGGTCTACAAGAGTCTCACACCTTTTCCGTCAAAAGCAGCAACAGAAAGACACATTGGTGAACACACTTCCTGTTGTTTAAAAAAAGATCCTGTTTATTTGATAGGCGCACCGCCAGGAGTCGGGAGCGTCAGTAAATGCCACCTCAAGTTACTGCTGGCACTTTAATAAGGCACCAACGTGTTTCAAATTAAACTTGACAACCGTACAACCCAAGGCGACATAATCCAGTGTGACTGGAGGCTCTAGAAATAATTATTTGGTATTTTGCCTCCAGTGTGACTCAGAAGTTTTAGTCTCAGACAGAAAATTGCCAAGCATTTAATTGTGCTTGTCAGCAATGTAGCATCAGAGGCTTCAGGTACATCACAGGTCTAATCAAACTCCTGGGAACTCTCCTTGTCCTGGGACAAAAATGTCAACCTTGCAAGTTGAAGGTTCCTGGTTGTCGGTGAAGTTTCCTGGTTGTAGGTGAAGTTTCCTGGTTGTAGATGAACCTCTTGTGGTGGGAAAGAACCTGAGTGTGTTTCTTTTTGACCTTGACAAGAGAAGTCTCAGCTAGTTTGATTAGATTGGGGAGAAGACACCTGGCCGTTCAGGCCTTGCTGAGCTTCCTGTCACCTGTCCAGGTAGGAATGTCCTGCTTCAAAAGCCCTGACTCTGCCAACTGACCGTCTTACGTCCAGGTTGCAGCGGAGAAAGAAACAGAGGGAGCCGTCTGTGCCTTCACCAAGCTCATCTCCAGTGTGGAGCGCTGCCAAGCTGACATCCTGGAGGTAAAATCCACCCACTTCTGTCTGCCTCCGTGTGTGTCCCCATACTGGGTGATGTTGTTTACACGCAGTCCACACCGTTCTCATCCGAGGTGATCGAGATGAACCGGCGAGCAGCCGAGCACCAGGCCCAGAGTCTCCTGAAGGAGCTGGAGGAGGAGATCAGGGAGCTGAGGCGGAGGAGCGCCACTCTCACCCAGCTGGTCCTGTCCGAGGACTACCTTCACTTCCTGAAGGTACCGACCGAGGTGGTCCTGCCCCTTCGTCAACACACACACACACACACACACACACACACACACACACACACACACACACACACACACACACACACACACACACGTAACCACAGTTATAAGCTCCTGAAACCAGAGTTTTTTCTAACGGGAGTCCAGGTTGAGCTTTTTCGAGAAGTCCGGTTACAGCAATCGACTCGTGTGGACAGCAAACCGAGGAAAACTGCAATAATCTCTTGTCGGCATTGCCTAATGTCACAGTAAGTGAAGGTAAACAGTTACGGTGTCTTCACTGAGACCAGTGGACGTGACCAGCTGATGGAGTTGCCATCTTGGAGAGGTTAGCCTAAACACTGGCGCTATTTAGCAAATTATCAGCTTGCATGTCTCCGTACTTTGACTGACATCACTCTCAATCCACATTTTGTTGATTTTGTACTTGTGTTACAGTGAGCAGTAACTCCACTTCGCTGTAATCTGCCCTGCTTCAGTTCGCCAATTGTGATCAGAGGCCAAAAAAGTTTGGTTTCAAAAATACCCACGTTGGTATGGAACGGGCCTGAGATGTTTCTTACCTCCTACAGGTGTTTCCCACCATGTCTACCAACCCTCAGACCAAAGACTGGTCTGGCGTGTCCCTGGAGTCGGACCTGACCTCTGGTGGAATCCTCAGGACCGTCAGTCAGACGCTGGACCGCCTGCAGGAGGAGTTGCGCGTGCTGCCAGAAGCCTGTGAGTCTGGGTGAAAGACCTGAACGTTCAACAAGGGGTTAAATCATTTACAGCCCTGTTCTTTCTCTGTTGACAGGCCAGAGACCGTCTGTGGACAAACCTGTCACCCGACCAAACCCAAGTAAGAATCCTCTGCGTCATCTCTGTACCCAGTTTTGCAATTTCTGGTGAAAGCCTGAACGGTGTTGCTGTCCTTGCAGAGATCCGGAGGGTTCAGGAATATGCAGGTAAAGGTTTGTGCTCCCCTGAGTCCAGTCACTGTTCAACACTCTGGCCACCAGGCAACTCTCCCTCTCTCTCTCTCTCTCTCTCTCTCTCTTCCCCCACCATCTGTGTGTCCAACTGCTTCAGCCGACCTCACCCTGGACCCTCACACCGCCCACCCACGCCTCGTCATCTCCTTGGATGGGAAGCAGGTGCACTGTGGGGACCGACACCAGTCGGTGGCCGACAACCCGGAGCGTTTCGACCGAGTCGTCTGCGTTCTGGCCCGCGAGGGCTTCAGCTCCGGCCGCCATTACTGGGAGGTAGGCGGAGCCCCAGACCTCCAATCATGAGCTGATTTCCCCCACTGGCCATGTAGGTCACCCCAAGCTTAGGACTGACTGTGTGCGACTACCAGCTGTCCGACCGTCTTCTCCTTCGTGACTTTTCTGATGCATATTTTTTCCTGTCATTTCATCATAACCTTCAAGTCTCAGAACTGCTGGGTTGCCGGTTTGAGTCCCACTCCAGCTTTGTTGAAAACCCAAGCAAAAACCATTGTTTATCTCGTTTGTCTCGAAAGACACGTAAAACTTCCATCGTTTTATTAGCGTTAGAGGAGCAAAGCAAATTTCTGGCAAATCAATGAACAGTAACGAATGCCAGTTAACTGCGCATTGCTGCCCTCTACAGGTGGAGGTAGGAGAGAAGACAGACTGGGACCTGGGCGTGGCCAGCAGGTCGGTCAATCGCAAGGGGAAGATCACTGTCAGCCCCGCCCACGGCTACTGGTTCCTCAGCCTGCGCGACCAGAGCGACTACGCCTTCCGGACGGAGCCCTCCACCATCCTGACGGTCAGCGCCAAGCCATCCCGCATCGGCATCTACGTGGACTGCGACAAGGGAATTTTGTCCTTCTACAACGTGGACGGCAGGGTTCTCATCTACACCTTTACCAACGCCTTCCCCGACACCATCCATCCTTTCTTCAGCCCCTGCACCAACAAATCAGGGAGGAACGAGGGACCGTTGGTCATCTGCCCACTTGCGACCACAGAATGACCCCAGTCGTTTAGTCTTTTTTTTTTTTTTTCTAAAGAAACACTTGATCTGACCATTTTTTTCTGAGTGAACTAGAATTGTGATTTGAGTTTGAACTAGAATCTCAGACTGGCCAGACTGGACTGAAATCAAACTTCTACAACACGTCCTGCCGTTTTTCTGAACCAGTTGGACGTGAATGATGTCAAACTGTGTGGCATCAGGTGGGAAATCACTTCAGACAAAGCTCATCAGTGAAGATCTGCAATGTTTTGGCAGGGAAAAATCAATTCCTACAGTCCAAAGTTTTTTTTGTTTTTTTTTTTAGCTTTGATTTACCTGCTGGCCATGAGTACCAATTGCACTCTGAGATTTTCTGAGATTTAAATACAATTTTAGAATGTTTAAATGGAAATAAATGGAAATCATTATTATTATTATTATTATTATTATTATTATTATTACTACCAAAAGCTCTTTCACCAGACTTTCAGAAAGGAAAAGCATAAAAAGCAAAGGAAAATCAGGTTCAGTTACTGGATTATTTTAGTCTTTCTACTGTTGTGTCATCAAGCTGAGAGCGAAAGAGTGTGTGTGTGTGTGTGTGTGTGTGTGTGTGTGTGTGTGTGTGTGTGTGTGGACTGGTATATACCGTTATGTTATTCATCACTACGACGCACTGGAGCTCCGGACGGACTCCGGCGTAGTTTCCAAAGTTTGGAAAAATCTGTTTCGCAATGGGACACGCCAAGAATGACAACAACTCGTGATTTAGATACATGGTAGCATGTAATGGTCACATGGGTTTACATACATGAGTTTTAACAACGCCACAGTGCATGCACGCAACCACACGCACACACACACGCACACACATACACACACTCTATTCAGGCGTGTGTCTTCTTTCGATCGCCACCCTGCTTGGCTGCGTGTCCTCGGGCCCCAAGGCACCTCACGCCCTCCAGCAACACGGGGGTCCCATGACGGGGGTCTGGTCACAGGGAGGAGGAAACACATCATACGTTGTACCCTGAACGCAGAGGCTGTCGCATGATCTTCCGTCTGAATGAGCAAATCCTTTATTTTGCTTTGTGCTTAGTGAATGTGGTCCTTGACAGTTGAGAGTCGTAGGCAACTGGACTTGGCTCTTTGTTGTGTTCCCCCGACCTCAGCAGGACTGAAGAGGCCTGGAGTGTCTTCAAGGTGACAAGGACAAAGTCCAGTTACCTGCGAGTCAGCACACTAAAGCCCCTCTGGTGTGTTGCAGGAGACCCACCGATGACCTTGGCCTGGAGTCGGACCTTCAGACGGCTCTCCCTCCTGCCCCTGGTCACCAGAGTGATGTGTTCCTGCAGCAGCCCTTCGTGCTGGGTCCTGTACTCGCACGTGACCTTCACTCCTCCTGGGCAGCGGGGGCGACAGGATTGAGCAGTTTTTCAGGTGGAACATTGCAGACATTCTTTTGCGGCGCCTTCGCAAAATTCGTAGAGCTGGTACCAACCGTCCACCGTGGAGTTGATGCAACTGACCCGGACGCTGGTGGACTTGCGAGTTGGAGAGGAGGAAGGAAGAGTAGAGAGATCTTTGCCCAGAGTCGGGACATCGGGAAGGGTGAAGACGATCTCATAGCAGTGGTGGCTCTTGAGGAAGCCGGCCTGGGGAGAGACGATGAGCAGTCACACATCCTTTGGTGAACCAAGTGACGCTGATGTCGGATGCTGGATTTTCAGGAGGAATCATCCTTGGCGTCACTTCTTGTTGTGGGGTGAATCAGTTTCAATGACAAGTGTATTTGCTATAAGGTGAAGTTCGTCCATGTTTTTTTTTTCTTAACAAATCAACGTATTTTATTCCAGAGTTACATTGGGAACCCTCACTTATAAAATTGCTTGTGAAGGAAAAAGTGGCAACTGGTTCAGGTGCGTAAGGGTGAAAGCAGGCAAGGTTTCAGGGTTGTAGTGCGAGGCCACACGCACACACCTTGACGACGTAGCAGCCCTCTTTCTCCAGCACGGCGATGAGGCTGGACAAGTTGGACTGGTCGTCTCTGCGTGTAGGGGAGCCGGGAGGTCCCTCGTCGTCGTCAGGGAAATGAACCCCACCGGCCCTGGAGGTGGAGCCTGGTGATGGAGAGGAAACACGGGGGGGGGGTTCCCCCGAAAAACCAGGCAAGCAGACGAGGAAGACAAGGGACACCCGAGGTGTCATTGTCCCACCCGAAAAGACGAGGAGGGAAACCAGTGTGGTAATTGTTCAAACCAGACTCACCTTTTCTTCCTGTTGCCATCTCAGTGTGGTGGGGAGCAGGGCCGGTGTGATGTCATCACTGACCACCTGGGAACAGGTGACAGGTTACACGTTGTTGTTGTCTGCCAGCCTCAGCGTCTGCCAGCTTTCTATTGTATCATAATAAAATTATGCTCGAGGTAAAATGATGGGTTAAGTAAAAAAGATGGCAGGTTGAGTCGATAAAAAAGGCGAAAACAAAGCAAAGTTTTGCAAAAATAAAAAAAATAAAAAAAAGGTTACATAAGGCTAACTGGAAGATCAGTGCCGGCTAAATATAGCCAAGCACTCAGTGAGACTTAGAAAAACATATGTTGCACAATAAAATGCAATTCCTGAGTTCAACACAACTACACACAATTATTCGAAACTGTATCCTAAAACGGCGCCAGGCCATTTCTAAACTTATGCACGGCTTTAAAACGTTCTCCCAAATGCGCTGCATCACGTTGGGAGATAAACAACGACACGTTCCTCCTGCTCATCTCGGGTGTAAGAAACATTTTAGCAGGTATGTCCTTCCGTCCGGACCTTCCTGGGGGTTCTGGAACGCAGAACCTTCCCAGCATCACCGCAGCATCCCCCTGTCATCAGCCCAGTCGGCATCGTCCATCTTCCGTCACGCCCAGCGCCGCAGCGCCCGGGGAGGCCCGCAAACACGAATCACATACCGCAGAGCGACGATGTCCCGATTCCGGACCCGGACCGGTCCTGGACGATCCGGCTGGCCGTCGGCAGAGTCACCGTGCCGGGACACAGGGAGCAGGGAGAGAGAGAGAGAGAGAGAGAGAGAGAGAGAGAGAGAGAGAGAGAGAGAGAGAGAGAGAGAGAAATGGAGCGCGTGACAGATGAAAGAGAACGGCACGAGAGGCTCACGCACGCTGCACGCAAACAGCGAGGGCGTGTGTCTTGCGGCGGACTCGCGCAAGCTGTTCGCGCGGGCGGCGCAAATGGTTCGACGCGTCTCACGAAGCGGCGCATCAAAAAAATCTACTAAATATATAATGTGTGCCTTTCCTCTCAGTGACGTCACGGTCATGTCTTCTTTCTTTCTTTATAAAAAAAAAAAACGTATTTATGTAAATATAGCAATACGTATCTTTCATTGCATTATTATTATTATTATTATTATTATTATTATTATTATTATTATTATTATCATTATTATTATTATTATTATTATTATTATTATTACTACGTGTGTAGTGATGGGAACTCCGGCTCGTTTCAGAGAACCGGTTCTTTTGGCTCAGCACACTAAAAAGAGAGGCTCTTTTGGCTCCTTGGCGGCTACTTAGATTTTTTTGTTGCTTATATTATTTTACGGACAAATGATGTGCTAAAATTCAAGACAAATGTTTATGATATCAACTATATTAAATAGTATATTCAGTTTATGTATATGTATATATATATATACAGTTTGACCAGAAACCAATCTGTTTCTTAAGGGGTTTGACCATAAGGATTAGGTGAAACCAATGATAAATAAAGCTGTAAGTAGCATTCAAGGAACTGAGCCTACTGTGGCCTGTCGATGCCACAAAACCTCTGAATAAGTTTTCTGTGGCGTGTGACTGTATGAACTTTCAGTCCCACTGAGACGGACAAGTGACTTGTCTTTGCGCTGTAGAGCCTTATGTATTCATTCCTCGTGTTTGTGAAATGTTTCACCAGTCAGTTTATGCTCTGTTTCTAAACATAACACAAAAAAGAAAGGAAATTTGTCTTTGGTAGATTATTTCTTTGTTGTAACAATACTTCTTGGAAAAAAATCTTATATAGCTGAAAAGCCTGTTTATTCCCCTTTTGAATGGTGCCACACTTGTAAGGAACATGCATTTGTGGGGGTGAGTAGCAGAGCTAAGTATCTGGGTTGCGCCCATGAAAACGTGACAAATCTTCAGAGCCGAGTCAAACAGCTTATTCAGTCATTGACTCTTGTTTGGTGGATTGGATGATTGAAATTTGAAGAAACAAAACATATTGGCAAGTTAACAATTTATTCATTTAACAAACAGGAGCCTCAGTAGCGTGTGGAAGAACCATACACAGCCACAACAGCCTGGCATCTCCTCCTCATGACGGCCACCAGCCTGGTCACACACTGCTGTGGGATGGCATCCCAAATTTTCGGCCAGCAATCGTCGCAAGTCAGCCATCGTGGTTGTGTCAGCCACACTTCAAAAAAGAAGTAAAATCAGTCTCATTATATTAAAGGTAAACAGTGGCTGATGAGTTTAAAGGGGAAACTGCCCTTCTTTGCCCCACAGTATTTTACAGCATTGTTTAATATTTGAATCCTTGTGTTTTCACATAAGATTTACATTAAAAAACGTCCCTTACCTCAAACAGCAGGTGTATTTCTCTGCCCTCCTGCTTCTCCTGCTTCTCCACCCAACCCTCCTCCACCTCCTCCTGGCTTTGCTCTTCCTGCCCTGTCTCTCTTTCTGTGTGGAATGCTGCCACTGCCACCTGGAGTCCAAGTGGAATTACTATTTGAACATCAGTCTTAAAGTGAGTGATTATATCTGTTGTCTTGTTTTTCTCCATGTTGTCTAATCTACAAGACATCACAATTACAGGGGGTCTTTTATTGCGAACACTAAGAATTCTGTTTGTACTTGTACATATTTAATCTACTTTGTCCTTGCAAGGTTTTAATTCTTCTTACTTTTGTTTGTGATTATGATTTATCAACGTTGACATCCAGCAGTTTATGCTCCATTTCCAGTTTGCTAATATTTGCGCCCCCTCTGAACTCCACCATTGGCCAGTGCTGGACTCACTCAAGAGTGTAGTTTATGGACACCTTGTGTTGGGTTTAAAATTGGACAGAGGACAACCAGCAGAGTTCATGGGAGGGGCTGGGCTCTGGGAGGGCATGGAGCTGCGGTGGATAAGCTTTGGTTGTGGGCTCTACTATGTGTGCTCGAGACATTTTTTGAATAACATTGAAAGAATAGAGCCATAACATGGCCTGGTTTAATAAGTTCATATACTCCTTCATAGAATATGATTTTTTTTTCATGTTCTATGAAAATGACAGAAAACATCACATCACATGAAAGTAAATGTAGGCAGTTGAAATTGCAATAGAACCAAACTTCAACCAAAAACAGTCGAGGAGACCTCAAAATGTTGTCAATGGAAAATCTTTATTTCAAATATTGTTTACACACACTGGACACAATGCCTTTGTCTGAGCATAACAAAGAAAAAAGAATAACAAAGGAACTCGAGATGGCAGCATGACACTTTGGAACAGGTGATGTCTCACAAGAAAATGATATTGAATAGAGTAAATTTTAATGTTGCTCCACTGTATACTGGGAGGATCAGTGGCTTTTAAACTGGCCAACTTAACAATTACTTAAAAAATGATACGATTCCCTTTCCCACTGAAAATAGTCCCTTTCCCACTGATGTCACTGCCCCGACTAGTTGTCCTCCAGCATTAAGAAGGTGATTTAATGGATTAGACTCTTCAGCCTCCTGTCGGGCCTTTTCCTCTTGTCTGGCGTTGAACCTCTCCCTTTCATCGCTCAGCTTTCTCTCAAAATCTTCATTCATTTTATTCATTGTTTCTTTCATTTCTCTTTCTTTGTACTCTCTCTCCTTCCTTCTCTCTTCATTTCTTTCCACCATCTCTCTCTTTCTCTCCTCATTCATCTCCTCTCTCTCCCTCTTCCTTTCCTCCGCTCTCTCTTTCCTCTCCCTCTCTCTCTCAGCTTGAAGTTTCCTCTGTATTTCCTCCATGTCTTTCTGATATTTATTCTGAAGCTCCATCTCAATTTTCTCTCTTTCTCTTCGTATTTTTTCCTCCTTCTCCTTCAGAATGAGTTGTTTCTTCTCCTCTAGTGCCCTTTCGGCCTCCTGGAACATATCGCTAGTATAGTGGCCTCCACCGTTTTTCTGGCCAATATATCTGATCTTCTGGAGAAGCTCCTTGACCTGAGTGCGATCCTTGGACTTATTGTTGAATACATGGAACTGGCCATTACATCTGGTCACGAGCTCTTGAAGTTCCGGACTACCTCTCAAGAACTCCTCCATGGTGCATTCAAGCAGGTCACCACCAGTGAAGAGGACCATGCTGTATCTGTCTGCTGCCTGGCCAAAGATTTGTTGGATCTTCTGGACTGTCTGCTTCTCCTCATCAGTGAATCTTCCCAGCCTGATGACCACCAGGAATATGTGTGGTCCAGGGGAGGCGTAGGAGATGCACTGGGTGATATCTTTAGAGGTTTTGTCCATGCCAAACCTGGTGTCAAACAGACCTGGAGTGTCGATCACAACAACCTTTTGTCCGTCCACTGCAGCTCCGCCCTTGGCACAGTCGACAGTCATGGACTCGGCGGCAAACTTGGATTCAAAGCAGTGTCGTCCCAGAATGGTGTTCCCGGTGGCACTCTTCCCGATCCCAGTCTTCCCCACCATCACGATCCTCATCTCCTTGTTGTTTGTAATTGTGGATCCTGCAGAGAGGAATAGAAGATAGTGCATCAGTGGAAAATACTGGCTTGGGTCTGCTGTGAGTTTTGCCCTCTTCACAACTATAAAATACTCAGGAACTCAGTAGTTTCTGGATCTAAGACCACCTGGCTGTCCTATGTATTTTTCTCTCCTTGACTTTCTATTAAGGGCCTCCTACATAGTCTTTACAGAGATGCCCAGCTACTTGTCGCCCACTGCACCTGTCACTCTAAAATACGTCTTTGAAATAGAGCCATGGTTTTTATTCCACAAACTTAAATTTATTGTCCTTTAGAACAACTGTGAAGGTTTCAGACTTACCAAAGCTGTCAGCCATGTTCGGGATGTTAAAATTTGCCTCCATATTGATGTTGAAAGAGAGAGGGATCACGCAGACTGGAGCGCAAGTCAAAACAAGGATCCAGAGACACTCCTTCTCTTTTATGTGTTCTTGCAGCAAACCCCGCCTACTGGTGCAGCTGCAGCTTTTCCATAAATGGTAATCAACCATTGTACACTCAAACAGAAACTGCTTTCCTTTCTCTTTCTTTTTCCTTTAACTGCTGTGTGCTTACAGAATTTGTTCCCATTTCCAGGAAACCAGAATTCCCGGAATCGAAAATTCAACCACTGTACACTCAAACATTAACTGCCACACACACACACACACACACACACACACACACACACACACACACACGTGTGTTAAGTTTGGTTTTCCTAATATTTGCACCCCTCACCTCACCGATGAGCAGTGGCCGATTAACTCAAAAGTCTAGTTTATGGACAACTTGTGTTGAGTTTAAAATTAGACAGCGGACCACCAGCAGAGTTCATGGGATGGGATGGGCTCTGGGAGCTCATGACATTTCCTCCTTCTCCTTCAGAATGAGTTGTTTCTTCAACTCTCTTGCCCTCTCGGCCTCCTGGAACATGTTGTTGGTTCCACTGTTCTTCTGGGCAGTGGTTGAGTCTTCAAGCAGGTCACTTACATTCCCAGTTTGCAGTGTTTATGTGGCACTATGTTTTCCATTTAAAATGAAAACTTTGATGTATCAGATCAGCTGGAAACAAATCAAATTAAATTAAATTATATTAAATTAAAAACAAGGTTTAGAGAATGTGTCCACATTTACAGGAAACCACATGGACCTTACCTAACAGCATTAAATACTTTCAGTTTTCCTTTCATTATGAGTGGCTGTGGTCTCTTCCACATCTCATCATATCCAAGTGTGCTCACCTTGAATTAGCTGTTGAGCAGCTAATCCAACATTATTGTGCCAGATTGGTCTGTAATGTTACTAGTGCCATGATCAGTAGAAGTATATTTGAGTCGGTGAACGATGCATTTTGGTCAGTGTGCCCTCCTCACCCACCCAGTTTTCAGGGTTTTTTGTTTTGTTTTGTTTTTTAGCTAAGGCTAGTAAGAAAAAAAGACAGAAAGTGTTGTTTTGACATATTGGGTTTAACTTTATTTTTACTGCACAAACAAAGTTAAAGAGGAAGGAAGCAGCAGCAGCGCCGCATTTCTGAGTTGTAGCCCCCCAACCAAACAGGGAGCCGGTGGGAAGCAGTTTAACAGCCTGTGGTCCAACCTGGTTGGGAATCGAACTCACAACCTCAAAGTCCCAGGGCAGAGTGACACTCTAAAATAAAAAGAAAGATAATCATGCAGGAGCTCTTGAAGTTTCAGACTACCTTCCAAATACTCCTCCATAGTGCCATCAAGTTTGTCAACTGTCGTGAAGAGAACCATGCTGTATATGTCTGCTGTCTGGCCAAAGATTTCTTGGATCATCTGCACCGTCTGCTTCTCCTCATCAGTGAATCTTCCCAGTCTGATGACCTCCAGGAATACATGGGGTCCAGGAGAGGCAAAGGCAATGCACTGTTTCATATCATCAGAGGTTTTGTCCATACCAAATCTGGTGTCAATAACAGACATGTTTTGCCCATCGACCACAGCTCTGCCCTTGACACATTCTATTGTCATTGATTTTGTGCTGAACTTGGATTCAAAGCATTTCCCTCTCAGAATGCTGTTTCCGGTGGCACTCTTCCCGACCCCAGTCTTCCCACCATCACTACCCTCACCTCCTCATTGTTTGTTGAGGTGCATCCTGCAGAGAGGAGGGAAGAACAATTTAATCATATCAATTTTGAACAGAACAGAGTAACATAAGAATGCTCTTCTCCCTCATTAGTTCTATGATTGGCTCTTCACTGACTTCCGGGAGTTGGACATGGACTTCACTTCAAGGCTGATTTAGCCAAGATTACAGAAAGAAGTCATTTTTAAAAAAAATCAATGAAGACTTAATGAACTTTAAATAAAAGCTTTATTGACACTTTATTTTTAAATGGAGATGTTCGGACGGGTTTGTAGCATTTCTTGCACTTGGTTGGTTTCCCTCCTCTCAGATTCTGGATCATACGTGCATCAGTGTGTAAGAAGCTATTGCCAGAGAATTGTGGAAAAGTAACTCAGCAATGGTTCCAGAGCTAGCTGTTGTCACAGCGTGGTGACGTTTGTCTTGTCTTGTTGTTTTTTTTTACTCCTGTCATTTCCTCATTTCACTTATTTCACTTTGAAAAGAAACTAACTTTCCTCTCCTTTGAGAGCACTTGCCCTTCCTCATGTGTCACCTGTGTGTCTGCCCTGATTAAAAATTGTCTTCACCTGTTCCCCATTGCCCACCGTGTGCTTAAATAGTCTGCGTCATCCTTGTCTTGTGCCAGAATGTCTTTGTCTGTTGGTCAGTTCACCAGAGCCTGTGCTCAGCCCCTGACCACAGTCACAGTGATTGCTGCATGTAAGCCTTTGTTCTTCGAGACAATTTTTTTGGTTGGTAACTTGTGTAGCTTAGTTTATATTCCTTGCCTTAGTTTCTGTTCATAGCGGTTTTGTTTTCCTCTTCAAGAGTGATTTTGATTTTGCAATGACCTCTAAAATCTTTTTAGAGGTCATTGGTGAATATCATTTTTCCACACGAGGAAACAAAGTAAACAGACTGACATGCGTGCCGCCGCCCACAGCCTTGCAACACACACAGCACAGGGACGCACGTACACACTCACACGCTAGTACTGTTGTGCCTTCCCTGTCAACTGCGCGGTCCTAATGTCCTTTGCTTACAGCAGACAAACACCAAGGCAAGCAGACAGACGCACACTGCGTGGCGAACCAAACAAAAAAATATATGCATGTTCCCTTTACCCGGGAGGCCGAGACAAACAACGTCCCGTACGGGATGCCTCTTTTGCCTCAAATACGGGGCGTCCCGGCCAATACGGGACGGATGGCAACCCTAGTGCTGCATTCTCCAGTGAGACCGAAGGTGAAGTTGTATCTATCTTTTTTATGTCTGTGCGGTGGTGTTTTGAGCAAGTGATGATGTGGAAGTGGTTGAGGTTTGGATCGCCACCTCGCCTGCTCACAGAGGAAAAAGGCCCTGTTTAAGCATGAGAGGATGCATATATAGAAGGTTTGCTCATCTCCTGGAAATCTCCCTAAGAGTGCAGTTGTCACAGATCACATGGTTCAGTAATATTTTTTACCACCACAGAACCCAGAATTTTTCAATCAGAATTTCTGGAAGCTAAAGAAATTATTGAACAAAACAGCCAACAAAAAAATGACGGCCAGCAGAGGGCAGTTTGGAGCAAGAGAATGCTTTAATGGTTCAGTCTTGATCTGTGTTTAATGTTATACAACAATGAGACATGGAATTGAAAGGGACTCAGAGGATGGTACAGTCATCATTACTCTCTGCCTGCTGCTGCTCTTGACGTCTCTGCCGTTCTCTTTCCTCTTGGCGTTCTCTTTCTGCTTCACGTTCTCTCCTCTCTTCCTCCAAACGTCTCCTCATGTTTTCAAGGGCTTCAGCTCTCTCCTTCTCTTCTCTCCTCCTCTCCACATCTCTCCTCTCTTGCTCTCTCCTCCTCTCCGCCTCCCATATCATCCTTTCCTTCTCTCTTCTCCTGCTTTCCCTCCTCCTCTCCTCCTCCTCCTCTCTTCTCTCCCTCTCTCTCTCGGCCTCGAGATGTTCGGCGTGTTTCCTCAGCCTCTCCTTGTACGCCCTTTCCATTCTATCTCTCTCCCTCTGCATCTTTTCCTCCTTCTCCCTCTGGATTCGCTTTTGCTCTTCCTGTGTCGCCCTCTCTGCCTCCCAGAGCATCTTGTTGGTGTAGTGGTTTCCTCCGTTCTTCATGACAATATTTCTGATCTTCTGGAGAAGCTCTTTGACCTGAGTGCGATCCTTGGACTTATTGTTGAAGACGTGGAACTGGCCGTTGCATCTGGCCACGAGATCTTGAAGTTCCTGACTTTCTTCCAAGAACTCCTCCATGGTGCCTTCAAGCAGGTCACCACCTGTGAACAGGACCATGCTGTATCTGTCTGCTGCCTGGCCAAAGATTTCTTGGATCTTCTGCACCGTCCGCTTCTCCTCATCAGTGAATCTTCCCAGCCTGATGACCACCAGGAATATGTGTGGTCCAGGGGAGGCGAAGGAGATGCACTTGGTCATATCTTGGGAAGTTTTGTCCATGCCAAACCTGGTGTCAAACAGACCCGGGGTGTCGATAACAGACACCTTCTGTCCATCCACCACAGCTCTGCCCTTGGCACAGTCGACAGTCATGGACTTGGCAGCCAACTTGGATTCAAAGCAGTGTCGTTCCAGAATGGTGTTCCCAGTGGCACTCTTCCCGTTCCCAGTCCTCCCCAGCATCACGATCCTCAGCTCGAGTTTTCCTGTACAGAAGAAGAAAAATGAATGTAAAAGAATTAAATCCAACTGATTAACACTCCTCACTGGCTACCAGAGGATTTGTGTTTTGATGAATAACTTCCATCCATCCATCCATCCATCTTCAACCCCTTTACTCCTGCACTCAGGGTGGCGGGGGTCTGCTGGAGCCTCATCACAGGGCCACATAGAAAAACAAGCAAACATACACCCATCCACACTCACACACACTACGGACAATCTAGAGTTCCTACGTCTCACATGCATGTTTTTGGTGTGAGAGGAAGCCAGAACAACCAGAGAGAACCCACACAGACACAGGGAGAACATGCAAACTCCACACAGAAAGGCTCCAGGTGACCCCGCAACACACAGTACTTGCTGTGATGTGACAGCACTGACCACCGTTGCACTTGTTGAATAACTTCAATAATTTAATGTTGACGAGACAAATAATATTATCATAACATGATTCAAAGCACATTTTACCTCAATATTCTTTCTTTTTTTGACAGTTTTGTCTTACCGTAAATGTTGTCGCTGGTCATGTTTGGTCCCGGTCAAGGATTCTTCTGCCTCAACCTTTTGCTCACCTGCTTCAGTGCAACACTGGCATCAGAATGAAACTGAATTTCTAATTCTATGCCCTGTCATCCCCGCAGCTGCTCCTCCCTCTCTTCACTATTTACAAGAAATGGAAACTGGAACTCGTTGCCCCCTACTGGCGGCTGAAAAGTCCTGCAGTGGTGGCACACACACACACGAACACACACACACACACACACACACACACACACACACACACACACACACTAAATCCTCATGGATGAATCTTCCACTCACCTCATCTGACCTGCTCATGTAACTGAGAAGGAATTTGTCTTTTTGTATATATACGAACATGCACTTAATCATGGCATCTGTCAATATGTATATATATATATATTGACAGATGCCATGATTAAGTGCATGTTTGTGTATATATATATATATATATATATATATATATATATATATATATACAGTTGTGTTCATAATAATAGCAGTATGTTTAAAAAGGTGTTTAAAATGGTTTAAAAAGGTGAGTAAACTTCAAAATTCCTCAAATAAATTGTATTTAAAGAACACAAATGCATTGAGGACACTGCACATTCTATTTCAAAGCAAGAAAATTGGAAAAAGTCATTGAGTTTGATAATATTTTACAGAAAGTCAAGAAATATACTGTTCAAAAAAATAGCATTCTTTGATTAAGAAATGAATAAAAGAGGGGAAAACCTATAAAGAAGTGTAGAAAATCATAGGCTGTTCAGCTAAAATGATATCAAATGCTTTAAAATGGCAGCCAAAACCAGAAAGATGAGGAAGAAAAATAAAAAGGACTGTTCGAATGGATCGGAGAATAACCAAAATGGCAAAGGCTCAGCCAATGATCAGCTCCAGGAGAATCAAAGAAGATCCAAGATTGCCTGTGAGTACTGTGACAATCAGACAACGTCTATGTGAAGCCAAGCTACCAGCAAGAAGCCCCTACAAAGTCCCATTGTTAAAAAAAAAGACATGTGCTGAAGCGGTTACAATTCGTGAAAGAACGCATTGACTGGCCCAAAAAGAAATGGCGTAATATTTTGTGGACTGATGAGAGTAAGATGGTTCTTTTTGGATCCAAGGGCCACAGACAGTTTGTCAGACGTCCTGCAAACACTGAATTCAAGCCACAGTACACAGTGAAGACAGTGAAGCATGGTGGTGCAAGCATCATGGTATGGGGATGTTTCTCATACTATGGTGTTGGTCCTATTCATTGCATACCAGGGATCATGGATCAGTTTGAGTACATCAGAATACTGCAAGAAGTCATGTTGCAGTATGCTGGAGAGGAAATGCCCTTGAAATGGATGTTTCAACAAGACAACGACCCCAAACACACCAGCAAGCAAAATCCTGGTTCCAGACAAAGAGAACTGAAGTAATGGAGTGGCCAGCACAATCCCTGGACCTTAATCCCATCGAAGATTTATGTGGGCTGACATAAAAAATGCTGTTCATGAGGCATAACCAAGAAATGCAGAAGAATTGTGGAACGTGGTACAATTGTCCTGGGTTGCAATACCTATTGACCGGTGCCAGAAGTTGGTCGACTCTGTGTACCACAGATGTGAAGCAGTCATCAGAAACCGTGGTTATGCCACTAAATATTAGTTTGTTATTCTCAGGAAAGTTGAATCTTCAAGCATTTCTTAGTTTATACAGCACTCCTTGAGTTTGTAAAGAAAGATGTCAACACTGCTATTTTTTTGAACATTATATTTCTTGACTTTCTGTAAAATATTAGCAAATTCAATGACTTTTTCCAATGTTCTTGCTTTGAAATAGAATGTGCAGTGTCCTCAATGCATTTGTGTTCATTAAATACAATTTATTTGAGGAATTTTGAGGTTTACTCACCTTTTTAAACCTTTTTAAACACCTTTTTAAACATACTGCTATTATTATGAACACAACTGTATATATATACATATACGAACATGCACTTAATCATGCCATCTGTCAATGGGTTACTCCCAGACACAGAGAGCAACAATGTAAACTTAAAGGCAGAGGTTACTCCATGTCCTGTACACTACGCAATATGTTAAACATTTCTCATGCATGTTCTGTAAACCATCCCATCCTCCCTGGGACGGCCACTTGTACTCCCTTAAAAGGATATATGTGTATACATTAACATTCATGTGCATAAAACTGTGATGCTGGAGCTGTATCTTTGGACTTGTTCACATCCGACCACACGACCTCCCTCAGGCAGACCTGGGTGCCCGATCTGGTGATGACATTTTTACCTGGTATGCCATATATGAGGGATAAGTTAGGAAGATTCTAAGGGCCCGAGCCTGATAGGGGCCCCAAAACAATAGATGCAGGGGCCCCAAATGGTAGGTGACTGACTGTCCACCCCCGTATCTGCATGGAGTGGTTCAGTCCCATCAACAGCACAGCGCATGTGTCGCACTATGGGAGGGACGGTTTAAGATAGCTGCCACGAACGTCAGTTGCGTAACGCGGGGCCTGCTGCCTCGGCAACTGGCCCTATTGGTTCCCAGAGGCCCCTCAGCCGAGTGAGAGGTAATCTAAACGATAACACGTGACTGTGACTTCACTCTGAAAGTCTTAAGTCTCGCCAGCAAATGAAGACCAAATGAAGACAACGACCACAACATTTTTGCACAACCAAGATTTTATTTATTTCTTTTTTTAAATCGTCGTATTATTGCACTCACTCTCTACTTGTATCGAAGAAGAGGACAAAAAAAAAAAAAAACGACAACGAAGCGACAACATTGGCTCAGCATCGGAGACGATGGGATGAGAGTTTTCCTTCACGCTGCCGTAACGTTCACACACAGTGTGGAATGAGCTGCACAGTAAATGTCCACACCCTTCAACAGTGTCACATCACACCGCATATGTTAATACATAAAATACATGTGTCATAAAAGAAAATAACAGTTTCACATATTAAAAAAAAAAAAAAAAAAAAAAAACACCTGCAAAGTGCTCCAAACTGCAGTGCAAATAAATAAATAAATAGATAAAATAAATTAGACAGTAGGACACATCTCTCTCTCTCTCTCTGTCTCTCTCTGTCTCTCTCTCTCTCTCTCTCTCTCTCTCTCTCTCTCTCTCTGTCACACACACACACACACACACACACACACACACACACACACACACACACACACACACACACACAACCTACGGGTCAAGTGCTATAAAAATTGTAGAAATAAGTGAAATAAGTTTGCTTTATTTCATATCATTAGATCAGGTCTGTTAAGTTGTGGATCAATCTAAAACCCTGCAAGCTCTCTGTGTTTGCTCCCAGTAAACATGCCCCGTGTGTGTGTGTGTGTGTGTGTGTGTGTGTGTGTGTGTGTGTGTGTGTGTGTGTGTGTTGACACTTCCTCTCAAACAAATCAATTATTGCGATCATGGACTTTTTAACCTACGACCACAAAAGCCCGGGACATTAAACACTGCAATCAGTTAGTCAGTCCCCTGTGATCCTTTTACTGCTCAGCGCTGCAACATTGAGAGCCTTCTGCAGGAAAAAGAAAAACACCAAGTTTAGGTCAAAGATTAAAACCACAACTGTAGA
The DNA here is from genome assembly GCF_046127955.1 of Nelusetta ayraudi. Taxonomy (NCBI): domain Eukaryota; kingdom Metazoa; phylum Chordata; class Actinopteri; order Tetraodontiformes; family Monacanthidae; genus Nelusetta; species Nelusetta ayraudi. The sequence continues at coordinate 411,566 of NW_027466184.1, forward strand.
TGCGCTAAATTGGCCACACACACACACACACACACACACACACACACACTTGTTAATCCTCATGGATGAAATGTCCACCCCCGAAACCAGAGACCAGTTTATTTTTTCATCCATCCTTGTCAGTCAGACCAGCTGCTCTGTTTGGATGAATTATTTCACAGGGTTCACACCTGGTCATACCTGATCAGATTTGGTCACACCTGGTCACACCTAGTCTTCCCTGGTCTTGACCTGGTCACAATTGGTGTCGCCTGGCCACAACTGGTCTAACCTGATCTGACCTGGACACACTTGGTGTCACCATATCTGACCTGGTCACACCTGGTCTCTCACCAGGTCCCACCTGGTCTCACCTGATGTAATCTGATGTGATCTGACCTGGTCACTCCTGGTCACACCTGGTCTCACCTGATGTGATGTGATGTGATGTGATCTGGTCACACCTGATGTGATCTGACCGGGTCGCACCTGGTCTCACCCTCACTACGTTCAACCCCCTGCACAGAACCAACGGTGCTTTACACTGGAGCCCTTACTATTAGTCGGCAGAGCATTTTTCACTCGGTGCTGGTCGTGCGGGGTTCGGGGTTATGTCTGGGCCTCCGGCAGGGAGCGTCCAGGCTCGCACAGTACAGTGGGCGGAGCCAAGGCTAGGCCGTTTGCACTGCAACTCAGGAGAGCTTTGCCCGCTGCGGCGCTTGCCGCCGTTGTTGAGGTGGCGGAGGAGGAGGAGGAAGAGGAGGAGGAGGCACTGCCGCCGAATATGGGGCCGTTGAGGTTGCGGTAGGGCCGCTGCCTCGGCAGCGAAGGCCTGCGACACTGCGCAGGCATGGCCGAGGAACCGCGGAGGCACATTGAAGGGAGACTCAGACCTAGCAAACAGCAGCCTGGGCAGGAAATGACCTCATCCTGCTCAGAAGAGCCACCCTGGTCGGTGGAACGGACTCGGGCTTCGCCGTAGCCGTTAGCGAGTCCGCCCCCTCCACCCCACTGCTGGCCAATCACAAGGCCTGAGCCGTTGTTATTGTCCACGCGGGGCAGAGGGGGCAAGACGGGCGGCCCGTTGGAGACGGGTGGCCGCCATCCGTTGGTTCTCACGGGACAGGAGGGCGTCGGAGTGAGCATGGGCCTCCTCTCGGCCGCCTCTGGAGACTTACTGCAGTCCATGGGTTCGGTGCAGCCGACCCTGTCCTCTCCTTCCTCCTCCAGCCGCTCCAGGGACACTGCCTCCAGCTCCACAGAGCGACCGGGCTTGTCTTGCACCGCCACGGTGGCAGCGTCCGCCGAGTCCGCTTGTCGCTCCGCAGCGTCGGCCGTTCCCACCCGAAGCACCTTCTCACCGACCTCCTCGTCTTCCCTCGGCTCTGCGCCGGTCGACGCAGAGCCAGTCCGGCTCAGCTCAGGAGTACAGGGGAGGGACTGGCACCTCCTGGGGAGGGTCTGCGCCCCGGGACCCGTGTGCCTCCGGAGCGCCGGCAGGGTGAAGGTCAGGGAGATGACCGACTTGCTGGGCGTGTCGAGCAGCTTGCACCGCCCACCATTCAGGTCCTGCCGCAGGGTGAAGGGGTTGACCCGGGCAGGGGTCCCAAAGAGGGGCGGAGTCAGGGTGGCCGGGGCCAACATGTCTGACTGGCTCCTGGCCAGGCCCTGCCGCTGATGGCTGTGGTCGCAGAGGTGGCCGGGAGAGCTGCGGCGCCGGTGCGGGCTGACCTCCACCGCCGCCTTGGGCTCTGCGGAGGGACAGGAAATGGAGAGTCAGACGGGCGCAGACGCAGCGCAGTGACAGCGACGCGTAAAATATGACCTTCGTGCCGCCACCTTTTTTCTTTTTCTAAAAATAGAGACCAAAGTCTTGCAGAATTCAGTCGCAGCCAGTGCGCCAACATTGCAGCAAAGATTATTTACTGAATTCTATATTTCTTATATTTTTTTACAGATGTGGCCTTCTTCACGACGGTTTGTCAATTTGCTGAGACAAAAGTCAAAAGGTCAAAAGTTATTTTGTGGACCGTTTTTTTTTTTTTTTTGATGTGCCCAACTTCAAGTCACTGAACTCATCGGCAAGCAAACGGAGAGTCTGCAAAATGTAACGTGGTTGGTTCCCATGTTTTGTTTGCTCACCAAGTGCAATGTGCTCCTCTTCCTTCTCCTCCTCCCCCTCCTCCCTCTCCAGGCCCTCCAATGAGAGCACAATCTCGGCGAACGAAGGCCGCCTCTCGGCATTCATCTGAGAAACAAGACAAAATGGTAAAGCTGTGTGTGTGTGTGTGTGTGTGTGTGTCTGTGTGTGTGTGTGTGTGTGTGTGCGTGCGTGCGATCTTACATTGCAGCAGGTGACCGCCAGGCTGAAGAATGCAGGTGGACAATCGCCAACCATACTGTCAAACGCATCCACATCCAAACCGAAGTCCTGAACACACACGTGCAAACAAACAAACAAACAAACACACACACACACACACACAGTTATTTCCACAGAGGAAAAACTTGGCCTCTGCACTTGCTGGAGCTGGAACCAGGAGCTCAGTCGTACTTCAGTCCGGGGCAGGATGTCCGGGTCGGCTTCAATGCGGGCGATGATCTCACACAAAATGATGCCGTACGCAAACACGTCCACCTGAGGAGCATCGACACACACACACACACACACACACACGCACAAACACACCCACACACACTTTAGAAGTCTTTCGTTCACGCTCTGCCGGACGCAGTTTGAATCCATTTGAGAAATAAACCTTTCCGCTGCTCTTCTTCCCAGCAGTTTGTTTTCGTTTACCTTCTCATTGTAAAACTCTCCTCTGAGCACTTCGGGCGCCATCCAGTAGGGGGAGCCAACGATGGCCAGAGGCTGCTTCCCCACGCAGTCGCTGCAAAACAGAAAAACGTTCAATTAATCTTAAGGGCTCTGCAAGACAGCTGGCAGAATACCTCAGAAGACGGCTGGAAGGTTAATTGCGCCCTCATCTGGCATAACCACAACGGTACAGCTAAAACCAGGAAGAACGGGTCTTGTAGTGGCCATTTGTCCTCTTTGTTGATCAATACCTTAATATCAAAACGAAACAAACAAAATAAAATGAGTCCAAATCAAATCAAACGGCCACTGAGGCACCGAGGGATTGAATTTAGAGTCCAATGTCATGGTAAATAATTATGTTTTTGTTGATTTATTCCTCCATTGGCAAGTAAAGAAGGTAATCAAACTAAACTAAACTAAATTATAATTAAATGTAACAAAAATGACAAATAGCTCTAACTTGTCTCACTCCCCCTGATTCAACCAGCCCATCCATAACAACAAGGTGAGCAGCCGTCTTCTTCTTCTTCTTCTGTAGAAAATAGTGTTGCCCTGGTCTGAAGTGCAGCGCAGAGCGACTCCACTGACCTGTAATCTGGGATCTTCTCCGCCAGGCCAAAGTCTCCCACCACCGCTGTGAAAGTGCCGTTGTCGCAGCGCACCAGGCAGTTCTGCAAACACAAAGGCGGGTGGGGGGGGGTCATATGCTTTATCTTATGGCATCAACCTTTTAAGTGATGAGCTGCCACGTCCCAAAAAGGTCACTTATATATATAGATGCGAAGATTTATGAGCCATACTGTAATCGGCCAACAGGGGGCAGCCAACTGTTTTAACATGCAACCCTCACATCGGAGGTCTAGACTGACTGTGGTTGCATTAGAAGAACTAGATGCCAGACTGCCAAAATAGCGATTTTTTTTTCTTCCCCAGAGGCCACACGAGGTACTGCAGCAAAAAATCCCATCTGCCCTCAAAAGCACCCCCCCCCCCCCCCACAGACGACAATACAAAAAGCGCCCCAGCCTCACCTTGGAGGTGAGGTCTCGGTGGAAGATGCCTTTGCTGTGCAGGTACTGCAGCCCGCGGGCAATATCAAGAGACAGACGGACCCTGGCGCCCCACGACAGGTAGAGGTCGCTGTCCAGCAGCTGCTCCAGATTCCCTCCGTTGATGTACTGCAGACAGACGGAGAAACAAGCTCTTTAGTTGGTGGTGTTAAGAACTTTAACACGTATTGATGACATTGTGTGCTGACAAGACGAATGGATGGAGGGTTGGGGGCCGGAGGTGGGCTGTGATTGGGACTGACCTCTGTCAGAGCGTGGAGTTGACCTTCGTGCACGCACACTCCCAGAAACCTGTGAAGAAACCAGGAGGCGGAGTTCACTCTGTCGCTCTGCGGTTGTGGATCAGTTTGTAAACTTTGAAAATCAAATTTTATCAACGTTTCCTCCGTCCATCATGCGCACCCTCACAGGCGTTCCTCACTCTTGCTACTCGCTTAACAACGCGTTGGGTTGTTAAGCTAATTAAGTTGTCGCCAACACTCTCACTGTCTGCACTTTGTTCTCTTCTCCTCTGCGCCCCTTGTAACTTTCTCGGGGAAAAAAGGGCAGTGAGCCCAAATTTTTATTTCATGCAATTTCATTTACGTAGCAACGTTATTTATTGCACAGCCTGAGCTTGAGTAAATGCTACCTTTTGTCTTAGGTTTAGCAGCAGTAGTTTTGTTTCTATCATTGGAATGAGCTGACATAGCTTTCAAATTTAAAAGCCACATGCTGTACAAACTGTAAATTTTTTTGATGATGCCATAATTTGCCTAATTATTGATACACTGTGTGCATTGCATCAACTTTTGAATCGTGACTCATTAGAATCGAGAATCGTTTGAATTAAGAATTGTATCCTCAAGAATCGGAATCGAATCGTGAGACACGCAAAGATTCACATCACTAACTTCCACATTCCCATGATGCCAACTGTGCTTCCAACCCACCCCTCCCTCCAACCCCCCAATCAAATCAGCATTCCTCTCCAAAAAAAAAAAAAAAAGGAAGGCCGAAGTGAGACATTTTAACAAAAACTAAAGTGGCTCGTGGCTGTTGCACCCACCAGTTGTCCCCCAGAGTTCACCTTGAAGTCAATGGAACCGTACACACCGGCAGCGAATGTTCGCGGAACGAAAAAGCAACGGTTATTTTTTCGCTCTTGTGTCGAATTTCTTCGGAGGCGAAAAAAGGCGAAAGCTGGACCTCTGACCAATCAAAACGATGTTGGCTGGTCGATGATCGGTGGTGTTCTCCCCCTCTGCAAACGTGGAGCTAGTTGACGGAGCAGTCCTCCAAATTGTCCGAAGGACATTCTATTACTATACGAAAGCCATTCATTAAACGGCTGCATCACCACAAGGACAATATTGGGTGAACCCAAAAACTTCAACTTGTTTTTCTTTTTTTAATGCAACCATCACCAGAACATCATCAGTTGAGGATGTAGTCGATACCATTGTTTCTCCTTCGGTGCCTCAGAAAGAGCCCCAAACTTCATTATCTTAGCGGATTTTATATGCATATTCACGTCGCGCTTGGTGTGTACAGAAAAGAAATCGCTGGCGAAAAATTTTGCCTTTTGCCCTGTGTGCAAGGACCTTCAAACCTCCAGAGTTCACCCCCTGAGTTCACCTCCGTCGGCCTACCTGAGTATGTTGGGGTGGCACAGCCGGTTCATGAGCTGCACCTCGCGCAGCATGTTGGCTTTATTGCTGGCCAGCGTGTTCATCTTCAGCGCCATCACCTGGCCGGTGATGCGGTGTTGCACCTGGAACGAGAGGCACGCATTTCAAGTCTTTCTAAAACAAGAAGTCAAAGGTTCTGTGACAGGAGTTACTTTTACTTCCTGCACAGAAAAAGGATACAGTACATCAGAGGTAAATGAGTGAATAGTCCCAGCAGGTATATTCCGTTTGGTGCATTACGTTTTGGCTGAGATATGAGTAACTTGACCTTTATCCACCGGGAGAACAAAATAGTAAAAGTACAATTACTTTGTCACTGTACATAAGTACATTTTTTCAGGTATGTGTACTTAAGGGTTTTTTTTTTATGACTTTTAACTTTTAATCCCTACATTTGTACATAAATATCAGTCCTTTATAGTCCTTACATTGAAAAAATATGCATGTTACATTTGTGTGTGAAAGTGTTTAAAAGATAAAAATTCTGGTAAAAGTAATTCACTTATTGTTTTTCTTATAGTTGTAGTGGCTTGAAGTGGAGTTATTTGAACAATGCTTGATGTGTAGTTATTTGAACAATGCTTGATGTGTAGTTATTAAATAGACAGATGCATTACATTTTAGATTGAGTTCACTGTTCAGTACGTTCACAGTACAAAGAAGCGTAAACATCCAATAACGACTCATTTCCTCCTGAGCTCATGGTTGCAGTTGCAGGGGTCTACTGGAGCTTTTCCCAGCTGTCATAGGGCGAAGGCAGGGTGACACCCTGGACAAGTCGCCAGTGCATCACAGAAAGGCAAACAAACATTCGCACACACATACACACCTGTGCGCAATTGAGAGTTTCCAATTCCACGTGCATGTTTTTGGACCGTGTGAGGAAGCCAGAGAACCCACGCAGACACAGGTAGACAACAAGCAAACCCCAAAGGCCACTGTGAGGTGGCAGCGCTAACCACTGCACCACCATGTCGCAACTTTTTCATTTTTGCAAAATTATTAACAAAAATATTGTTCTATTAATGGCAAAAAAATACATGTAAAAACATTTTAGTTTTTACTTTATCATATTTCAGACCATGTGCTTTCTTACTTTGGCTTGAGTAAACGAGTTATATCAGTACTTTTACTTTTACCAGAGCATCCATACTTTTACTCAAGTACAGAACGTAAATACTTCTGCCACCTCTGCCAAGTCCTCATCTCGTTCACAACCTGATGTGACGTTTTTTTCAGGGGGCAGGCCAAAGTGGCTCTGGGCAGCTCGTGAAAACAGCTGGACACAGGTGCAGTCGGCCCGTGATTGGCTGCCACGTGTGTCTGCAGAGTTCAACCTGTGTCTCTGGACCCTTTGTGTGTCTGTGTCGGTCGAGTATTAATAGCCTAATAGCCTAATAGGCTTTTCTGGATTTTCCCATCACTCGTCCGATCGAAACAAATCCACCTCAGCAGCAACTGTACCGGTCAAAATCACCTGGTCATGATGCACCGTCACCACGGGGGGTGGGGGGGGGTGGGGGCGTTGTTGCAAATCACTTATTGCAATAATTAGGCCGAGTATTGAAACGGGTGGCAGACTGAAGCTTGATCTCCAGGCGCACTAACGTACCTTGAAGACCTCGGAGAAGAAGCCCGAGCCGATTTTCTCGCAGAAGAAGTCGTCGATGCGCGCCAGGCTGGACACGGCGCTCCTCAGCGCCCTGTACGAGGACGGCCGCATGCGGTTGGCGGCGTGGACGCCGTGCATGGGCAGCTCGTCCGGACCCTCCTCGGGGTCGCAGAAATAGCACTCCGCGTGGTAGTCCATGGTGCCCCACACGGTCCAGATGTTGGGTCCCGTTGCCCGCAGGAAGAGGCCTCCACTAGCGTGTCCTGGCGCACAAGGTGAGAGAGACTCCCACCATCATGCTGTGATGGAGGTCCGAGCGCCAACTACTCAAGTGATGGTGTGATGTGTTTCCCGTCCAGGTTCAGGGTTGCCGATCTCAGTAGGTAAATAGAAATTCACTCCTCCATTAGAAAAACCCTCCGAACCGCACCACCGAAGAACATGGGTCTTTTTCAAATCTAAGAGCAGCTGTTAATAAAAATAAATAATAAATTACAGATTACAAAATCCTGCAGTCCGTGAACGCGTCCCCGGCGTGAGCAACAGAGAGGGCTTGTGGCTCTCCGTCATGCCGTCATCCAGGGCAGAAATGACGGATGCTGCGCTGAAGGCCTGGCAGTTAGCGGTGTGTGTGGAAGAGACACGGCAAAAAAAAGTAAAAGAAAAGAAAAGCAAACTAAAAAATCAACCAAACGACACAACACTACCAGTAGCAGCCAGCGGAGTGACACCAGAAAATATCCCCGCTGAGATACGCATCCTCGGCGCACCAAGCCGTCGGAGAGAGTCCTCCTCCTCCGGGGCCCCGGAGCTGGACGGCAGCCTGACCACAACCAACCAACACCGCCCTCCCGCAGGGTTTAGAAGCACCAGCACCAGCAGGTCCGTTCGGCCGTAGATGCAATTTTAACACACAGTCTTTTTCACCGACGCGGAATTCAACATCCCCCCTGTCGCCGAGCTGCTGTCATTGAAGAGGGATCAGCCGGGCCACTGGAGGCGGTCCGCAGAGTTCCGAGCCCGCTCTCCGGTTTCCGGTCTTCGGGGGAACCGTCGACCTGCACCGAGCGTCGAACCGAGCGGCCAGAAATATCGCTCGACGGCCCGGCGGAGTCTACGGTTGATAATCCCGTCTGGAGACCTGCTTCATAAGCCGCTATCATACCGAGGAGGCTCCGGGGTAAAGCGAGCCGAAGGAATACGTCGAGTTTCCGGTGGGACCTGTCAAAATAAAGGCACGCGGGTTGACGCAGCCGTTTAACTGAAGTTCTTTCGTATACTTTTAAATTCACCTTTTATTGTTCTTAATCACAACGGCCTTGTGGGTTTGATTTTTTTTGTTTGTTTTTTTTGTTTTTTTTGTTTGTCTCTTCTCTCTTTGTCTGCCTGTGTTCTTACTAAGAGTTCTGGATCCAGAGTGCTGGACAGGCTGTAACCGAGTTTAGAATTGTGACTTTGTATTTCATCACCCCAAACACCCTCCCACCCGACAAGGAAAACTGGATCACTACTTGTCAAACTCTCGTCCACTCTGATCATAGCAAACCTTTGTTATTGTTTTTGTTTTGTTTTTTGTTTTTTATGTATATACATGTATTTCATAATCATTTTTTGTGTAGATGAGGGTTTTTTTTGTAGCAGAAACATACATAAACGATAAAGACATACAATACAACTTAAAGAGAGAGCGATCATTTGTAAATGTGTGTGTGTGTGTGTGTGTGTGTGTGTGTGTGTGTGTGTGTGTGTGTGTGTGTGTGTGTGCATTGAACTCAAAGATATACGATGTAAAGCGTATATCCACAGAAAATGTTTTAAAACAAAAACAAGTGTCACACTTAAATCAACTGTGGTACAGTAATGTGATGATTCCGATAATTTACCGTCATATTTTATTTATTTTTTTCTTACTGTGCTGAACCAAAACAGGCTCTTACTTTGTTGACAACCGTTTCCTCTCCGTTTTCCCGCTTAGCTTGTCTAGCTTTACTCGTTTTCTCCGTCCTGTGCACCTGACCCGCTGTCACCAGCAGCTGTTCTGGGATCCGTTTTCTCCACTTAGCAGCACAGGACCGGAAACAAAAGCCGGCTCCAGAGCAGCAGCTCCACCGGAAGTACAGCGTCGACACTGACCTACATTTTGATCTCGATCAGTTAGACGTGTTGTTTTTTTGTTTGTTTTTTGCACGTTAATTCAGGCAAATTGCATATAAAAATCTAGACAACGAGACCCAGTTTGGTTAAAGATGTTTAATAAAAACGTATTTAAAAAGACTTCCGGTGACACCCCCATTTGGGTTCCTCTGACGGTTTTCCTGCTGACGTTGGAGCAAGTGATGAGGGAAGTCGCTCCATCACTGCACTTCATGCGGTTTAAACAGTTCATACCCAATACATTTTTTTTTTTTTTTTTACCAATTGAAGCTGAACAACTGAATAAATTGCATATATATATATATATATATATATATATATATATATATATATATATATATATATATATATATATATATATATATATACATTTTCTTTCTCTCCTAAAGATAGCGAACTGGTGCTCCTAAAACACTATTAACACGCTTTGCAATGGCGAATTTCAAACGTGGAAAACTCCAACATTAACCCCAACCCTTTGCACATTTTTATTTCATGTTATCAATTTATTTATTTTTTCATCTTCCTTGATCAGAATTTGCCGATGTCAAAGCGGAGTTTCCTCAATGATGTCTGGAACCAGGAGGAGGCGCCATTTCCTGTGAGGTCGAGACAGATTTGATCAGGTTTTTTCTCCTCGCTGCAGTTTTTAGCGACTGAATGTTTGAAGATTAAGATTGATAATGATTGATGAAATACCGCCAGGTTGTATAGATTTTTTACTAATTGATATATTAATTTAGCAAATCTTTCATGTTTCTATGCCGCTCTAAATCTTCTGTGAAAAGTCTAAATGCAAGTGACAACTAGAAGCACAAAAAAATAAAAAATAATTAAATTTAAGAAAGCAGAAGGCAGCAGGGAAGTGAAGAATGACACTCACTGCCGGCCTGTTTTTGAGCCCCAGCCTCTGATTTACGGCTCAGAGTTTTTCCATGACTCTGAGGAGCAGCACAGGACAGCGGGAAGGAAGGTTCTGGTGACAGATCAGAGGTGGGTCCCAGGAGACCAAGCCTGTAGGAAGTGTCAGAGAGGAAGAAATTTTAGTGACACTGCGGTTGCGGCCAAAAAAATTAGAAATCACAGATCAGCTCGCAACATGCGCGGAAGATTTTTCTACGATAGTTTGGTGTGAAAAAAGGAGCGATAGAACACAAAATCTCAACATGTCCAAAAATTGGAAAGAAAAAGAAGCATGTACAAATAGAGTTACTTCTAAACCTTCTAAGCTCAAAAAAGGTCATACTATACGGTTTCTTTTCATTTTTTCGGGTGCCAAAATATTAAAAAAAAATTTACACATGAGCCCCAAATGTATAGGAAGTCACCTGAGGCAAGAATCAAACCTGGTTCAGCCACATGGCAGTAAGTGGTTCAACCCCCTAAGGCAATCCACTCCTCTTGTCAGATGACTGCAGAGGTATAGAAGTACCTGCACCTGTTGATGTAAGGCCTTCCATTTTATTTCAACTGAATATTTGTTCTTTTCTTAGATGTTGGCTGACTGCCCACTGCCCATCATAAGGTGACCACTTTAATATGTAGTCCTTAAAAAGGGTGGCGAATCTGTGTTTCTGTTCCAGACCAATGTTTACCCGTCCTTCTCGAAGTTCAGGCCAATCCCCTTCGACGAAGTTTTCCACTGTGGTCGCGACTTTTGGCTGCCGCGTCTTCTTACACTGGCCACCTGGTGGCGCGGCATCCTGGAAAGACAAAGGACATAGGTCAAAGTTCACTCGGGGTACACAGGCCCCTACCACAACTGTGGCCGGAGGCTCCACTGAACCGACCATAGCGACCAATCAGGTGGCACCAGAGTGTGAGCACACCCGTCACATCGGTATTGCTAAAGAGCCAATCAATCAATCAGTCAATCAATCAATCAATTTTTTTTTTTACTCTTATTGGTAACACAATGACATAAAGTTTTCCCGCCCAAAGCTCAAATCAAACTTTTATTGAGGAATAATTCTAGAAGAGTCCAGACTCAGAGATTCCCTCCAAAAAGAAACAGAAGCTGATCTGGTCTTGTGGCAGTGGAGCCAACCACTTCTGCTCCAGAGGGACTGAATGATAAAGGGGAAGAAAGTCAGTCTACAGAGACTTTTAGTGACAAACAAAATGTTTAGCGTGATTTCCCCCCAGTACCGCCCCCGCCCCCGCCCCCGTAACTTCCCGACACGATTCAGATTTGTCATGTGGCACTTTGCAAAAGATAATTGTCCACCCCTGCTTTACACACACACACACACACACACACACACACACACACACACACAGCAGGATTTAAAATTCCTGGATGAAAACAGTTTTTTTGTTTGTTTTTTTAGATTTTTAAGATAATTTAACTCAAGAATAAAACAATTTGTTTGACCTTCAAATGTCACACTAGAAAATTGATGATATTGTTTGCTTTTTCTTAAACTGATCAATAAATCCCATAAACAAGACAGTTGTCCAAATACCAAACGTCCCACCTGGTGTCTCTGCTGGCTTCTTGTCCAACTGCTGACTCTCCGCCGCTCGTCTTCGTTCTGCAGGAGGAAGTGACATCGGCAACAGTCTTGGCCGAACTGTTGACCTCAACCGACTTCCAATTGGACAGTCGGTGCTGGTGGGAGGAGCCCTACTGGTCACCTGAAGTTTTGCCTGTTCTGTTCAGGAGAGGTTCCAGGACCAGAACCAGAACCCCTAGATCCTGGTTCCAGCTGCCGGAAAACTACCTGGCAACAACCAGAGTGGCGGCCAGACCACTGGTCAGTCTGGCAGCCACTCAAGCAGCCTGAGAAGACGCAAACAAGAAGGAGGAAGCAGCAGAGACACACAGCTTCCTCCTCCTCCTTCTCCTTCTTCCCCTGAATGTTGCTGGTTTGTTGGACAGAAGTTGCACAAAGCAGAAGACAAAGATTCTGAAGTCACGGCACCAAAAGAACTGTTTTGTTTCTTATTGTAAAAACGGGAAAATGGGACGTAACCTATATGGAAGAAAAGTGCTCTTTACAAAATGTTAGTTATAAGACTTCTTTTTTAATTATTACAGATTTCGTTACAGGTAAATGTGTGAAAAGGAACCTCAAACGGAATAATTGAGGTAACGGAAAGAGCCACATTGACTCAGCAACAAACAAAATGCAGAAGGAAAGGGAACCAAATCTGATGCTAACAAGTAAAACCCCACTTCCCCTGCAGGAGAAATCCACCCAATTCAGCTGCTACTGATGTCATGTGATTAGCTGATTGCATACAGCTGAATAAGTGACTGTATGTCTGGACTGATGAATTCCAGGCAGCAGAAACATGGCACGTTGAATTTGTGAGTCTTGGTGGAAACGTTGAGATTCGACGGTGGCTTGAAAGAACTTCCTCACGCTTGAAAGTGTCATGCGAAAGAAACAGACATGTGGTCTCCAAATGTCACAAGTGTTTCATTGATAATCCAAGATTATCAAGGTTTTGCTGATGGTGGCGGTGGGGAGCACCTTCGATGCTTCATTTCTTCCATATTTTCAGGAGCTCCGTCGTCCAAGATCAGCATCCGATGACATCAATGTGTCATCTATGTGCTGGGAGGGGGCGCCACAACCTGTGCAGTCAAGTTGGATCGATCAGGTTTTTTCTCTTCACGCTTCAGCGGCAACCTGTCTGCACTATTTCCTTTTCGTTTTTCACTTTTACTTTGGTTGTTGAATATTAACTATTCATGACTGAAGTATGATTGGCTGCTGTAAACTGGGTGCAAAACACAATTTTTAACTAACTGAATGGGGTTCATTGTGTCTTCATGTTTTTCTTTTATAACAGACACATGGCTAACCACATTAGCCATGTGTATAAAAGAAAAACGCTGGTAATAATATATACTATTTGAAACCGTTCAATAAAATGCTTTCCATCCGTCCATCTTCTGTACCCGCTTCCTCCTACACCCAGGGTTGTGAGGGTCTGCTGGAGCCTCTCCCAGCTGTCATGGGTCAAAGGCAGGGTGACACCCAGGACAAGTCGCTTAGCTTATCACGGAGCCACGTAGACAGACAAAGACAAACAACATTTCACACACATACATACCGACAGAAAAATTAGAGTTCCCAATTCACCCATTGAATTGATGAGCTCCAGGAGGCTATAATCTTCTGCTGGCCAATAATAGTTGACTACTTTGATGTTGTAGATCCCATTGTAAGCATCTCTCAGTAGTCTGCAGAGAGAACGAGACAGGTTCACTGACAGCAGGAGATAGGGGGAAAGTTTAGCGACAGTTCAGTTGCAAGGAGGAAAGTTCACCTGGATCTGTTCTTGAAGTTCATTCCGGGAGCCATAGAATGGGCTGTGGTTTTGAATGAACTTAGAGTATCATTTCTTGTTCAAGCAGACACAGAGAAATGCCTGTGAAACACGTATTCTAGCTCAGTTGTACTTGCATTGTTTTTTAAGCAGTTAAACTGAGTCACAAACTCTGCAAAGAGACAAGCAACAGTAGCAACAAGGTCAAAGTTCATGCAGGATTGAGTCGACATCACAGAAATCTGGACATAAACATCCACTTCTTACACTCATCTACAGATCATTTCCATTTCATTCCAAACACTCGACCTTAGACAATGAGATCAGCAACAACCTTCCCAGCTGTTGGCTGCACCCAGACCGAATCACAGACACCGACACCGACTCCTGGGCTGTGCTTGGTCAAAAGCCCCCTGACACACAAACAGAGGAACTGCTCAACCTTCGACCCCAGGAAAAACGATCATCTTGAAAATAAACATAAACATGTTTTTGCTACAACAATGTCTTGTAAAAATTGGCTGTTGTTTTTTCCAGGAAACTGAGCTGATTCATTAAAAGGGCTAAATAAAAGCAAAGCCAACTGTTGGACCGTCCCTGAACTGGCACCACAACCAGAACCACATCCAGAATCTGTGGCACTGGAGTGCAGCTGGTGGAAGGAACTATTGCAGATTCCTGGAAGCACCTCTGCTGGTCCCGGTGACAGCAGGCAGCATGGAAGAAATACATCAGTTACTTTCACTTTGTCCCCATTGAAAACAAGGGAAGCAGCAGAAACTGAACCAGTGGGTTTCATTATTTATTTATTTTCTAGTGATTATTTTCATGACAGATTCCATAGAGTAGCTGCTGATTTATGGGTGAAATGTGTGAAGCAAATCCAGCAAGGTAAGATTTTGAGGTAACAGAAAGTATCAGAGACACAATGATCCAGCGCATACAATGTAAAAGGGACAAAAACCAAATCTGTTCCAAAATCAAGACGGACTTCTTCTCATTCAAACACAGAACCAGGGATTTTTCACGGATTTATGGACATCCTGATGCTTAGCAGTGTCTTGCATGACAATGGAAAAAAATGAGGCATAAAAAAATATGAAGTGTCTTGCATGACAATGGAATAAAATGAGGCATAAAAAAATATGAAACGGCAGTACATATCTATTATTTTTTTTAGACGAGATTTCATTGAAAAATTGGGCTGATGGTGGCGGTAGTGAGCTCCTTCATCAAGGCACCATCAGTCTCTTGATTGTGTCAAGGTGGGATTTTTCACAGCTACAACTTTTTCCTGACGAGGGCGCCGTAACCTGAGGGGTCAAGTGAGATTTGATCAGGGTTTTTCTCTTCACACTGCAACGAACAACCTGTTCACACTATTTGCTCTGTTTATCACTTTTACTTTATGTGGCAAGGTGCAGAGGGCCCGGGCGGGCTTCGAACCCCAGACTCCCGGGTAATAGCCATGCGCGCTTAACCATTCGGCCAAAGGGATATCCCTTTGGTCAAGTAGCCAGGGCGCATGATCAATTGGAGGCATAGTGACAGGACCGCCACTGTCACATTTAGTCACTGACTATTAATCATCTATGACTAAAGCATGATTGGCTGCTGTTTCAAAAAGATAATCGAATAAGACTAAGGACTCATTAAATCAAAATGTTGCACATGTTTAATCTGATCTTGTGCATCAATTTATTTATTTTTTCATCTTCCTTGATCAGAATTTGCCGATGTCAAAGCGGAGTTTCCTCAATGATGTCTGGAACCAGGAGGAGGCGCCATTTCCTGTGAGGTCGAGACAGATTTGATCAGGTTTTTTCTCCTCGCTGCAGTTTTTAGCGACTGAATGTTTGAAGATTAAGATTGATAATGATTGATGAAATACCGCCAGGTTGTATAGATTTTTTACTAATTGATATATTAATTTAGCAAATCTTTCATGTTTCTATGCCGCTCTAAATCTTCTGTGAAAAGTCTAAATGCAAGTGACAACTAGAAGCACAAAAAAATAAAAAATAATTAAATTTAAGAAAGCAGAAGGCAGCAGGGAAGTGAAGAATGACACTCACTGCCGGCCTGTTTTTGAGCCCCAGCCTCTGATTTACGGCTCAGAGTTTTTCCATGACTCTGAGGAGCAGCACAGGACAGCGGGAAGGAAGGTTCTGGTGACAGATCAGAGGCGGGTCCCAGGAGACCAAGCCTGTAGGAAGTGTCAGAGAGGAAGAAATTTTAGTGACACTGCGGTTGCGGCCAAAAAAATTAGAAATCACAGATCAGCTCGCAACATGCGCGGAAGATTTTTCTACGATAGTTTGGTGTGAAAAAAGGAGCGATAGAACACAAAATCTCAACATGTCCAAAAATTGGAAAGAAAAAGAAGCATGTACAAATAGAGTTACTTCTAAACCTTCTAAGCTCAAAAAAGGTCATACTATACGGTTTCTTTTCATTTTTTCGGGTGCCAAAATATTAAAAAAAAATTTACACATGAGCCCCAAATGTATAGGAAGTCACCTGAGGCAAGAATCAAACCTGGTTCAGCCACATGGCAGTAAGTGGTTCAACCCCCTAAGGCAATCCACTCCTCTTGTCAGATGACTGCAGAGGTATAGAAGTACCTGCACCTGTTGATGTAAGGCCTTCCATTTTATTTCAACTGAATATTTGTTCTTTTCTTAGATGTTGGCTGACTGCCCACTGCCCATCATAAGGTGACCACTTTAATATGTAGTCCTTAAAAAGGGTGGCGAATCTGTGTTTCTGTTCCAGACCAATGTTTACCCGTCCTTCTCGAAGTTCAGGCCAATCCCCTTCGACGAAGTTTTCCACTGTGGTCGCGACTTTTGGCTGCCGCGTCTTCTTACACTGGCCACCTGGTGGCGCGGCATCCTGGAAAGACAAAGGACATAGGTCAAAGTTCACTCGGGGTACACAGGCCCCTACCACAACTGTGGCCGGAGGCTCCACTGAACCGACCATAGCGACCAATCAGGTGGCACCAGAGTGTGAGCACACCCGTCACATCGGTATTGCTAAAGAGCCAATCAATCAATCAGTCAATCAATCAATCAATTTTTTTTTTTACTCTTATTGGTAACACAATGACATAAAGTTTTCCCGCCCAAAGCTCAAATCAAACTTTTATTGAGGAATAATTCTAGAAGAGTCCAGACTCAGAGATTCCCTCCAAAAAGAAACAGAAGCTGATCTGGTCTTGTGGCAGTGGAGCCAACCACTTCTGCTCCAGAGGGACTGAATGATAAAGGGGAAGAAAGTCAGTCTACAGAGACTTTTAGTGACAAACAAAATGTTTAGCGTGATTTCCCCCCAGTACCGCCCCCGCCCCCGCCCCCGTAACTTCCCGACACGATTCAGATTTGTCATGTGGCACTTTGCAAAAGATAATTGTCCACCCCTGCTTTACACACACACACACACACACACACACACACACACACACACACAGCAGGATTTAAAATTCCTGGATGAAAACAGTTTTTTTGTTTGTTTTTTTAGATTTTTAAGATAATTTAACTCAAGAATAAAACAATTTGTTTGACCTTCAAATGTCACACTAGAAAATTGATGATATTGTTTGCTTTTTCTTAAACTGATCAATAAATCCCATAAACAAGACAGTTGTCCAAATACCAAACGTCCCACCTGGTGTCTCTGCTGGCTTCTTGTCCAACTGCTGACTCTCCGCTGCTCGTCTTCGTTCTGCAGGAGGAAGTGACATCGGCAACAGTCTTGGCCGAACTGTTGACCTCAACCGACTTCCAATTGGACAGTCGGTGCTGGTGGGAGGAGCCCTACTGGTCACCTGAAGTTTTGCCTGTTCTGTTCAGGAGAGGTTCCAGGACCAGAACCAGAACCCCTAGATCCTGGTTCCAGCTGCCGGAAAACTACCTGGCAACAACCAGAGTGGCGGCCAGACCACTGGTCAGTCTGGCAGCCACTCAAGCAGCCTGAGAAGACGCAAACAAGAAGGAGGAAGCAGCAGAGACACACAGCTTCCTCCTCCTCCTTCTCCTTCTTCCCCTGAATGTTGCTGGTTTGTTGGACAGAAGTTGCACAAAGCAGAAGACAAAGATTCTGAAGTCACGGCACCAAAAGAACTGTTTTGTTTCTTATTGTAAAAACGGGAAAATGGGACGTAACCTATATGGAAGAAAAGTGCTCTTTACAAAATGTTAGTTATAAGACTTCTTTTTTAATTATTACAGATTTCGTTACAGGTAAATGTGTGAAAAGGAACCTCAAACGGAATAATTGAGGTAACGGAAAGAGCCACATTGACTCAGCAACAAACAAAATGCAGAAGGAAAGGGAACCAAATCTGATGCTAACAAGTAAAACCCCACTTCCCCTGCAGGAGAAATCCACCCAATTCAGCTGCTACTGATGTCATGTGATTAGCTGATTGCATACAGCTGAATAAGTGACTGTATGTCTGGACTGATGAATTCCAGGCAGCAGAAACATGGCACGTTGAATTTGTGAGTCTTGGTGGAAACGTTGAGATTCGACGGTGGCTTGAAAGAACTTCCTCACGCTTGAAAGTGTCATGCGAAAGAAACAGACATGTGGTCTCCAAATGTCACAAGTGTTTCATTGATAATCCAAGATTATCAAGGTTTTGCTGATGGTGGCGGTGGGGAGCACCTTCGATGCTTCATTTCTTCCATATTTTCAGGAGCTCCGTCGTCCAAGATCAGCATCCGATGACATCAATGTGTCATCTATGTGCTGGGAGGGGGCGCCACAACCTGTGCAGTCAAGTTGGATCGATCAGGTTTTTTCTCTTCACGCTTCAGCGGCAACCTGTCTGCACTATTTCCTTTTCGTTTTTCACTTTTACTTTGGTTGTTGAATATTAACTATTCATGACTGAAGTATGATTGGCTGCTGTAAACTGGGTGCAAAACACAATTTTTAACTAACTGAATGGGGTTCATTGTGTCTTCATGTTTTTCTTTTATAACAGACACATGGCTAACCACATTAGCCATGTGTATAAAAGAAAAACGCTGGTAATAATATATACTATTTGAAACCGTTCAATAAAATGCTTTCCATCCGTCCATCTTCTGTACCCGCTTCCTCCTACACCCAGGGTTGTGAGGGTCTGCTGGAGCCTCTCCCAGCTGTCATGGGTCAAAGGCAGGGTGACACCCAGGACAAGTCGCTTAGCTTATCACGGAGCCACGTAGACAGACAAAGACAAACAACATTTCACACACATACATACCGACAGAAAAATTAGAGTTCCCAATTCACCCATTGAATTGATGAGCTCCAGGAGGCTATAATCTTCTGCTGGCCAATAATAGTTGACTACTTTGATGTTGTAGATCCCATTGTAAGCATCTCTCAGTAGTCTGCAGAGAGAACGAGACAGGTTCACTGACAGCAGGAGATAGGGGGAAAGTTTAGCGACAGTTCAGTTGCAAGGAGGAAAGTTCACCTGGATCTGTTCTTGAAGTTCATTCCGGGAGCCATAGAATGGGCTGTGGTTTTGAATGAACTTAGAGTATCATTTCTTGTTCAAGCAGACACAGAGAAATGCCTGTGAAACACGTATTCTAGCTCAGTTGTACTTGCATTGTTTTTTAAGCAGTTAAACTGAGTCACAAACTCTGCAAAGAGACAAGCAACAGTAGCAACAAGGTCAAAGTTCATGCAGGATTGAGTCGACATCACAGAAATCTGGACATAAACATCCACTTCTTACACTCATCTACAGATCATTTCCATTTCATTCCAAACACTCGACCTTAGACAATGAGATCAGCAACAACCTTCCCAGCTGTTGGCTGCACCCAGACCGAATCACAGACACCGACACCGACTCCTGGGCTGTGCTTGGTCAAAAGCCCCCTGACACACAAACAGAGGAACTGCTCAACCTTCGACCCCAGGAAAAACGATCATCTTGAAAATAAACATAAACATGTTTTTGCTACAACAATGTCTTGTAAAAATTGGCTGTTGTTTTTTCCAGGAAACTGAGCTGATTCATTAAAAGGGCTAAATAAAAGCAAAGCCAACTGTTGGACCGTCCCTGAACTGGCACCACAACCAGAACCACATCCAGAATCTGTGGCACTGGAGTGCAGCTGGTGGAAGGAACTATTGCAGATTCCTGGAAGCACCTCTGCTGGTCCCGGTGACAGCAGGCAGCATGGAAGAAATACATCAGTTACTTTCACTTTGTCCCCATTGAAAACAAGGGAAGCAGCAGAAACTGAACCAGTGGGTTTCATTATTTATTTATTTTCTAGTGATTATTTTCATGACAGATTCCATAGAGTAGCTGCTGATTTATGGGTGAAATGTGTGAAGCAAATCCTGCAAGGTAAGATTTTGAGGTAACAGAAAGTATCAGAGACACAATGATCCAGCGCATACAATGTAAAAGGGACAAAAACCAAATCTGTTCCAAAATCAAGACGGACTTCTTCTCATTCAAACACAGAACCAGGGATTTTTCACGGATTTATGGACATCCTGATGCTTAGCAGTGTCTTGCATGACAATGGAAAAAAATGAGGCATAAAAAAATATGAAGTGTCTTGCATGACAATGGAATAAAATGAGGCATAAAAAAATATGAAACGGCAGTACATATCTATTATTTTTTTTAGACGAGATTTCATTGAAAAATTGGGCTGATGGTGGCGGTAGTGAGCTCCTTCATCAAGGCACCATCAGTCTCTTGATTGTGTCAAGGTGGGATTTTTCACAGCTAGAACTTTTTCCTGACGAGGGCGCCGTAACCTGAGGGGTCAAGTGAGATTTGATCAGGGTTTTTCTCTTCACACTGCAACGAACAACCTGTTCACACTATTTGCTCTGTTTATCACTTTTACTTTATGTGGCAAGGTGCAGAGGGCCCGGGCGGGCTTCGAACCCCAGACTCCCGGGTAATAGCCATGCGCGCTTAACCATTCGGCCAAAGGGATATCCCTTTGGCCAAGTAACCAGGGCGCATGATCAATTGGAGGCATAGTGACAGGACCGCCACTGTCACATTTAGTCACTGACTATTAATCATCTATGACTAAAGCATGATTGGCTGCTGTTTCAAAAAGATAATCGAATAAGACTAAGGACTCATTAAATCAAAATGTTGCACATGTTTAATCTGATCTTGTGCATCTGTGCACAGGTTAGTTGGGGGGGGGGAGGTGACTTTCAGATTGCAGTGGTTGTTTTTCATGTCAAACGTTATGACTCTAGACTGCAACTTTTTGCTTTTGTACAACTTCTCCCTTCTTTCCATGTCTGTACAAAAACCTTTTTACAGTGGGTTAAGTCTTCAGTCCTTCACGTAATATCGGTCAAATCCATAAAGTTGCATGCCATAAAAGAGGAATGACATTTTGTGTTTTCATTGCTACGAATCATAAAAGAGAATCAATAACATCTCGTGGTCAAAGTCCTTCCTGCCTCGGTTACCTTTCATCTCCTGCCCCGGTTTCTCAGCCACATTCAGAGCTTTGAATTGTGGGCCAGGGGTAGGAGCCCATGGGATCCGAATTTCTATGGGCTGATCAGAGGTGGATCCTTCGGTGTAGTAGATCCCATTAGAGGAGCTGTTTGGACTGCACCCACAGAAAGAGAGAGGGGGGTGGGGGGGTGGAAGGAGGGAGTGCTTCACTGACTGCAGCAGACCAGGTCGAGGGCAGCAACAGTGTGGTTGCAGAGAGGGAGGATCACCTGTTGTTCTTGAATTCCGTGGCGGAATCCATTGATGAGCCTCTCCACGCTAGTGGTGTCTGTGGACCCTCAGGAGGTTCTCTGGTACCAGCTATTGTGTGACGCCGCCTCTCCATCCTAAACAGAGACAACCAGGTACACACACACACACACACACACACCCACGGTGGAAAACCGACCAGCAAAGTGTGCATAGACCCATCACATCAACAAACCTTACTAAGTAAAATGATAGAGGTACACACACACTCACACTCACACTCACACACACACGCACGCACGCACACAGAATCAACTCACCATGGATCCATGTTGGCCATCCAGCTTCCAAAACAATTGACTACAGTGACAGCAACAGCCTTCCTCAACAGTCGGCTGCACCCAGATTAAACAACACGGACCTCTGATAAAATAATCAGGTCGAGGGGGCGGCTCGTTGCTGGCTGCAGCCTTCCAATTGGTTGAACCTTCTACTGTGTCAAAAAAAAAAACCTCCCAGTCTCTAGCCCCGCCCTCTGGTGGACAGACAGAGGAGCCACTCCACCTTCAACCCAGGAAACACGATCAGCTTGAGAATCTTTAACATTAAGAAGTTTTCTTTTATGATTCCCAACTCCAAAAACACAGATGCACAAATTTCACTACAATGATGTGTCATAAAAATAGTCAATTGTTTCCCCCTCCCTCCAGAATTCATTAAAAGCCTGATTGAAAGCAAAATAAACCACAGACACTCAGAACCACTGCCACAACAGGATATGTGTGTTACCGGGATCCAGCCGGTGGGAAACTAATGCAGATGAGGCACTAGAAGCGCCTAGAAGAGATGGATCATTGACTTTGACTTTTGTCGTCTTTGAAAACAATGGAAACGGCGGAGAGACAGGAGTGACTGAGCGGTGAGAAACTCAATGGGTTTCCAGGCAGGTAAAACATGTTAACTGCGTGTGTGTATAAAGATGAGCAATGAATGGACCGTGGGTGCAGCGTGTGCGCCGCACATGAGTTGATAAAAAATAAAGAAATTTGACAGCCTTTTCAATCAACCTCCTCATGTAAATCCAGCTGACAAATGAACCAACCGCCGGGGGTTTCCGGCCGCTCTCCTCCACAGGGACCAATCAGCGCTTGTCGTCCTCACTGTCCTCCGGCCGCCCCTTTAAATCGCGACTCCATCAATGTTGCCCCACTGCAAACCGCAGGAGTTCGCCAAGCACCCAGTGCTTAGACATTTTCACACCGGAAATAGAATCTTACACAGCACATCCAAAGCAGGCACGCGCTGAAATTGACCCCAGATAAATGCCAATATTTCTGAAAAACAAATCACAGACATACAAAGATACCTTTTGAAATCTTTAATCTTGATGAAAGAGCCCTAACACGCGTTTAAATTCAGAAAAAAACGATGGTCGTGCTTTTATTTTATACGTCCAGACAGGAAATTGTGTCCCTTGCGTCCATAGCGACGACCAACAAGCTCCAGTCGGTCCCGGAGTGAAGCAGCTAACGGCTCCATCACTGCTCCGCCTCGAACACTTGGGGCTGGTTTTATGCCATATCTGCAGTCGCGGCTCAGCTGAAAATAACAAAGTAAAATAGTAATAATAATAAACCAACCATGGCCCTACTGACGCCTTTATTCGCCTTCCTCTACCACCTGCCGCAGGTGTACAAATGGCTACTTAAGCCTTACTACGTCGCCTCGCTCTTCATGTCCATCGCCTTCCTGGCCGTCCGCAAGACGCCCGGCATCTGCGACCATCTATCCACACAGCGAGAGGACGGGAACTCCTGCGACTTCGACTGGGTCTGTGGGCATTATCATCAACAACAACTACAGCTACTCAACAACTGTCAGCTAGCACCGGCTAAAACTGCGGCGTCGGCTAGCGCGATGACTGGCCGGTTAACGGCTTGTGCAGCTGGTGGTGCTGCTAGCTAGCTAGAGAGCTGTTGCGGTCGACCATACTGCGGTCATCGAAAACGAAATGCATCATTTTCACCCCTAGGTCGAGCTGGTCGAGCCTGTAAACGCCTCGAATGAATTACGATGGTTAAATTAAGCGGGTATTTTTTTTTTTTTTTTTTTTTTTATTGTGTTCGGCCAAGAAGATGCCAAAAATAATCGTACAGAAAAGCGTATAACGGTACGTTTAGGACCCTGCTCTTCTTTACCCGTAACTACTTGCGAAGTACGGTCCAAATAGACGTAATTTCAGACAATTAAGACTTTATTTTCGACATATACTTTCCAAGTTATTCTATAAATAATACAATTTGCTTTTATTGCATACGGCTCATTCATTCTGAAGAAACTCAATACATTTTAACACCAAAATAATATAATATAAAATAAACTGTATGTCGAGTAAGCTAGGAAGCTAATTGGTAGTCACCTTTAAAAAAATCAAAAAAAAAAATCAAATGAAGTATGTAACGTAATTACACGTAATTCTGGAGAACTGTCAATATGTATCTATCGAAGTAAATAAATTACTATACCCCTGATGGATATTCTTTCGTCCGGGAGGCGGCGCTGCTGCGCTCTTGACCCTAAAGTCACTGCAGTGTAGAGGAAAACTTCTATTCTAGAATGTCGTCGTACCTGGATGAACAACGGTGTCGATTGTGTGTCCACAGAGGGAGGTGGAGATCCTCATGTTCCTCAGTGCCATCGTCATGATGAAGAACCGACGAGCCAGTGAGTCGCAGTTCACCCATAAGAACCTGGTTTTAAAAATGAATTTAAAAAAAAGTTGAAGTGATGCATTTAACTCTTAAATTGCGTCTGAATTCCCCCCCCCCCCCCTCTCTCTCCCTCCTTCTCTGTGTTTGTCTCTGCAGTCACTGTGGAGCAACACGTGGGGAACATCATCCTGTTCAGCAAGGTGGCCAACGTCATCCTGTTCTTCAGACTGGACATCCGGATGGGACTGCTTTACCTGACGCTCTGCATTGGTCAGAACACACACACACACACACACACACACACACGCTGATCCGGGCCTAGACCCTGGTTCCTGATGTTCTCCTGCTTCGTCTGTCTTCCTCCAGTGTTCCTGATGACCTGTAAGCCTCCGATGTACATGGGACCCGAGTACATCAAGTACTTCAGCGACAAAACCATAGACGTGAGTGAGCTCGCCTACAGCCGTGTGTGTGTGTGTGTGTGTGTGTGTGTGTGTGTGTGTGTGTGTGTGTGTGTGTGTGTGTGTGTGTGTGTGTGTGTGTGTGAGTGCGTGTCGCCTCCGCAGGTCCTCAGCCGTTGCTGTGTGTTTGTGTCTCCAGGATGAGTTGGAGCGGGACGGCCGCGTCACCTGGATCGTTGAGTTCTTCGCCAACTGGTCTCCAGAGTGTCAGTCCTTTGCCTCCGTCTACGCCGACCTCTCGCTGAAGTAAGACTCACCCCCCTCATTCCCCCACCCAGTGCGATACCTGCGGTGTAGCACAGGGGTGGGCAAACTTTTTGACCCGCGGGCCACAGTTGATTCTAAAATTTGAACGGATGGAGCAGATGGATGGAGTGTTTTGGTGGCCCACCTCTTTGGTGAAAAATATATATCATGGGATATGTAGAAAACATGTGATTTAATGTCACAACAGAATATGTGTCTTTGAAGCCTCACGGTATTTAGCTCTATCTTGAAATGACTCCTAAAACACTGAAGAAAATGGATGAAATACAGCTACTTTTTATTTACTAACTATTAATATAATTTCCTCAAGTTTGGCGGACCGGAATAAGAAGCTCAACAGGTCGCACATGGCCCCCGGGCCGTAGTTTGTCCATGCCTGGTATAGCGCTCTCAGCAATGCCTCCCAACTGAGCACCTCTCTGTGTTGCAGGTACAACTGCGCCGGCCTCAAGTTTGGCAAAGTGGACATCGGCCGCTACGGGGAGGTCTCCAAGAAGTGAGAGCCGGAGCTCCTCCTCCGTCCTGCGACCGTTGCCAACGTCGGCTTTTTCCGGTGGAAAGATGCTAAAGTGTTTTGTGTCCCTCGCAGGTACAAGGTGTCGGCGTCGCCGCTGTCCAAGCAGATGCCGTCCCTGGTCTTGTTCCAGGGAGGGAAGGAGGTGATGCGGCGCCCCCAGGTGGACAAGAAGGGCCGAGCCGTGTCCTGGACCTTCACGGAGGTCAGACCTGGGACTCTTTCAGGATGTGTCGTTGATTAGCGACTTCAAAGGTCCAGCATGTGCAGATTTTGAGATTTTGAGGAAGAAACGGCGACATCAAGTGGTTGCGTTGTAGATTGCGGCGCTCAACCTGTCACCCTCCCACCTTCCGGAGCTTGTCAGTGAACTTGTTGACTTGCTTAAGGTAGTCCGTCGTGATCGACGAGGACTTCTGCTGCTTTTTGTGGGTGCTTTGATGACTATATAGTCCAGTAACAAGAATAAATCTGACCCAGTGGCACACGGGCAGTCTTGGCCAATGATTGTGCACTTCTTCAGGGTGGCTTTCAGGCGCTCCTTGAGCTTCTTCCTCTGCCTGGTCTCTAGGTGGTCTCTAGGTGCTCTCTAGGTGCCCTCGAGGTGCTCTCTTGGTGGTCTCTAGGTGCTCTCTAGGTGCTCTCTAGGTGCTCTCTTGGTGGTCTCTAGGTGCTCTCTAGGTGCTCTCTAGGTGCTCTCGAGGTGCTCTCGAGGTGCTCTCTAGGTGCTCTCGAGGTGCTCTCTTGGTGGTCTCTAGGCGCTCTCTAGGTGCTCTCGAGGTGCTCTCTAGGTGCTCTCTAGGTGCTCTCTTGGTGGTCTCTAGGTGCTCTCTAGGTGCTCTCGAGGTGCTCTCGAGGTGCTCTCTAGGTGCTCTCTAGGTGCTCTCTTGGTGGTCTCTAGGTGCTCTCTAGGTGCTCTCTTGGTGGTCTCTAGGTGCTCTCTAGGTGCTCTCGAGGTGCTCTCGAGGTGCTCTCTAGGTGCTCTCTAGGTGGTCTCTAGGTGGTCTCTAGGTGCTCTCGAGGTGCTCTCGAGGTGCTCTCTTGGTGGTCTCTAGGTGCTCTCTAGGTGCTCTCTAGGTGCTCTCGAGGTGCTCTCTAGGTGCTCTCTAGGTGCCCTCGAGGTGCTCTCTTGGTGGTCTCTAGGTGCTCTCTAGGTGCTCTCTAGGTGCTCTCGAGGTGCTCTCTAGGTGCTCTCGAGGTGCTCTCTAGGTGGTCTCTAGGTGCTCTCTAGGTGCTCTCTAGGTGCTCTCTAGGTGCTCTCGAGGTGCTCTCTAGGTGCTCTCTAGGTGCTCTCGAGGTGCTCTCGAGGTGCTCTCGAGGTGCTCTCGAGGCTGCTGCATCCGGCTCTCAGGATGACAGAGTGCCGCACGCAGTCTCGCCAAGTTACTTTGAGGATGCATTGAAGGCATTAGACGTGGAATGCCTCAAGCGTCTTCAGATGGAGGGCATAAGTGGTCCATGTCTCACAGCCATAGAGAAGGGTGGAAAAAGGCATATTGGCCTGTGCACTGCAGTTTTTGTGTGTAGAAGGAGGCCATTGCCTGAATACCCTTTTTCTTAGCCGGCCGAAGGAGGCTGAGGCTTCATCATATGTTGTATGTCTTTATCAATGCAGCAGCCTTCTGATAGGATGCTTCTGGAGGTGTAACGGTATGAAAGTTTCACATCACGGTTATTGTCACCAAAATTATCACGATGATCATTATTATCACGGCATTGTTGAAATGTGCTCAAAATGCTTAAAAGAAGAAAAAAAAAAGTACTCATGCGCACACTGAAAACATTTAAGCAAGTTTTATTTTGAAAACACAAATAAAAGAAGAAGCAATTCCTCCAGGTCGGCAATAAATAAGTAGCAGCGACCGCACCGGGGCACAAGATGCTGTTTTGCTGCTAAATGAGACCTGCAGACGCGACCTGCTAATTGCACCAATAATATGTTGTAATTTTACAGGTGTAACGTTAGGTAATATGTAAAAAAAAACATACGTTTTTACTTTATTGACAAGCAGTTCCCCCTCAGCGTCCTCGTAATAGCCAAAATACGCCCAGACTTCGGACTTTGCCTTTTTTGACGGTGAAAAAAACTTTGAAACCTCTCCACCTTCTTCTTCTTCTTCTTCGTTGGTTTATTCGAGGACGCCAGCGTTCACCCTAATTATGAAACTTGCTGTCAGGCAGCTGGATTGACCACACCAGGCTTCCTTAGAAATATGGCGCTAAGATGGCAAGATGGCAGCTAACTGGGACCAAGACCTTTGGCTTCATGTATTTTCTCATATATATATATAAATAAGATGCATTTATGGGCAGAACATTAAGCTTTTATCAATTTAAAAAAAAAGATAAATCAGGCCAAATATTACACACTGGACCTTTAAAGTCATTACGTCATTCTGCGGAAGAAGACCGTATTTTCACTGGTGTGTGTGTGTGTGCGTGCGTGCGTGCGTGCGTGCGTGCGTGCGTGCGTGCGTGCGTGCGTGTTCTGCCTCTCGCCACCAGGAGAACATCATCCGGGAGTTCAACCTGAACGAGCTCTACCAGAAGTCCAAGAAGCTCACCAAGACCAAAGGAGACAACAAGCTGGGCCTGTCCCAGTTCCCCCCGGTGCCCGAGGAGGAGGAGCCCGAGCAGGTGGGAGGAGAGGGGGAGGAGCCAGAATCCAAGAAGGACAAATAAGAGATGTTTGGGGACCCCCGCCGTGGTTGGAGCTGGATGCTCCTCCGCCTCCCTCCCTCCTTCCCTCCCCCCGACGCTGACCTCCTGACCTGCTGCTGGAAGACGTCACAGTCGCCCCCCTCTTCCCCCCCACACCATGCTAGCGCCCAGTTTTAGTCTTCGTTCTGTTGTTGTGGTGCGGATGTTGCTTCGGTCTCGAAACATCATCCACTGAACAGTTGTTTTTTTTTAAGGTGGGTGGGGGTCTCTGGGGTCCGAGTTGGATTACTAACGAGCAGCGAATGTAGATTTCTAAACACGGCAAGTGGCCTCGTCCTGTATATCGGTGTGAACTAAATAAGATAGAAACTGTGAATTAATCTGCTGTGACGAGCAGGAAGCAGCCTGGGAGCGCTCCTTTTTCTCCACCTGTGCATGAGGCGGGCCGGGCGGGCGGAGCCTCAACTCCTGTTGCCAGTCGCTGAACAAGTGTTCCTCCTCCCTGCTGGTTTTCTCTTCCCCGCCACTTTCAGTGTTACGCTGGATTCTGTTACCTGTCCATGAATGTCATGAATGGCGTTGCTCACCGGTGGGGAAGGAGGAGGAGGGGGGCGGGGGGAGAGGGTCAAGCTGTGGCAGCCATCTTTGTTTGGGTCAGTCTTTTTTTACCCTCCACCCGCTTGAATGCTGTTGTCCTCCAGCGCCACCATCAGGTCAAACCATCTTCCCGTCAGCTTCCGCCTGAAAACAGACGCACTCTGCGAACAAATGTCTGCTTCCCGTTTTACCTCTTCATCCTCTTACTGTCCGGCACTGTGTTGTTGTTGTTTTTCTCCCTCTTTTTTCTATATTTAACATTCCTAATTTTATTATATTTCCTTTTTCATTATTTTGTTACTAAAAAAAAAATGTGTTAACATATTGTACACTTATTTTGAAGTGGATGTGACGTCTGACTTCATGTGGCCAGTCTGTATATTAGCTGTGCATAAATGGTGAAGCCAATAAACACGTTGACATCCTTTTGGACTTTTAATGCTCTGCATGTTTTTGTCGTCTCGTTTTGGTTTGTTTTCATTTTGTCCTTGTTGCTAAACCTGCAGAACAACTGGACATACTACTGTATAACAATCCAGTTAATGGACGACTGCGTTCCACTGTTTGCACTGGAAAACAGCTGTTGGTTTGAATTAATTCTTCTTCTTCTTCTGACAACAATAAAATATTAGTTTTTTAAAAATAAATTTGTTATAGGTATTTCAATAACCTAAAAAAGAAAAGAAAACTTCAACCCTAAATTTACATTTAGCAGTGGCTGCTCCAGTGAGGAAACGGGAGCGGTAGAACGTTTCAGTGGGATTGATGAGTCACTCACTCCGTGGCACTAGCACCTCCGTGTGGTCAGATCAGAAAGTGCACAGCGGGTCACCGAGTCACTCACCTGCCGGCTGAGCTGCGTCACTGTCAAGATGCCTGGATTGAAATGATCGACAGCAGACAAGTCCGGAGCATATGGGGTGGTCATGTGACCGTCATGTGACCAACACACACAGGTACGGAAGAAACTGGGAGGGTCATGTGACATCACAACATGTTTGTTTATTTTTCTCTTCCATCTATCGAGTCACACCACAAGAGGGAAACGCCTGCTCACAACTTCACTCATTTTGAGGCCAGATTCAAAAATTCTAATTCGTTCTTGTTCATTTCCATTTCGAAAAACAAACAAAAACTAAATCAACAGCGGAACAAACACTGTTTGAAGTCTCACAACCAGGATAGTGTTTCCCCGTTTCATCCTTGACGCCGTCCAATCGGATCCCAGCAGCAGGTTCACATCTAAAAACAACAGCTGTAATTCCATAGAAATTCATATAAAACAACGTTAAAAATTAAATAGGTAATATTTAAAAAAAACAAAAAAACAACAAAACAAAAAAAAACATTTTTTCAAGGCAATTCATTTTTTATATATATGAATATATATATATATAAAATGTCTCCTTGTTTGCGTTCATCACTGCCCGTTTGTCGGATGGCTTGTTTCTGGAAGGGTTGTGCATGCGGTGCATTAAACAATCACATCATCCAGCACAAACACGGAATCAGACTCACATCCAGGAACGAATCAACAACCAACCGACCGACCGACGGTTCCGTTCAGTTCGGTTTTGTGTGCGAGCGTCACTTTTTGCTCGACAAAGTAAAAAGGGGCAACATCAGTTTCTGTTTCCTGCCCTGGGTGGGTGTTGGGATGGGAAGGGGGGGTCACATGACCAGCAGAGATCGTCTGTCCACAGGGGGGGCTTCCGTCATCGGGAGCACGGAAGGTCGGAGCGACGGCGGAGAATTCCAACTGGACCACAAGTGAGCCGGGACTGAGGAACGGTTCGGTTCCGTCAGGTGGAGTCCAGTACATCAGACTGTACAAGTCAAAGAGATCGTCGGATCGCCGAAATCCACGACCGCACCATGTAAAAAAAATACAAATAAAATAAAACGATTGTTTGATGAGGACAGGCCTCCAGCTGAAGGTGCCGTGACGAGAGCTGGAGGTCCAGGTCGGAGGACCAGGACCCAGTTCCAGGTCGGAGGTCCAGGTCCCGGTTCCAGTCAGTCAGTCAGTCAGCGGTCAGCTGATCCAGCCGGTCCATCCGCTCACACAGAGATCTCGTAGGTGGTGCCGCCGACGCCCGTCACCTTCTTCACCCCGCCGCCGCCGCCGTGGGGCTTGTGGGCGGGGCTCTGCGCCAGTGCCGAGCTGGGATAGGCCACTCTGGAACGGCCGGGCGCACCGAGCAGGTGGGAGGGGGAGGAAGGGGCGGAGCAGGAGGAGGCGGAGGAGAAGGGCTGGCACAGGGGCTTCATCTGGACCATTTCATCCCTGTGGGCCGAGACACACACACACACACACACACACAGTGAGCGGCAGTGGGACAGGAAGTGACAGGAAGTGGATCGACCGGGCAGCATGCAGCAGGACTGAAAACACCCAGATGGAGCTCAAGCAGTCGATGGGTTGGGAAGTTGAGAATTATAAAAATCAACGTCCCTTTGTTGGAAGACATTGTTCGAGGAGAAGAGTCGGGACGTGGCTCAAACCTCCACCTGCTCACTGCTTTAAAGGTCCAGTGTGTAATATTTAGCTTGATTTATGATTTTTATATTGGTAAAGCTTAATATACTGTCCATATATACACATACGCATATATTTATTTTAGGGCTGTCAGTCGATTCAAATTTTAATCGCGATTAATTGCATGAGCGTCCTGAGTTAACGCACGATTAATTGCAAATCAATTGCAAATTTTTTTTACCCTGCTCTATATGTAACTTAACAAGATATATATAAATATATACACATATTTACACACACGGGTCAAGGGTTTTGCTTCCGGGTAGCTGCCATCTTGCACCACCATATTTCTAAGGAAGCCTGGTGTGGACAATCCGGCTGCCTGAGAGCGAGCTTCGTATTTCGGGTGACGACGAGGTATCCGGGTTTGGGTGCACAGGCCACCGTAGTTCACTGGCAAGCTGAGTGAACTTCTTCAAAATCTCCAAATATTACACACTGGACCTTCAAGGAGGAGGAGGAGGAGGAGCCCTGTTTCTGTGTCTGACCACATTCTTCTGCAGCAGTTCAGAGGAGAAACCTGGAACTGCAGCCCTGGTTGAGTTGGTTTTTCTCTGATTGTACAAAGTGCTTTGAGACGCCTTTGGACATGATTGCGCGCTGTGCAAATAAAAGTTGATTGATTGATTGATTGAAACGTACAATGGACACACACAGACATGCATGCACACACACAAACGGGTCGGCAAGCAGGAGGAGAGAAAAAAGGAGGAACTCACAGGAAATCTGTCAGGAGGAGCAGGAGGAGGAGATGGGGTTGAGAGGAGGAGGAAGAGGAGTCAGGAGAAGAGGAGGAGGAGACGAGGGAAAAGAGGAGGAGTCAGGGGAGGAGTAGGAGGAGTCACGAAAGGAGGAGACGGGGAGAGGGGGAGGAGTCAGGGGAGAAGGAGAAGAGGGAAGAGGGGAGGAGGGGGGAGGAGTAGGAGGAGTCAGGGAAGGAGGAGACGGGGAAGAGGGGGAGGAGTCAGTCTGATTGGCAGGTGTAGGGTAAGCAGCAAACCCGGTGCACTGAAACAGGAAGTCATACTCACTTTGGTGCCTGGGCTCCTCCCCCTCCCCCCCCTCCTCCACCCCCTCCTCCACCGACTCCTGCTGCGTTGGCTCCGGCCGACGCAGAGGCCTTGCGCACCAGCTGGTACTGCAGCTCGGCGGCGGCGGCGCTGGAGTAGGACAGCGACTTGCCCAGCGGCGGCGGGTGTGGCGAGCGGGGCGGGTGGGTGGTGGAGGGGGCGGAGCCTAGCGGGGCATCGGTGGAGCGCGTGCGGTAGGGGTAGGCGTGGCTGACGGCGAAGCGGGGAGGGCGGGAGGAGGAGGAGGAGGAGGAGGTGGAGGAGGTGGCAGAGGGGTGGTGGTGGGAGGAGTGGTGGTGGTGGTGGTGATGATGGTGGTGGTGGTGATGCGGGGGGGGCGGGGCAGAGGAAAGGGGCGGGGCTTGGGGCTCGCCCAGCAGGCGCTCCCTCTCCAGGAGGGGAGGGGGGGAGGAGGAGGAGGTGGCGGAGGAGGAGCGGTGGAGGAAGGGCTGCTGCTGCTGCTGCTGCTGGTGGTGGTGGTGGTGGTGGTGGTGGAGGGGCGACTGGGAGGACTGGGCCGACAGGAAGGGGGGGGGTCTCCCAGAGGAACCATCGGGGGGCGCCACGCCCTGCTCCGAGTCCCCGCCCCCCGCCAGCAGGCTGTCGTAGGACAGGCTGCCGTTGCGGGACGGTTGTTGGTGGTGGTGGTGGTGGTGGTGGTGAGGCGGCGGCTGCGGCTGCGGCGTCTGATTGGCTGAGGTCTCGGCCGCGTGGGCGGAGCCGGAGCAGCGGGATGACAGCGCAGTGGCGTCGGAGAAGGAGGGGTAGGAGCGGCCGCCTAGCGTGTAGCCAGGGATGCCCCCTCCCCCTCCCCCACTTCCTCCACCTCCCTCCCTCCTGTCCCCGCCCCCAGCCCCGCCCACCCGCTCGGCGACGCCGTCCCTGCGGTCCAGGCTGGGCTGAGAGCGAAAGCCCGGCTGCTGGCTGGACTGGAGGAGCGAGGAGGTGGAGGAGGAGGAGTCCCGGGCGCTGCCCACACTCTCCCCTCGGCTCAACTGGAGGAGAAGGGGGAGAGGAAGGAGGAGGAGGAGGAGGAGGAGGAGGAGGTAAAAGAGTAGTAAGAAGAGGAGAAGGGAGAAGAAGAGGGGGGTGGAGGGGTGGACGGGAGGAGTCGGGAAATGTCGGTGGCGTAGTGGTTAGGGAGGGTGGCGGAGGAGGAGGAAGAGGAGGAAAGAAGGAAGAAGAGGAAGAGGAGGAGGAGGAAGAGGAAGAAAGAAGGAAGAAGAGGAGGAGGAGGATGAGGAAGAAAGAAGAGGAAGAAAGAAGGAAGAAGAGGAGGAGGAAGACCGAAGGAAGAAGAGGAAGAGGAAGAGGAGGAGGAAGAGGAAGAAAGAAGGAAGAAGAGCAAGAGGAGGAGGAGGAAAGAAGGAAGAAGAGGAGAAAGACCGAAGGAAGAAGAGGAGGAGGAGGAAGAGGAGGAGGAAGGCAGAAGAAAAAGGAAGTGAGTTTGCGGCCAAAGTCTCAGGAGCCGTTTACACAAATACGGTTTTCTCTGAAAACGCGCAAATATTTATGCAGTTCAGTCTTGCGTGTACACGAAGTCGGCGTGTTCACCGAAACCGCATTTCTCCTCGCGGTGGATTGTTTTTGAAAACGCCGCCTGCCCGGATGCGTGTAAACGCTGAAACCAATCGTTTTTGGAAACTGTCACAGCTCTAAACCCCGGCCCCCCCGCCCTGCAACCTGAGCGGCCGTGAGGTGCAGACGACCACTCATAACTCCTACAACCACGTCGGGCAGCGGACTTGTTACCGCAAACAATAGTGAACAATAACGCACGGTGCTCATGGATCCATCTTGGATTGTGTGCAAAGTGAAAATAAACTTTTTCTTGATTTTTCTTGAGACCTAAACGATAAAAATGTCATCAAACTTTTATCTGGCACGACTCCCAGTCAACCTTAACATGAACTTTTTAAGGCTTTGTGTTCTAAAGGAACTCGAAGCAGAAGTTCCACTCTGTTGTTTATCCCCACCGTCTTTTCACGAGCGATCTTTCTTTCTGTTGTGCTAATGTTGTTAGCGAGCTCCTGCTTCTTTAAACTCGGCGTGCTCCAGGTGTTCTTCTTCTTCTTCTCCCGCCTTCTGGGAGTAAACTTACGGCGCCACACCAGGCCGGGCATAGGTATTACATTGTTGTTGTTTTTTTAGCCGTTCCCAGCTTAGCCGTGTAAACGTAATTATATTGAATACGGCTTTGTGTAAACGCGTTTTTTTTTCGAGTGCGGTTTCAAAAACATCTGACTCAAGCGGGACCAGGAGAAGATCTTAGGGAGGCCAGAGAGCAGCTGCCCACATGACCAATCACATGACTGCTCTCACACCAAAACAAGGTCCACGCGGCAAATATCAACACCCTCTGGCTTCAACACTTTGGTTTCCAACACACAGACCAACCACCAGTGAACCAGTGAGTAACCAGTGAATAATCAGCCAGTGGTGGTGACATACAGTATAATCAGCTGGTTTGATTGGCTGGCAGCTCATTCTGCTCTGGGTTTCTGTCGACGGGCAAAAAAAAAAAAAAAAAATGACATTTCATCTTTCAGTCAATTCAAACGTCACAGTAAGTGTAGAGAAGATATCACTACCAACTACTGGAATGAATGTTCAGACTGAGGGAACAACGAGGAAGTAGTCGACATCCACACACACACTCTCACACACTCTCTCTCACACACACACACACACACACACACACACACACACACACTCACACACTCACACACTCACACACACACACACACACACACACACACACACACACACACACACACACACACACACACACACACACACACAACCAGGTAGTGTCCGAGTTGGAAACTAGGGGAAAAAAACCAAAACTAACAACTACTGTGTGAGGGCAGAGTGGAGGGACGGACGGGAAGGGAGGAGGGACAAAAAGGCTTTGGTAGCTTCACTTACTGATACGGATCAACAGAAAGCCACTGAAAACACAGAGCAAGATGGCCGACAGGAAGTCAGAAAAACAAGAGAGGTGATTGAGCGGATTCACAGCCCGCCTGTGTGTGTGTGTGTGTGTGTGCCTTGTGTGTTACCTGGTTGGCGTACGCGTGTGTGAGCGCGGTGTGGTTCTTGCCGGGGCTGTAGGTGGGCCGGTACTTGTACATGGTGGGGGTGGGCGGGGTCTTGTTTAGCAGGCTGCACTCTGTGGGCGGGGCAGAGAGGGAGAGAGAGAGAGAGAGAGAGAGGGAGAGGGAGAGAGAGAGAGAGGGAGAGAGGGGGAGAGAGAGTGAGAGAGGGAGAGAGACAGAGGGGGAGAGAGAGGGAGAGAGAGAGAGTGTGAGGGGGAGAGAGAGTGAGAGAGGGAGAGAGGGAGAGGGAGAGAGAGGGAGGACGAGAGAGAGAGAGAGAGGGAGAGAGAGTGGGAGTGTGAGAGGGAGAGAGAGAGGGAGGGAGAGAGAGAGAGAGAGAGAGAGAGAGAGAGAGAGAGGGAGAGAGAGAGAGAGAGGGAGAGAGTCGTCAGGCAGGAGGTTTCCCAGCAGCAGGTGGCGCTGGCGAGGCCGAGCTGTGCTCACCCTCCACGGTGCCCCTGCTGATGCCGGGGTAGCGCAGCTCCGGCTTGGGGGGCGGCGGCGGCTCGGCATCACATGACTGCGACTCCATCATCTCCAGGCTGGACTTGGACTGGGCGGGGAGACAGACAGACAGACGGGGTTCAGGCGGGGGTCCAGAAGGGCAGGTTCCGGGCGGGGCAGGGGTCCGGCGCCGCTGCTCACCCGGTGCAGGTCCCCCTGGATGCCGTTGTCCAGGATCTTGGCGGCCAGCTGGGCCTCCGTCAGCTGCGGCCGCAGGAAGGGCGGCTGCACACACACACTCTGCACACACTTCTTCCTGCCCAGGTACCTGCAATCACACACACACACACACACACACACACACACACACACACACACACACACACACACACACACACACACACACACACACACACACACACACACACACACACACAGGTCACTCTAGTTCATAGGTGTCAAACTCCGGCCTGTGGGGTCAAATCACTACTATATATGTGTATATATAGGAGGAGGAGGAGTAGGCAAAAGAGTGGGCATGCAGATATATATACTGTATACATATACATACATAAATATAACCTGTAGCGCCAATACTATAAATCCCAGAATGATGCACTGCTGGTATTTTGGCGTTGTCAATCAGGACAGGACGTTCATTGAAGGACATTAATGTGACTTCATTTGTTCATTGTTGTTTCTATTCTATTTTCAAATGTATTATCAGCACGTGGAAAAAGGTCACCGTTGAAATTTAACTCAAAAGGCTGCAAATAAAAAAAAAAAAAAAAAGAGTTGTACGATTTGTATTTACATTTGATTTATTTTCATGAGAAGATTTTTTAATTTCAAATTCGATTTTGCATTGTGCAATATGAAGTTTATTCTATAGTATTAAGCTTTGTTGTTCCATATTCAGGTTGAAGCAAAACTTGTTTGGAGTCCATAATCAAAAAGGTTCACTGTTCTATCTGGAGGATTTTTTTTTCCTTAAATAATTATCAATGTTGGTGACTTTGACCAAATTTTACATGTTGGCCCAACTGTGTATTAGAGTTTGACACCCGCTGTTCTAGTTCCACCTCAGGAACCCTCATCAAGGAACCGATAGTTCCAGCGTAGCACCGCCTCCTTACCCCCACCAGGGGGAGGTAGGGTTGGTTGAGAATATTGCAACCAGAACCAACCAGTCTGAACCAGTTCACTGTTGATACGAGGCGAGCCGCTGAAAGGGAATACAGACTGAACCCACACTGAAACCCATCTCATGATGGGTCTGGTGCGAGCTAGGCTAGGCTAAGACGCTAGCAGCCCTGTCTTCAAGCCTGTCTTCAAGGCAACATAAGCAGATCTGAGGATTAAACTGACAGACTGCGGGGCAGAGCTGCGCTTTCATAACCGAGACCAAACGCCAGCGACAGGCTAAATTTTTAAAGGAAGCCCGGCCTGGCAGCACGTTTGGTGTTCAGGGGTTCTAGGACAAGACCCTTATTGATCGATGTATATTTGTCTATATATGGGAACTAGGGATGTTAACAATTAATAAATTATAGATTAATTAAAACGATTGCATTAAATTAGTCGCATACAAATTAATCGATCAATAAGGTCAATCAACTAACGAATAACGACTTAATCAATAATTTGCATCCCTGAGAACCCTTCCGATTGTTAGCTACATGTATACACTTCTATTAATGAGTTTATGGGCTATATGTTAAGCTTTTACCAATATAAAATCAGCAATAAAAGTCAACTTCTTCTATTTTTTTTCTTTTTTTAAATCGTTGACAGTGATGCTCTGTGCTCATCCACAGGGCTGCTGCTGTATAACATCACACTGGACGGAGCGACAGAAACAGGAAGGGGCGGAGCTGCACCTGGGCGCCTGCGAGCTGCACAGGACGTGGGAGACGTTCTTCCAGCAGCCGTTGGTGAACGGGTTGACGCCTCCTCTGAACTTCCCCGTGACCTGGAGGGGAGACGAGCATAGACCACAGTGAGCGCTCCCAGTGGGCGGGGCTTACAGGACGGACACGCGTGACTCAATCACTTTCTGTAAGCTGGAAGCGGTTCAGTTTCTCACCTGCTCGTTGGTGGTTCTGCCTCTGGCCACCAGAACAATGTGGAAACCAGTGAGTCCAGCCACTGGGATGAAGAACAGGCCGGCCACGCACATGACAGCCAGTCTGAGGAGCCACGGTCAAGGGGACGACTCCAGCAGAAGCAGAAGCAGAACTACAACCTGAACCTGAACTAAAAACCTGAACCAAAACTTAAGCCTGAACCTGAAGCTGAACCAAAACTAAAACCTGAACCTTAACATGAACCTTACCCTGAACGGGAACCTGAATCTGAACCAGAACCTGAAACACTAAAACCTGAACCTGCAGCAGAACCTGAACAGGAGGCTGAACCTGAACCAGAACCTGAACTTGAACCTGACCCTCAGCGGAGGACGTGAAGGATACGTGACGATGGCGTGCAGCCGGTCGATGTTCCGCTGGTGGTAGAGGATGAAGAGGAGGCCGAAGCCGAACACGGCCATGATGTGGGCCGTCAGGGAGAGCAGGAAGAGGAAGAAGTAGCGGTAGTTCCTGCGGCCGATGCAGTTGTTGACCCATGGACAGTGGTGGTCAAAGTCCTGCGGAGGTCAGAGGTCAGGGGTCGGGGTCAGACACTGGGGAATGTGACATTAGAGTGCCCGCTGGTGCTTCAGAGTGAGGCGCTTGAAAACATGACTCATATTTGAAGGTGGAGGGAGGGAGTACTGAGTCATGTGACCTGTGTGTGCGCCTTACCTCCACGCAGTTGTCGCAGACGGAGCAGTGGGAGCAGCGCGGCGGCCGGTAGAAGCGGCAGGTCGAGCACCACTTCATCCTCACCTGGATCCCTCGGATCTCCACCGTCTTGTACAGAGGAGCGCGGAAGTCGTCCTCCTTGTCCTCGTCTTCCTCGGCTGCACGGGCACACACACACACACACACACACACACACACACACACACACACACACACACACACACACACACACACACACACACACACACACACACACACACACACGCACTGAGCATCTCAAAGACAGAGACTGAGGCGCTGAGAGGAGCCCCTGGTGACATCACACAGGGGCACGCGCGGGCTGGCTGGCCTACCTCTGGGGAAGATGCCGGGGTCCATGAAGGTGGCCATGCAGAAGTTGGCCAGCACAAACAGGAAGATGACTCCGTTGTAGATGGGCACGGCCACGGAGAAACGCTCCGACAGCCACGGGCACCTGGAACGCACACACACACACACACGCACACACGCACACGCACGCACGCACGCACGCACGCACGCACGCATGCATGCACGCACACACACACACACACACACACCTTGACGTAAAGTGCCAGCAGCACCTGCTTAGGGTGAAAAATGTTACAGCTCCCCCTGGTGGTGATATAACAAGCTGGATTGGGGGCTTTAAATCAATCAAGCTCACAGGTGTTTTAGGCCTCACCAGCTGAGAGGTGAGCAACAAATGAACAGTTGTTGTTTTGTTTTCTTTTTCCCTCAACAAACGCTTTATTTCTGCACAACGGAGCTAAAAGTCTGTTTTTCTCTGGAACGACCGACGACTCGACCAACAACCAAGAAACGACAGCAGATTTAATCAGAATCCGGTCTTTTCAAAAACAACAAAAAACACACAAACAAGGAACAATGGGAGGAGATGTTGTTTTTACAACACACACACACACACAGGCGAGATGATGAGCTTGCGTCGGGGTGACAGATGTTGGCCTATTTTCTCCTCACTAATCCCACGCACAAAGCCCCCCCACCCCCCACACACGCGCACACACACACACACACACGCACACACACACACACTTTCAAACACAGACTAACACGTTGGGATTTTCTCACATTAAGACACACACACACACACACACACACACACACACACACACACACACACACACACACACACACACACACACACACACAGCAGACACACAGATGTGTGTAGGCGAGGTTCTGCTGGTTCTCTCACACACGGACCCCTCGGACACACGTGGCGAACAGCGCGAAAACGAGCTGCTCGAACGCTACACCGGGCTGCAGGTGTTGCTTGCATCACCACGTCCAAACACAGGGGGGCGCTGTTCCGCTCACAACAGACTACAGCCCCTCTGGTTGATTCCTTGCTGATCAAATGCTTCGTTTCAAAATGCTCAAGTGTGTGTGTGTGTTGGGTGGGCCGGCACTCACGTGAAGCAGAAGAAGAGCGTGGTGGAGCCCACCAGGAAGAAGGTGGCGGCCGACACCGGCACGTAGCGGGAGGGCCGCAGCGGCCGGGTGGGCGGGGCCACGGCGTGGGGGAGGGGCGAAGAGGATGGACCCCGCCCTCCGCTCTTAGTGCTGCTGCCTGGCATCACTTCCTCTGCGGGTGTGTGTGTGTGTGTGTGTGTGTGTGTGTGTGTGTGTGTTGGTGATTCAGAGTTTGTTCAGGTGAAATTAATGGGAGAAAATCAAAGAGCGGTCACGGCTCTCAGTCCAGGACTGGGGGGACGAGCAGCGGTCTGCGGGAGGGCCAGTGGAGCAGCCTGCTTCTCCTGAGCCGGGGCATCCCTGACGCCCCCTGGTGGCCTGCTCACACCACCTCACCTGGCCGCCGCTGTGGGGAGGCGGCAGGCCGACGGAGGGCAGACGGCGAGGTGCCAGCGGGGGAGCGAGGAGCAGGAGGAGGAGAAGCCACAGCGTCCATCAGACTCCATCGTGAAGGTCAGCAGGGGGCGCCGCTATCTCCCGCCAGCCGGCCACGGCATCGCAAGAGAGGAGCCCCCCACCCCCACCCCACCCGCCAGTCAGCGCCACGGGGGGGGGCGTTACGCAAGCGCCGGCCCCTCCGGCCGCTTCCTCCAGAGGCCCCGCCCCCCTAGGGACCACACCGCTGTGCCTCCGCTGCGGCGAGACAATCCAGCCTCTGGGGGGAGCTGGAGCTGGAGCTGGAGCAGGAGCTGGAGCAGGAGCAGGAGCAGGAGCAGGAGCCGCTAAAGGAGACGACCTCTCACTCTGTGCGAGTGGCCAAGTGCGAAAATCCTCAGGCCATCGTCCTCGAGCTTCCAGTTTTCAAGTTCTCCACCCGGACGACAGGACTCAAACTGAGTAGCATCCTCCT
Organism: Nelusetta ayraudi; assembly: GCF_046127955.1. NCBI lineage: Eukaryota > Metazoa > Chordata > Actinopteri > Tetraodontiformes > Monacanthidae > Nelusetta > Nelusetta ayraudi. Next base: position 452,392 of record NW_027466184.1, read on the forward strand.
GTGTGTGTGAATGTGTGTGTGCGTGTTCCCACTGGGAGAAGCAGAGGGCCAACGTCTGCAGCACCTACGGAAGAAGGAGAGGAGATTCAGTTATTTGCAGAATAAGAACACAACTACACAATGACTATGATGCAGAAATAATGAACTGGCAATGTAGAAAAAAATACCCCCCGACCCCCCTTCCCAACCAGCTTAGTTTACATTCAAAATGGAAACACTACATTCGTCCTGCTGTTGATGTTTTTGTTCAGGGCTTCAGGCAACCGGCCAATCAGAACGGCCCGCAGGCCTGATCCAAGACAAAACAGCCGAGATTAACGTATTTTCATTTCAAATTCTTCCTGTTGTTTTCTTTTGATTCTTTAATCAGATCGACTCCACCCGTGACGTTTGCCCTACTGGCCCCGCCTGCGACTTCCTGCTTGACCCACAACAGCGCACAGCATGAAAATGATGTCACCAGGTCACGTGATTGTCGTCACTTGGTTACTAAAAAGAAAAAAGAAAAAATAAAGAAAGTCCCATATTTTAGCCCCTTTTCAGAGCTTCGTGTTTCAGCAGTGAGGCAGCAACTCCAAGGCCTAGCATCCAAGAAAAAAAACAGGCACCTGCTGACACTGAAGGTGGTGTGAGTGGGCAGAGCCAACACCTGGCTGGCAGCCTGTCACTGACCTCGAAGTCGGTCAACGTGGGTTCTTTTAGGCTTTAAATAAATAAATGAATGTAGAATCTCGCACCTCCATAAATCACACAGTTACACTGGATCAGGCGTGGGCAAACTACGGCCCATTAAAGCACTTTTTTTCCCCCTACACATCCCATGATGTACAATTTTTTTTATCCTATGACCACCAAAACACGCCATCCGTCTGCTGCCGCTGCCCCCCTCTGTCACAACAAGGCCCCCGGGTCAAAAGCTTTGGCCAGCCCTTGTACTGCGTGGAGTCTCTGAGGTCTGCGGGGGTTCAGACGGGCTCACCTGGTTGCGCAGCTTCACTTCGTACGCTAAAAAATGACTCGAGCGACGCGTGACGAGCAACGCACCTGTCTGAACATGAAGTGCACCGGCTCACACCTGCCGGTCCCACCGCTGGGTGCGCCGCCGTCGAGTCACGCTAAACTGGCCCAACATTTGACACTCGCAGAGTTCATTTTCAGCTCTTTGCCAGGTGCAGCGAAAAACACACTCGACTGTCTGTTCGTTCAGCTGGACACACACACACACACACACACACACACACACACACACACACACACACACACACACACACACACACACCCTGACAAAGTCCAGCAACGATCCGCTCGGCTGTGCGTCTCCGCTGTCAAAATTACCCAGCATCCATCTCTTCGACGTCGATTGCTCTTCCCTGCACTTCAGCAGCTTCAAGGCGAGCGCAACTCAACTGGGTGCGTGTGTTCTTCTGCTGCTGCTGCTGCTGCTGCTGCTCCCAACACCACCATCACTACCACTACCACCACCTGACACCCCCTCGTTACTGCGCCAAAGCCGCAAACCGCTCCAGTGGCCTGAGAAATCCCGGCCGGCCCCACGGTGAACGACTTGAGGGCTGATTTAGAGCTCAGCGCCCAACCGCGTTAGAAAGCCTCGCTCATCCAGCGAGGCGGCTGCGGTGAGAGCTTGTCCCCCGCTTCGAGCGCACGCCATCCCCGCCGCGCTCCGCCCAGCAGCGGCCGCCTTGTGGCTGTCAGTGGGCGGAGGGATCCGTGCCGACTAACCATGCAGGGAGGCCGGGATGGCGGTATTTTATTTATCTATTTTCATTTTTATTTTTTGGGAGGATCATAAGCTGGTAGGACGGGGGCGTGAAAACTGACTGTGACAAGACGCTCCGTGCACAGCGGTACAATAAATCCAGCAGCCGCCCCCCTCCCTGGACTGATGCTTCAGCCGAAGGCAGGGCGGGGACGCGCGGGGCCGCTGCTGCACATCCTGGATGTGCACAATTAAATAAAAAATAAATAAATATTAAAGGGAAAAAAAGGGGGGGGGGGAAGCTAACGCAGCACTCTACACTGCAATCGTCGTTAGCTTGTTATAACACAGACCACAGCGGGTTCTTCATGGTGATATGAAAAACAGGGTGGAGACACGCCAGTGATTCACAGCGGGGCCGTCCGTGGTGGTGGTGGCGGTTGTGGCAGCAGCGACCAAACGGGATGCACGGGGGGGGGGAGAAGAGAATCACATCTACCGCAGAGAATGTTGGTCTGCTGCTGCTGCTGCAAGACGTGGAGTGTCAGACTTCTTGTCTTGAGCCGCATTCATTCGCCAAACGCTGCCTTGAAACGAGCCCTTTGACTGCTAGCCCCTTTTGCAGGATCTTCATTGGTTAACCTTGGCTAATCGCAGGGCTACCTAACACTGCGCCTTTACCTGCGCCGAGGCTTCATGGTGGAGTGGAGGGGAGGAGGGTATACAGGAAGTGTACCGCTTTCTTTCGCTTTTACAACAAACGACAACAACAAGGCGCCCAAGCCGTCGCTTCGCCGTCATCCGTGGCTAGGCCGTTGGCCACGGGGAGCTAATTTGACGATTAGCGTTGAGTGGTTTGGTTGCTTGGTTGTGCTAGCAAGCGAGCGACCGTTAGCGTCTTTAGATGATCTCCACTAGCAGTGCAGGGCACCGAGCGTTAGCTGCTGGAACGTAGGCTGCTACCAGAGGCGCTGTTGTCGTTTTAAAAAAAACAACAAAGAAAGAAACTTAAAATACGTACGTTCTGTCAGCGAGCCGTCCCGGAAGTAAGGAGCTGAGGAACAAAAAGACTGCGCTGGTGTAATTCCCACAATATTGACGAGCTCCGGGCATAGAACTATTCCACTGGCGATTCCCAGCGGCCGACAGACATGTTTGCGTGCCGCACACAGGACTGCGCCGCCCGGCGGGTCCACGGGCAGCGCTTCGCGACGACGCTTAGGGAATCATTGCGCTGATTGGGCGGAAGGGTTGTCTGTCAAGTTAAACCCGCGTCCTATTGGGCCGCCCGGCCAGCCGAGAACCCGCCTCCCCCGTACAGTCACTGAGTGAGTACACGGGGGGAACTGGTATTAAATCGTGATTAAAGTGTGTTCTTCCGCCGCGCACGAGCAGCAGCAGCAGCGCCGGGCCGTTCACACTAGGCGACACGGGCCGGAAAATAAAGCCGCGATGGTTTATTGCATTGTTTCCTGAAGCACGTTGGCTATAATCTGTGTGTGTGGCACGAGGTTTTAATCCGCTCATGTGACACACTGACACAGTAACGTATGTTTGCCTGTGTGGGGTGAGGTGGGGCGGCGGAGCTTACAGTATTCACACACACACACACACACACACACACACACACACACACACACACTGAAATTGAAATGACAGCAGGGGCCATGAGGATCAAGACCCAACCAAGCCCTTCATCTCTCTCGCTCTCTCTCTCTCTCTCTCTGTCACACACACACACACACACACACACACACACACACACAGTCTCAAATTTGCATAATTTCCTGTGGGTCTTTAGTGCGTGTCCATAAGGCTCTTACACTCAAAGGTCAATCAATTGCATTTAACAAAACAATGTGACTTTTTGAAGACCCATTTCTCACTGGGCTTACTAATAATAATAATTAAAAAAAAAAAATCCCCTTTCAACAATTTTTTCTTTGTACGGTGACAAAATTGATTTTAAAAAAAGCTGCCTTGTATGCGTTGAACTCCGACTCAATAGGGGGCAGTGCAGATGTCTGCGTCGTGATAATGAATACCATGATGAAAGAGCACCGAAAGACATGTTTTGAAATAAAATCACACTCTCACACAATTTTGTTTTATTTATATCAAGATTAGTCTCACTTTATTCGGTCGGCTAACCAATGTGGGATCAGACGTCACTGTGCTCCTCTTCTTCGTTGTTCTACCATGTTCTTCCTGAATTTTTTGCTGTGTCTGAAAAGTCTGAAGACAGGTGTGAAAGCACCTTGACGCAGCAAAATTTCCGAGAACATTTTGGAAAGCTCGGAAACAAACCTGTGAAACCAGTTCCTAGAGGCAAATCTTCTGGAAAAACAACTGTTGTCGAAACTCGTCTCACATCTGCTGTTGAACTCTCCTTATTCAGGCGCCTGTTTTTTGTTTTTTTTTAAACGTGAAGCTGAAAATACTTCCGCTTCACAGAGTTACCGCCATCTACTGGCTCGGCAGAGAATCCACAGCACATTATTTGGCGTTTCTGTGGATATTATTGGAAAAATGAGGAACAGGAAGGCATGTTTTTACTCAAACTGTTTAATGGTTTGTACCTTTTCTTGTGCAACACCACAAAAAAAAGCAAAAAAATCAAAGCAACTTTTACAACCAAACTGCTCGCCTGACATCAGTCACTCACACCCGTTTTGATCCAAACTCTGGGGTCTTAATCACCCACCTGGCCTCCATTAAACACAAAGCAGCCACGATGACAATCGCACACCTGTACAAGACAACGCAATTCCGTTTCGAATTAACAGTTTCCCAGACAGTCTAGCCACTTTTACCAGAACCGGGCAGATTCTACCACACTCTGTGATAACTCTGCACATTTTTTTTTTTTTTTTTTTTTTTTTCCAAGGGGCGGTCTTTCAGTTTTTCAACCTGGGCCTCATGTTTATTTAACTGGATGACTGAATGACTCACCAACGTTTTGGAGTTGGTCTCTTAAATAAGTACTTTGTACTCGAGTAAAGTAAGGTTAAGAAGAAGAAGAAGAAGAAGAAGAAGAAGAAGAAGAAGAAGAAGAAGAAGAAGAAGAAGAACTGAGAAAGTTGGCTCTGAATCCTAAAAATCTTTTAGGACTGAAGGTGTAGAGGTCTGTGGGAGACCGGCTCCCCCTGGTGGATGGGTTGTGTAACATCCATCCCCATGTCAAGGAAGTGTGGTCAATGGCCGTGTTTAGTCTCTGTGTTCAGAAATCTTTGACACAGTTTGTCCTGTCAGAAAAAATCCTCTAGTCGACGAGTCACAGCCACTAGCTAAGACTTTATACTGAACCCTGACCGTAACCCATGAAGAGTTATTATATCTCTGAGTCACTGAATCATCCGAGTACGTAAACATGCCCTCCAGGTCAAGGGAACCCCGACCTTCGCTATGGAATCACAGGAGCGCCAAAATTAAAAGTAAATAAATGAATGTATAACTAGAAGTACAGGGGTTTATTTTGTCATTGCGTTTCCCTTTTGCCATTGTAAAACACAAATGGAAAAAACAATGACAACATTTTTTGCCTTTGCCTTTGGCCTTTTTCTTTTGCCTTTGCCTTTTCCTTTTGCAAACGGAAAAGGCAAAGGCAAAAGCAAAGTCCTTTTCCTTTTGCCTTTGCGTTTACCGAATGGACTGGGTTGTCAATTGCCAAAAGGGAAAAGCAATGACAAAATAAACCCTTGTACTTCTATTTCTGCATTTATTTATCTATTTTTAATTTCGGCACTCCTGTGATTCCAGACTTCGCTCTGTAACACTCAAAATAAGTATCCGAAACATCTGTACAGAAAATTTTATTCAATTGCAGTGCTTCCAAAAATGAAGCAGACGTATTTTCATCACTCAGCTCAGTCTATCTTCACCCTTTGTTGCATCTCGCACATTAAAATCTGAGCCACTCCCCCACATCTTTCCAAATTTTAATTTCTGCTCTAAACTCACCTGTGCCTGCACAGATTCTCAGAGAAGCTCCAGAATGTGGAGATGACAGCAAAGTTTTGCTTATCGAACCTCGCCTCCTCCTCTGTCTTTTCCTCATCAGAGGGGTCACTGGCCTTAAAGAGCACGGTGATTGGCTGAAACCTCAAAACATAAATTTTGTATCAAACCTGCAGGTAAAATACTAAAGGCACAATAGAACTTTTAAAGTCCACTTAGGTTCTGGCACCTCCTTGTTTAACGCTAACATTATTGTAGGGGTATAAGAGGTTTTCTCATTTTTAAAAAAATCTATTCTGCTGTTTCTTTCCCTTCACTGGTCTCCAGCCGTGTAACCGTTTGGTGTGAATCCATTTGCGCCACCATCTGGCTGGGACAGTGCCATGCTCTCTTTCTCTGCCATGCTGGCAGCCTGCCGGTATCGTGCTCCCTTGGCCCTGCTCAGGTTCCTGCGGTGGTAGAGGAGGTATCCGGGCAGCAGGAAGCCGCTGGCGGAGAGGATGAGGAGGCTAACGTTGATCTGTTTGGAATGAAAAAAAAGAACACGTGTCAGAGTCCGGACACGACCCCCCCCCCCTAGCCGAGCTTGACATCCCCCGGTGGAGAGTTCAGTACCCAGTAAGGGTCTCCAGCCAGGGGTCCCACCATCAGGATGAAGAGCGGCTGCTGCAGGAGGGCAAAGGCTGCACTGATCATGGACTGCATGCCAGTCAGAGTCCCAAAGTGGTTGGCGGGAAACCTGAGGAGGGCACCCATACCATATATGGTCAATGATGATGACGACGATGATGATATGGTGATGATGATGATGATGATGATGATGATGATGATGATGATGATGATTGTGGCAATAATATGGTGATGATGACAATGCCGATGATGATGATGATGATGATGATGCTGATGATGATGATGATTATGATGGTTATATTTACGTTCATAATATCGTGATGATAGTGATGATGATGATGATGATGATGATGATGATGATTATATGGTAATAATAGTGATGATGATAATGATGATGATGATGATGATGATGATGATGATGATGATATGGTGATGATAGTGATGGTAAAGATAATGATGATGATGGTTATTGTGACGATCATAATATGGTGATGATAGTGATGATGATGATGATGATGATGATGATGATGATGATATGGTAATAATAGTGATGATGATGATGATGATGATGATGATGATGATGATGATTATATGGTGATGATAGTGATGATGATGATGATGATGATGATGATGATGATGATGATGATGATTATATGGTGATGATGGTGATGATGACGATGATGATGATGATGATGATGATGATGATGATATGGTAATAATAGTGATGATGATGATGATGATGATGATGATGAGTTACTCACACAGCAGCGTACAGCCCTCCACAGCATGAGTGGATGAATCCTCTCACAACGGTGTGCAGAACAAACGACACCATCTGGAAGCGAGCAAAACAAAAGGCACATGAACTGACGGTGCCCGAGCGCTAGCGCCACCATGTGTCTCCTGATCGCTGTCTGTCCACATGTAGCAGCAAACATGGGAAAGTTGACACGGCTCCATGGGTGTCTAACCTGTACGGGCAGGTTGTCAATCAAGGAAATAATTCCGAAGGTGACCAACAGGAAGTTGGTGAAGATGAAAGCTCGCATGGCATTGGTCAGTTTCTGGATCTTTCTGTCTCTCTTTGGGGGATCTGATTGGCTGAAGGGGACACATGTGATGAGGCTAACCAGGACATTGGGACCGCACAGATGCAGGACAGTGTGAAGACCCTGGACTCTGTCCCACTCCAACAAAACGTGTCTGGGACCGACAACTGCCTGCCTACCTTTTGGCTGGTTGTGCGCTCGTGCTCTCCTCCTCACAATCCTTCATCCTCCAGTCCATGATGTAGCCAATCAGAGGGCAGGTCAGCAGACACAGCAGCTGCATCGTGCCAAAGATGGATGAGTAGAAGCCAACTGTTGGGGGGTGGAGGTGGAGGAGGGGGCTGGGGGTTAGATTGAGGTTCAAAACCGCCAAAAACTCTCTGGTCCAATCACATCTCCATATCACTAAGCCCCTCCAATCAGCTAGCTGTCCAGGGTGTGCTGACTCTTACACAGGTGAGGGTGTGAAGTGTTTGTTACATTTTGTGATATGATAGCCGTCCAATCACTTGGTGGCTTCCAAAGCTAATGCTTCATGTCTAGCTAGCGCTCACTTTAGCTGATCTTACAGTTACATCCTAGCTTTGAACCTCGGCGCGTCTCGACTCTTACCCTGTTCCTCCGCCATCTGCAGCATCTCCGGCGTGGCTGAAAGAAGCAACAGCAGCGGGTCAGCGATCAAAAGTGATGTGGTGCTATGGTTGATTGGTCGGTTATGTTGCTGTTTGTGTTTGTGAGAGACGGCATTCCTCACGGTTGGGGTCGCCGTGAGTGACCAGGAACTCCAGCATCTTGTTCATGGCGCCCATGAAGAAGATGAGCCTCAGCTGCGTCATTGGCATGGTGATGAGGGTCCACAGGAAGATGGGCGAACACATGGAGTGGCAGAGGGACACCGAGCCTGAGGACAGAAGCCAAGAGGCTCTTGGTACGAGAGGAGGAGAAGAGCAGCAACTCCACCAGCAGGAAGAATTTCAAACTCTGTCTGTTTTATTTTTACAAGATACTTTGTGGTAATGTGCCAGAAAGCCTGGTCTCTCTGGTAAACGTTTCATGCGTGGGTTGTTTCTCACTCTGGGGGGCGCTGTGGGATGTCTGCTGGACCATCGGCTGCTGGGCTCCCACTGTTTCTTCAATGACAGTCACATGGGTGACGTATTGCTCCCCCGTCACCTGGTCCTCCGTCATCAGCCCACTCAGCTTCACCTTTTTACTGAGAGACCACAGGGGAGGGGGTGGGGGATGAAGAAAGCGAGCTGAGCTGGAAAAACGGGTGTGAAAGAATCGACACACCTGGACTCACACACTGTGTCACACTGGAGCCACTTACATGTATTGGAACAGGGATTTAACACAAACTCTGACTCTTTTCTTGGTGACTGGCGAAGTGTGGTAGTCGGATACTGTTGTATTGTGTTGTGTTGTGTTGTGTTGTGTTGTGTTGGGTTGCGTTGTGCTGTGCTGTTTTGTCTGTCAGCTACCTGTATCGGATGTCCTCCGGTGCAGGGAAGGACTCGCCCGGCCAGTTGAGGAAGCAGTTGAGGAAGACCAGGGTGGCCATCCCTGACCACACCCACATGATGACACGGAAGGACACGCCCAGGTCGTAGATCACCTGAGGACGGGCAGGCAGATGAGCGGACCGATGGACAGACATACGGACACACAGACCGACGGACCGACGGCAGAGTTTAAGAAACCACACACAGGGCTCCTTTTGGGGGTGAAATAACAGTTTCTACTGTGTGTGTGTGTATGTGTGTGTGTGTGTGTGTGTGTGTGAGTACTGGTTTTTGAACCTAGTCGGGACAGATAGTCTGAAAAAGTTATCTGAGGACTTTGGAATAAATAGGTTACACTAACAAATAAGAAAAAATGACCTTTGAAGGTTTAGCACACACGAGTGATGCAATACCAAACAGTGACCTTTAACCAGGGTCAGCGTCAGAGGTTAGGGATCACATTAAATCGTGTGTTTGTGTGTGTATGTGTGTGTGTGTCTGTCTGTCTGTAAGCACCTTTACTCCTGGGAAGGTGACGGCGGAGGAGGCGTAGGAGCCAATCATCAGGGAGAGAATTGTCGACCGCACGTTGCCAAACATGTTTGGCAGCTAGATGGCGAGAGTGAGACAGGAAGAAAAATGGGAAAGATTTCTCAGATTGCAAGTGCAACAAAGTCGTGTGGCTAAAATGAAAGACTGGAAAGGCGACCAGTTACTGTTAGTGAGACCGAGGCACTTTAAACTTCAACCTACAGATGGCACCAATGCAATGTGATGCTCAGACGGTGATAGTCATGGCACAATAATATATTAACTACTGTATAATTAACACAAGATCAGCAAAGACGTTCTCAGCCAGTTTATTTTTCATGAGTTGATGCCCCCAGTTTGTTCGTAGCCTTCACTTCCCCACACAGTGTGTGTGTGTCGGGGGTTGGGGGACAGTTGGAGCAGATGAGTGTCAGAGTTTCTGTCTTGCTGCTTGTGACTGTCGCTCCACAAAGTTATCAGGGACTTCAAACAAAAAAAAAAGATCAAGCACATGCGTGTGACAGTGTGGGAGAGCACAGATGGCGGGCAGTGGCGCGTGGCTGTGGGGGTAACTTTAGATTCTCACGCTACACGTGGCTGCGTTTCCACTTTGAGCCTGAATCACATTCCATGGACGCCGGCGTGTTGCTATTCCTGAGCGTCACCGGTCACTTCTTAAAGAGTAGCGCAGTGAGCGCCTGCTACTGGTGTCGCTCACGCACAACCAGACCACAGAATTCTCGACACAATGCACATGTTTAATATTTCACGTAGAGCCTCAACATCGTGAGGACAGACCTTCCATATCCAAAACATTGGCCATTCATCGTTGTTGGAAAAACAAACAAACCCGGACGGCTTTAATGCTGCATAAGACTTTCTTGATCCACTAAGCTGCCACCTGGAGAAGTTGGTTGGGATCGAAAGCTCTACTCCGGTTCTGGTTCTGTGTTAAAAAGCTGGGGCTGCTTGTCCAGGTGCTGCCTTGGGCAGGAGTTCAAGAACCTCACAGTCTTTGTGGTGTCGTACAGGAGCATCACCAGGTTCCAGGTGAGATATCAGGTGCACGTGGCTGGAACGGGGTTCAGAGGGAGCAGTGATGATACTCTGGACTCCTCCCTTTACAGTTCTTAGATGATTCTGCCCCAGTCTAAGAACCTTCAAGAAGGTTTCCTCATCCCCTCATGTCAGGGGACATCCCGGGTCCTCCAGGGAAAGGAGGAAGGGGTTCGGACAGGCACGGGCAAACTACGGCCCAGTTAAGCTTCTTAATCTGCACATTTCTACATACGATGATATATTTCTTTTCTCCTATGAAGTGGGTCACCAAAACATTCCATCCATCTGCTCCTGCTCCTTCTCCGGCCCCTCGGTCAAATTTTAGAACCCATTATGGCTCACGGCTCAAAGAGTTTGCCCACCCCTAGGTTAGGACCACCTGAAATATTGTGCTGCAGCTGCTACTGCTGCCACACACACCACCATCTCCAGATTATCCAGGATCTGGCTAATTGTTTAGTCTTTCCAACTTAATGGAGTAGGGGGAAAGTTTCAAAACACGTCCCGCACATTCTCAGCTTCTGGGCCGACAACCAGGCCCGGGCAGAAGTGCTGAAGCAGTTTCAGCCGCTTTTCAGTGGTTCCATCGAAGAGCTAACATTGTCGGTACAAAAGGTTTTCGGAGAGCAGTTTATAAAATGGAAAGCTTCATAAAATACCATCTTCATATCATTGTAGCCAACAACAGCAGCAGAACAGAAGCTCTGAATTTGTTCCAGTCTCTTGAAGACCTTTTTAACTGATCGCAGCAGCAGCAGCAGCAGCAGCAGCAGCAGCAGCAGCAGCAGCAGCAGCAGCAGCAGCAGCAGCAGCAAAAAAAAAAAAAAAAAGAAGCAGCAACCTCACAGGCTGCAGTGCAAGAGTCCAGTGCTTCTTCTGATTAAACGTGTTTGGGATCTGTTGGCAAATCAACAAACCAATCTCTCGTTTCCACCATAGTTGCCCGGCACTCTCGCACCTCAGCCGTCTTTCCATGTGTTGTTCCCACGTGTTTTTCCATTCTTATCTGGCACCCGGCACCCCGCCTCTAAGTATTTCCGTGACACTCTGCAGCCGTGTCCAAGCACATCCCACCCCTGTAGTCCAGTTTGTTGGACCGAACGCTTATTTTCCACCCTGCAAGCAGCACGACGAGAAGAGGAGAATAACTTTGGCACCTAACGCTCTGGGGCTAATGCTAATGCCACCGTTTCTCCCCGAGGTTCCTTCACAACAAAACGAGACAACAGCCTCACAGTCCGTGAAGTGACAGTCACATCAGTCACATTCTCCACTGTGCTGCAACCTTGTGTCAAAAACACAACTATACTTTTTTCATATAAAACATGTTGTGGCGATGCATAGAAGGCCACTGTGCATAAATGTGAATTCTGGCCAGCAGGGGGCTCTGGCACAGTATGGAACAATCAACCAGGTGGGAGCCACAGCGAGTGAGAACCTACTCATTACCTGGACAGATGATTTTAAACTTTCGCTTCACCATCATGACGCAGCTTAAATAGAAACATGCATCTCTGGATCCTCCGACAGAACAGAGATAAAATCCAAAATTTCACAGATATAAACACTGCCCTTGACTTGGGAGGGCTACTAGGGGACCCTCAAGGCGTCTCTTTCCAGACGGTGTGAAGTTTACTTGTTTTTATTTACAGTCAATAAAATTGCTGCCTCCCTGACAGCTATGGGACCAAATTGACCAGGTCAAACGTCAGGTTCAGGGTTGGGTGGGCGAGAAGACAGAGTGGTGAGAGAGGGGATGGGGCTAGGCTGTGCGAGGGCGTGTGGACCGCCCCTTCATTTTCATTGGTTGCGAGGTAGCAGCAGAATTTAGAACTGAGGAACAGCATGTGCAGCTTTCCAAAATACACACACTCACGCTTGCACACAGACACACACACACACACACACACACACACAGCCAGTGTGATGGCAGTATGACCTCTGCTGCTGCTGCTGCTGCTACTGGTGGTCATTCTGCTCTCAGGACCTTCAAACCTGTTTACAACCTGTCTTAGATCCTATTACAGTTTGTAAACAATGGCCACGTAAGTGTGGATGCGCGTGCATATTGGCAACAGAAGTGTGACTTAGTTTCTGTGCTTGTCCAGCTGTGCGAGGTGATTGCCGGCAGACGATTCCGATAAACTACTTAAGAAAATGAAGCTTTGGCGAATGGCCACCAACGTCCAGATCCGTGTGGTATTACCAGGTGGGTGGACAGCGTTCCCCAGTGGTCAATATCCAATTCTAAGTATATTTTTGGTGGAGAAACCTAGCGTATACTTTAGAGAGAAGACAACTTTCCTATCTTCTCTTTCTTCTCAATCCGTCTGAATGGAAGGGTACGGTATTGCACTTCACGCACATGATGACACATTTGATGATGTAGCCCATAAAAGGTTCTCCTGGCGAACACATGGCGGTCAGAGATCTTCCTGTCTGTGTATGTCACACCACCTCTGTTGTGTGGAGAGATAAAGGTAACTGCAGAGAGTGTCATTTGAAAGAAGAGGAACTTGAAGACTTGAATGGACTGAAATCGAGCAGCAGAAACGACCAGTTGGCCTTCGCAGGTTGACCACCAGGTGGTTTCTGTCACGGGCGGAAACAATAAATCGGTCGGGGACCGATTCTGCTGCTCATTCAGCCTTTGTGAGTGTGTGTTTGTGTGTCTGCGTGTGTGTGCGCTAGTGTAGTACCGTGAGCGATGTGAAGGTCAGACAGATTCCTCCGAAGCCGTTGAAGGACACAGCGAGGAGGATGAGCGGCGACAGCACTGACGGAACCCGTGAAGAAGAACGGCAGTGAGTCAGTGAGAACCAACGGTCCACACTTTAGTGTGAGTCAGAGGAGAATACACCGCCCTCTCTCTTTGTATGTGTGTGCGCGAGTGTGTGTACCTTGAGGGTTGTAACCTGCGGCAGCTATCATGGCACAGGAAGCTGCGAAACATGAGCTGCAGTATTTGGAAAAAAGAGGAAAAGAGATGTCAGTCTGCGAGGTGGACCTGAGAAGATCCGGGAAGTGAGGGACCGTCAGTCTCACCTGCCGACGAGCCTCAGTGGGCGTGGCCCGTACTTGTCCATCAGGAGGCCCAAAGGCAGCGTGGCCGCGCTGAGCAGGAAAGAGCCAATGGTGAAGCCCAGATTGAGCATCTCTTCCTGCTCCACACAGCTGGGCCAGGCGCCGCTTGACTCCGCCACCACCGACTGGTTTGTGTCAACTGTCTCATTAACTGCAACAGGTCAGAGAAGGGGGGAAAAAAAAACTCCAACAGCTGCTAGGGAACAAATCCAACATATAATCCACGTGTTTCTACAGATTTCTTTAAAATGCTAAAAATCAAAATGCTTTCCCTCTCAACTGAGGCTAGTTGACGCATTATGATAGCAGTTCCAGTCAGTTGGGTGACTCCAAGAAGCAGCTTCCAACTGGATCCAACTGGCCTTCACGTCGGTAGATTGTTGAGATTTTCACTGTTAGAATCAATATCAAATAAAGGCTCATCGGAAAGATCAGTGTCCAGTTTGCTTCAACAGTGACTGTCTGACGTAAGCTAGCTATCTGAGTGATCTGATTGGCTACTGGCTGGTGATTATTGAACGTACGGATGATGCAACATCTCCCAGATCCCAGGAGACACAGATATTGTACACAAAGACACTCCGACTTGACTTTAAGAGGTACGTAGAGATCAGATTCTCTGTGAACTGGGGTGGCTCGTTGGTGGTGGCCCTCGGTGGACGGAGGTCTTACCGACACAGAGGTGTGAGTAGAAGCCTTCATTCTTCAGCATGATGAGCAGCGAGCCCCACCCCAGCAGCACGGCAGAGAAAAGCAGGTTCTCCACAATGGCTGTGATGGCCATCCACCACCGCCTCCTGTAGGCCTGGGCAAGACTGGGAGCCATGGGAAGACTGGAGACACAACACCGAGACACACCTTCAGTATGAATGTGTGCATGTGTGTGCGTGTGTGAAGTTTTCCCGGACGAATTAACTTGCCAATGTGACACAAATTTCAAAGCAGGCAGGAACTCGACTGAGGGAGTGTCTCCTTCTACGACAGACCCCTCACCTGGACCTCCATTGATTCGCCCCTCAAACCTTCAGCCAGTTTAAACCTTCTCCACAAAGCGTCCACCTTTAACTTCAGCACCTCACCTGGTCACAATATTGTCCTCATTCAACAACGACGTCCTCGCTGACTCACACTGGTCACACACACACACACACACACACACACACGTGAAGTTGAGTCACATATCAGTGGACCTGGAGTTCCTCCCAGCTGAAAGTGTGTAAATATTTGATTGACTGTGTGTGTGTGTGTGTGTGTGTGTGTGTGTGTGTGTCTGTAATGATTGTCTGGGGAGTACAGAGTCATCACTACACCAACCAAACAAACCACCAGACAACCCAGTGATGTGACCCAGTCCACTGTCGGCCGCCAGCAAACACAGCTGAACCTCACTGGTTCCCTGACTGATTCCTGCACAGGTTTCTTCACTGGTGCCCTCACTGGTACAGTCACTGGTGCCCTCACTGTTTCCCTGACTTCCAGACAAGGAAACCTCGTCTAGAGCCCAGCCACGGTTTTCCCTCAAAACTGCCTCCTCCGCCTGGAGCTCACGCACCATCAATCCAAAATTATTCCCTTTCAACTTCCTGTCTAGCAACCGACACTCAGCTAACACAAACCATGTGACCACCACTCAGGTTTCCACTGCTGCACACCAGCATCGTCGCTGACACACGTGCAGAAGATTCCAGCCGGCTACGTTGGCCCGACTGGGACAAACTGCAGAGTTGTTGCCGTTTAAAATACGTATATAGAAATAAAATGACTCATTTACAAAACAATGCTTTAACACACTTCGCACTGTTTCCTGGGCCGAAACAGAGCCAAAGTGTGTGCGGGAGACGCAAACTTGACAACAAATTCAACTTCATTCACAACTGAACAATTCTTCTTGGGATTTAATCCAGTTCCAGGATCTGGTCATTGTGGATCTTGTCTAGTTCCAGATAAAAACATGGAATTTCAAATGTGGGTTTGTTTTGTCCAGGTCGTGTGGCCGTAGCTAGCTAGAGTTGTTGTTTTCTTTCAGCAACAAAATGTCCTGTGTTTGCATTAGCATGAAGTGCTATGTCTATCGTTGCGACATTAGCATTAAAGGCAGAGCGAAACATCTTCGCTGACGAATCCATGTGATAAAGTGGAAACGTTGTGGGGCCTCAAACATTCTCAAAACTGCTCCATTGAGGATGCTTTCAAGCAGGATCAGAAGCAAAGCACAGGCAGTGGAGGACAGGACAGATTCAGGCAGCTGCTGCCTCAGCAGGCGACTCACGTTGGACAATGAGGTGCTCGATGTTCCTCTGGGTTGAAGGTCAGTCCTTCACTTTGAGATGGTTCCAACACAGAGACCCGCTGGACACACTTCTTTCTCTTCTTCTTTCTTTCTCTCTTTGTCCGTCTGTCTGTCTGTCTGTCTGTAGATTCTGACTCGCCACAGTGTGGCAGCTGAATTCTGCAGCACATGTGCTCTCTCACTGGAACCCCCAACGCCCCCTCTCTGTATGTCTATAAATGGAGCTCAAATCTCACTTGCCCAGCCCACCAAAACACACACACACACACACACACACACACACACACACACGCACACACACGCACACACGCACAAACGTCTCGGTCACCTCAGAATAATGCCAATGGTTTTTACCTCTGACCAGCTGCCTGGTCACGCCACCTGGAGATTTGTTTTCAACTTAGAGTAAATACATTTAGTATATACAATATATATATACAATATAGTTTAGTATTAGTTTAGTATTCAATTAGTTTTTTGTTAGTTAACTTTTTTCAAAGAATTTCGCAAAGCCGGTGTTTTTGTTCATGGAGGGTGCTGTCGCAGCAGCGTCACAAACTACTGTGCTACAGAGCAAAACTAAACTACCGGTTTGAATTGTACTGGTTTAATTGAAGATTTGGAGAAATTATTTATTATGACATGCAGTTGCTTTGGTCCTCGGGAGGGCACAGGCATCAACCGTCAGCTGTTGCTGTGCCACACTGCTATTTTGCCTTCTGGCTCCATCAATTGGCCAGTGTTGACAATGAAAGAGCCGCCAAAAGGATTCCGATTCTGATTTTGTCCTTGAGTGTGAGCAGTGACGTGCAGTCAGGGGGTGGGGGGGGGGGGGCAGGTGAGGCACAGCCTCACCTGACAATCTTGGAAAGAAAAAAAATGTAAAGTGAAAAGAAAATAATTAAATGGTTATATTTATGCAGTGATTTGCACTTTGAAGGTATTTTTCAGTGAACTTTGCCAGTTTCAGATTGTTTTTTATTTAATGGATTTTCACATTTACTGTTCAAATATTGAGAAGAGACGTGTGGTGAGGCAGCAGCCTTCTCTGCAGTGAGACCTGATTCTCTTGTTTTACACATTAATTATTGATAATTAAACAGTTGCTGTCCGGCAAGGGAGACACTGAACCTGGAGGGGGAAAAAAAAAATCAGTTTTTGCTCCACAAGAGTCAATAGTGTTTCATTTTTTCACACTGACCTCTAGTGGTAGGATGAAGCAAAAAAACAAACAAACAAAAAAAAAAACACACACACACTTTACTTGATGGACCTTAACCACCAGCAAAAGGCCTCTCAGCGCCTCAGTCTCTGTCTTTGAGATGCTCAGTGTGTGTGTGTGTGTGTGTGTGTGTGTGTGTATACATATATATATATATATATATACATACATATATTCTGGCTGATTATACTGTATTAAACTGATTCTGTGGTGTTTGTTGGTCTTGAATCCTGCCTGTGTGTGTCTATTTGTGTCTGTGTGAATTCCTTTGTTCGGACCCTTTCAGGTCACCATATGTTGGGCCTCACTGTCGACGGCTGGCTGCACTTCTGGGCTGCAGTTTGGACTTTCCGTGTTCCTGTCGTCCAACCAAACACACATGCGGATTCATTCAGTTAATCCATAACAACAACTACAACAAACAAGCTAAAACAAGGACAAAAAAGAAAAAAAGAAAAAAACCTGCATGATGGCTCGTTGTTTGTCCTGTACCACAGGATGAGGAGGAACGGCAGCGGAAGCAGCAACAGAGGAAGAGTCAAGCTAATGATGTTCACAATTAGGATGTGTTGTTTATGCTGCTGCTGTTGTGCTGCTGTGTCTGCTGACACACACACACACACAAACACACACACACACACACACACAAACACACACACACACACACACACACACACACACATAAACGTCAGACAAGCATGGGAACATGAGATTCAAGTTTGTGATGTGTGTGTGTGTGTGTGTGTGTGTGTGTGTGTGCAGGTGACCTGACCTTCCACATTGAGGCTCAGTGACCGGGATGTGGCGCTCCCCAGGCCGTTGCGCACTTGACACCTATAGTGTCCGTTGTACAGAGCGCTGAAGTGGCTGATGGAGAAGGTCTGTCTCAGTGCTTTTACGCCTCCAGTGGTCTTGTACCAGATGTAGCTAACCGCAGGGTTAGCATCGCTACTGCAGTTCAGAGTCACTGTGTCGCCCTCCAGCAACCCAGCAAGTGGACTCACTGACACACGGGCAAACCGCGGAGCATCTGGACACACACACACACACGCGCGCGCGCGTGCGTCCGCGCACACGCAAACACATACATGCATTAGTATTAGCCATTTTCTTTAATTTAAAGAGAAGGCAGAGGTCCCTCTGTGCTCGATTAAGAACTACCTGTACTTGTACCTCACCTCTGGCTGTAAAAGTGGGTCCAATTAAAAGTACACCTGAACATTTACATGTGTGTGTCTCCAGGTGGTGTAAGATGAATTTCATTTTGTTTTTTACTGGCCTTTATAATGTGAATTCTCTTTTTGAATCAATTCAGTTAAAAACAAAACCTGATATATTCTGGAAATCTGAAGGAGAGACTCTTTGCTGGTTGTTTAAATATGATGTTTTTGCTTCGGCAAAATTTTTCAGAATTGGCCTGGTATCACCATCAATCCATCTTTTATCCTATATCACAAACCATATTCATTTGTATGTGTCCCTATTTTCATAGATTTTGCTACATTTTGCTTTGTTCTGTGGTATGTCACGTGGCTATTGTTCTTGGTCATTGGTCATTGTGGAAACATTGTCTATTAGATGTATTGATCAGTGTCTAATAAGCCCATAAGGGCTCTGCACCAATCGCGGTGTTTGACACTTAAACAGATCAATCAGTCAATCCATCAATCAATTACAACTCAGAATCATATTTTATAAGATCAACAACTGCCAACTGGAAACAACGGCAAATGGTTTTGTTCCTGTTCAGGCGGAAATGTGGAGGAGATCCAAGTGAATTTGGTTTTTAAAAAACCCGCCCACGGCAACACCTCAGTCAGCAAGGAGACTTGGACTCACACACTGCAGGAGAGTGAACGCGAAACCCTGACAACCCGCAACTGAATCGGTCGGCTGCCTTGATGCGCTGCAGGTAGAGGATTTGTCCACCACCGGCTTTCTGTCCGTTCCTGTACCAGGTGTAAGCTGGCTGGCCAGTCACATGACACGTGGATTCACATGACAGCCTCAAAGGACCACGGTCACCGGCTGGTCTGCTCACACGGATCTGGGGACGAGGATCTGTGATCAGCAACAGCCGTGTTACTGTAGGCTCTGATGATGTGATGCTGACGATATTGTGATATTGAGGACGCAATACTGATAGTGTTGTGGTGATGCTGTTTTTGTGATGTTGTGATGATCTCACCTGTTACGCTCAGAGTGACTCCAGGGACACTGGTGGTGACATACTTTCCTCTGTTTGTGATGAAGCTGAGCCAGTACTGGGCAGCGTCGCTCTCTCTCAGGTCCTCAATGGTCAGAATGCAGTTTCTGTTGTCGCAGGATTCTGTCCCACGACTTGAATTTTCCGGGACCAACCAGTTTGTCTCCTGCACTGTTGCCCAGTCTGGGTGCCAGTAGGTGGCGCTGATATTAACTGTTGATCCTTTCACGGCACAGATGTGACGATGATGGTAGTCTATGCCCCAGCTGTCCTGAGTCCGCACCACTGTTGGACAAAGCCAATCACAAGCCAGACAGGTCAGTGGGCCCCCAGAAGGACAAACGTATGAAATAAAGTATTATAATAATAATAATAATAATGATAATAATAATAATAATAATAATAATGATAGTAATTATTATTATTATTATAATAATTATAATAATAATCATCATCATCATCATACATTTAATTTATATAGCGCTATTTAGAACTCGGAGACGCTTAACAAGCAGAGATACATAAAATACAAGAGCCCGTCTCACTCCCGTTGGCCACCGCGTCGGTGTTCCATCGCATCCGAATTAGGCTGAACAAACCTCCAACATTTTCTCTGTTCGTTCCACTCCGACCGTTGTCGTCCTTGGTGCTTCGGTAGTCGCTCGGCATTTTTATTTTTTTATTTCTCCGGACACTGTTTCGCTGTACAGTGACGGCCACCGGCTGCGAAACCAGGAAGGCTTTTCATTGCGCGTCGCTCCGTCCGTCCAGCTCTCTATGAGCTTTTTCTTCGGCCACAGACAACAGAAACGTCTGTAGTTCTACGTTCACCCATGGTACAGTTTCATAATCTTTTCAGTTTTTAATACGTGAAACTGTAAAAATCCACAGGCGCGGCATTTTAAAAATGGCGGTCTTGGTCTTTCGTGAGAGACTGCCTTTGGCTTTCGTCAAAACTTTTACCCAATCAGTGCCCTGCACGTTGCTACGTCACCCATACGGTGTCAGCTCTGCTCGCTTCGAACCCCAAGGAGGCAGGTACCAAAATCGTAACCCCTGGGACCGTGCTGGGGCTCGTGGAAATGCCTGAATACCGACCCGTACCGTACCGAGATGTTACCTAGGGCGCCTGTGGGTAAACGCCCTCAGTTGAGTTTTGAGTGGTGACGAAAGCTTCACAGTTGCCTCCCTACCAACCTCTCTATCTCTTACACACACCCTTAGGCCTTGGTTTCCTCACTCAGATCCCACATGCAAGATTCAAGACCACCAAACACCATTTGGCCTAGGGTCAGTTAGTTAAAGTCCAACTGACCACATCACTGAAGGATGGAAAATGTGTCCTTGGCATTTGATCCCTCCCCTCAGGTCCCTGCGCTCGAGAATCATTGGCACATTTAAAAATGTCATAAATGAGAAGAAAACGATGAGAACTTATTTAGATGTAAATCAAGTAAAGTCCTGATTTTTTTTCTTCGGGCTTTCACGTCCGTGAAGCCAAACGAGCTTCAAGTCCAAGAGGACTGTTCTGGTAATTCAAGGGTAAGAATTTAGCCCCACAGTCAAACACGTCTTAACTTCCTCTTGCTCTCAGACAAGCGTGAAGGTACCTTCAGACAGTAAATGAACATTACCTGGTGGCGAGAGAAGGAGAAGCAGGAGAAATCTAGCAGCTCCTGCTGCTACTGTTATTAAACTCATTGCTGCTCCACTAACTCTGCGTCGCACTGCAAAGGAAAGGACAAGTGGCAGCAGGAAACTGATTGACGCTGTTATCAAACAGAGGATCAGTGACATGGTGAAGACAGGAAGGAGGTTTTGCAGTTTCTTAAAGATAATCTTTAACATGTGTAGCTGGATACTCTGAACTTGGACTGAATTTGGCAAGAGACAGAAGTGTTTATGGTGCTTCAGCAAATACAAAATACACCTTCCACCAAATTCTTACAGCCAAGGGCCAGGAATCATGCAGCAAGGTTAGGAACTGTGCAGGAGGGATTAGGAACCATGCTGGAAAGGTGAGGACCCATGTAGGATGGATTAGGAACCATACAGGAATGATCAGGAACTCTGCAGGAAGGGTTAGGAACTATGCGGGAAGAATTAGAAACTGTGCAGGAAGGGTTAGGACCCGCGTAACATGGATTAGGAACTGTGCAGGAAGGATCAGGAACTGTGCAGGACGGGTTCGGAGCCATGCATGATTTTTTTAGGAACCACGTTGGAAGGCTAAATAACCATGCAGGAATGTTAGGAACCATGCATGTTGGCAGGCAGGGATAGGGAGTGGAAAGCAGGGGTATAGGGTGTGGTGGGGTGTGCTGGGAACAGAGCACCAATGACATGAAATCAGGGAATTGGTCACTGGTATCAGAGCACTGGGGGATGAGGGGTAAGCTACTTGTTGTCAGTGGGCTGGCAGGAGCTCCCGAGAGACTCTAATTTTCCAGTAGGTCTGGACTGATTCCATCTTTGACGGTGAGGACTGGGTGCCCGCTGGCCAGTCAGCAGACATAGGTTGCTGGCCATCAGTGGTGTTTTTGTCCATACCAACTTTACTCATTTCATGACCTACACAATTAATATTCTGGGACGTACACTAAAACGTCTTCTTGCTCGAGTTGTGCCTCTCTTGGTGTTGCGCATTGATCTGCAGTTTCCACTCACAGCGATGTGTGGGTCAAGTCTCAGTGTTTTGAATTTATACCGGAGTGTCAAACACGTTCACCTCAGACCAGAAATGGTCGTGAGCTGCATCTCTGCACTCCATAATGTGGTAGACACAGAAATAATTATATCAGACACTAACAGAGAACAGACCAGCAACAATGGAGACTGCGGTCACAGCGGTCGACTCGTGGCGTTACGTGAAGCAGTAGCAGAAGCTGCAACAGACGTTTTCATTTGCTGTGCTTATATATAAACTGAAGCCGACCCCAAAAAACCCAACAGATGGGGGAAGTGGAAGTTGAAGTGAGCTGCTCCCCACTGTGCAGAATCCCCTGAGTCTGTGTCTGTTCCCAGGCTGAGCAGCAGCAACAGCAGTAGGATGACTTGGGCTGCAGATGCCACTGGACGGACCGTCCTGCTGCTGCTGTGCTTGTCAGGTGAGACCTTGGCCATGCCCACTTCACTCTAGGCAACTTCAGTATTGCCTGGTATATGTGTCAGTTTGAATATTATTAAGGATCCGACAAACACTTGGATTAATCTTTCACTATCAACATGATCCCACTGATTTGAATGTTTCTGTATATAACAATAATAATAAACTTTTATTTGTACAGCGCTAAATCACAACCAAAGGCGTCTCAAAGCGCTTTATACAATCAGAGAGAACCAACCGGGCCCCCGGAGCAAGCAAGATGCGACAATGGCTGGGAAAAACTCCCCTGTGGGAAGAAACCTAGGGCAGAACCAGACTCCAGAGGGCCATCATCTGCCTATGAGTAGTTGGGGTGAAATACAAAAATAGAGGAGAGACAGAGAAAGAGAGAAAGGAGCAGAGTGAGCCAGGGTGGCAGACAGGACAGAGTGAAAAACAGATACACCAACCAGGCAAAACGGATATAAACACAAAGAATAGGAAATAATTCAAGGCTGCTGTCCATGTGGAATGTAAGTGTAAGTGTCCATGCTTTGGAAGGCAAGAGCCTAGCTCGATGGACAATCTGCCGATAGGACTAGTCCAGGTCCTAGGCCTGGTGGTGGGATGAAGCGATGACACCAAGACCCCCAGGACAGCACAATCCAGCTCCTGGCGCAGTGGTCATCACCTGCTGGGGACACAGAGACTGCGGCAGCATCATGCATATCGAGCATACTATACAGAGCATAATGAGAGCTAGTTTGGACAGAGTAGATAGAGTAAAAGATTGATTGGGAGAGGAGAGTGATAGAGGCTCCGCCTGCACAGAGCAACGATCCCTGTAACGAGAGCGAAAGAAATTTTTGGGATAACTAAAAGACCTGAATCCTCAGAGCGAAGGGCTCTTGGAGGATGATAAAGTTCAATAAGTTCCCTAATATAAGAAGGAGCCTGAGAATGAAGAGCTTTGTAAGTTAAAACTAGAATCTTAAATTCAATTCTAAATTTGACTGGCAGCCAATGCAAGGAAGCTAAGATTGGAGTAATATGCTGCCTCCTTCTAGTTCCGGTTAACAATCGTGCCGCAGAGTTTTGGATTATATCTTGTATATATGTCAACAGTATCTTGCTGCAGTCCTGTTTTCAATTTCCTGCAACTGTTCACTGTGTCATATAAGAAAATAAAATATGTGACACAGTCGACTGTGTGTAAATCCTCTCACAGGTCAATCTAATTCACACAAACAACGCTCAAATTTTTAGATGATGTATGATCTGTGGATGGTCTGACCTGATCCTGCATCAAGTGTTCAATCAGCTTGCAGAAAGAACCAGCTGAGCCTCATTGGAGTCTCTGGGGTCTCTCTTGAAATCTCTCTGGAACCACTCGAGTCTCTGGCGTTCTTCTGGAGTCTCTTTGGAACCGTTGGATTCTTTGGAGTCTATCTGAAGCCTCAGAAGCCTCTCTGGAGCCTCTAAAGCCTCTCTGGAACCGCAGGAGTCTCTCTGGAACCTCAGGAGTCTCTCCAGAACCGCTGGATTCTCGAGGGTCTATCTGGAGCCTCGGTAGTCTCTCTGGAGTCTCTGGAGACTCTGAAGATGCTCTGGCACAGGTCAACCCGTGAATTCCAGTTGGTGAAAATTTCTCCTGACTGTGGTGTTTGTCTTTGCAGTGGTGTCTTTCCAGCAAGACTGGGGGGTCGTCTACCCAGAACCTTCTTACTGCAGCCTCACAGGATCAACCATCAACATCAGCTGCACAAACCTCCCCAAAATCCATATCTTTCAGATATCAGCTAAATTTTGGTGCACTTCACGCCATGACAATGGCAATGACAATTGGGTTTTTCAAATGTGAAGGTTAAACAGCAACTTGTGTAGAAACAGTCCCCGACTGTCCAATGAAGCAGTGTTCAAAGTGTGAACAGCGAGTGTCTTCTCTTTCCAGGTCACAACTTTCACTCAGAACCATCCAGAAGAATCCACAGCACAGGAGAACATGCATAGAATCCAGTTAGACTGCTGGTGCCCCCCCCTCTGCAGGACCTGACCCGCTGGGGGGCGACTGTGTCAGAGGTGGTCAAACCTTTTGACCCGTGAGCCACAATGGCTTCTAAAATTTGTGGGGGCCGGATCAGGAGCAGATGGATGGAGTGTTTTGGTGACACATCTCATAGGAGAAAAAATATATCACGTATCAAGTTCGGTGAGCAGGATTAAGAAGTTTAACTGGCCGCACATGGGCCCCGGGCCGTAGTTTGCCCATGCCTGTGTTAAGATCGCGGCTCTGGGTGGCTTCTTGGTTGTTTTGCAGCGGGTTCTGCTGATGCCGCTGGGAGGCTGCGCGGAGCCGCACCGTTATGGCTCTCACATTCAGCGCAAAAGTGCGACACCTAGTGGTGATTTTGTGCAAAACTCTTGGAGCCGCGGCTGGTGGAAAAAGTTGAGAGGAAATTTTGAAAAGCAAGAAGTTTGAAGAGATAAAAGAGAAGACAGCAGAAGACGGTGATTTTGAACCATCAGATTATTTATTGTGGCTCTCTAATCAACAAAGCTCAGCTGGAATGAAGGCGGGAAAGACAAAACATCCCCCCAAAAATAACAAGACAAATAATTATAAACATTAAAAAACAAAACAAAGAAAACCACCGTCGGGAAACATAAATTCTCATCCATGACTAATTAAATACTAGTGAGGTCCACGTACGGGTGTTAAAGACCGAAATGTTGTTTTGCAACAAAAAGATCAAGTCAAACTTCTCTTCTAGTTAAAAAAAAAAGAAAAAAAGAAAAGAGGAGCGAAATAAAAATGAGAGATCTTTTGGTTCGATGGCTGAAGGAGGCGCAGAGATCCGTCGTGTTCACGCCGAGCAGTGTTGCAGTCCGCTGAAGGTGCACTTCAAATCAAATCCGTCTTCCATTAATTACGGTGGCGAGCAGGAGGGAGACAAGGGTTTAAAATCTGCTTTGGAATGAGAAGAAGCTCCGGTCCCACAATTTAAGTCCCAGATAAAAAACTAAAACTAAAACAAAACAGAATTAAATTAAAAGCCACCACGAAATTACACATCTGAAGAAGTAAAATAACAAAGTCAAAACAATTATTAAGATTACTTTAATTTTACAGCAGAAATACAAGATGTAAAAATAAAGGCGACTTCTTAATAAAATGTTTCATGTTAAATTTAAATGAAAAAGGTAAAACGTGTCCAGCAGGATGCCTGATTGGGACGGAAGCTCTTTCCCACTCTGATAAACCTTTTAACCGTATGTTGAAATGTCACTAATATATGAATTATAATATAAAAATTTAATTATTTAATTATTATTACTAAATATCTCCTTTTATTCCCCCCCTTTCAAATGTTAATTTAACAAAAAAGACAACAACAACGTACGAAAATAATAAGAATTGAAAAAAAAAATCTCACTCCACCACTGCAAACGACTTCAATAAATTAAAACGAGGAGCGGCCTCACATAGAAACAAAAGAATAGTCACAAAAGGATGTAAACACAGAGAGAGAGAAAGATTTAAAAAAAAAAAAAGAAAAGGAAAAAAAGAAATGAGAACAATATTTAACAGATGTTGCCTTGTTTAGGTTTGTGAGTCAGACTCTCACAGTTTCCCTCGAGTGCTGCTGATTCTCCTGCGAGTCGCGTCTCAACTTTTAGTCTGAATGAGCCCAGAACCCAGCGAGTTGTCGAAGGTGCTGCGGGTGAAAAGAACCTGACGTGTTTTACAGTGCGTGTGTCTAGAAAAACTCAAAGGGTAAAACTTACAGATAATAGCATGCTAACATGCTAACCGTGGGGCCGTGACTACTTTGGGAGGGGTTAGCATGCTACGTTAGCGTTAGCCTACAGGTATTCGGGGGGTGGGGGCGTGTCGTGTGTGTGTGTGTGTGTGTGTGTGTGTGTGTGGGGGGGGTCACAGACGGACTCGTAGCACCTCAGATGTTTGCGGGGACCTCGGCTGGATCCTGTTCGCGATTGTCTCCACGGGAAGGGGGGTAAGGGGGGGTCTCTCCACACCGTCCACTCCATCTCCCACAATCCTCAGCGGGCCCTCCTCCCCATCCCCGCCCGCTTCATCACCCCCAGAAAACATTGGTGATGTCGGAGTCCAGGCTGAAGATCCAGGCGACGAGCGGCGCCGAGATCAGGACGAAGGTCCAGGACACGCCCTTCAGGGCCTGGCGGAGGCTGCTGGCCACGCCCCCTGCCCTCAGCTCCTCCACCTCCTCCTTCAAGCGAGACAAGAGAGGAGGTTCACACATCGCTGCGCGCACAGACACTCCCACCTACCGGCTCCCCACTCTCTCCCCCTGCTGGCAGGAGCCGGCACTGACCTCCAGCTGGTTCCCCGGCTCGATGTAGTTGCGCGCCAGGAACTTGAGCAGCTCGTCCACGAGGATGACAGGGATGGACATCTTGAGGACCACCACCCACTGGGGCCACGACAGGGGCCGGATCTGGAAAATCATCTGAAGGGAGGAGAGCGCCCCCTGTCAGTCAACATGTGGAGGCTGACACACTGCGGGTCGGACCCACGTTGATGATGGCAGGGGCGGGCAAACGTTTTGACCACAAGGGCTTCTAAAATTTGACCGAGGGTGGGGGGGCTCCTGCATCTGCAGGAGCAGATGGATGGAGTGTTTTGATGAGCTACCTCATAGGAGGAAAAAAAAAATATCATGGGATATGTGGAAACCACTGTGTCTTTGCAGCTCCAGAGTATTTAGCTCTTTATGGAAACGACTCTTAAAACACTGAGGAAAATTGCTGAAATTTGTCTCCTTTTTATTTACTTACTATCAATATAATTTCCTCAAGTTCAGCGGGCCAGATAAAAATGCTTAACAAGGCCGCACATGGTCCCCGGGCCATAGTTTGGTCATGCCTGCTATGGTGATTGGGTGATTAGCGGGCAGCAAACGGCGCCCCCCTGTTGTCGGGGGAACTCCTGAAACTTGCAGAGACCAAATGAATCCACACTTTCACTCACGTGGAATAGAACGTGTGAAGCTGGTGGACAGAGAGAGTGTAGGCTGCACTACCAAATCTGACCAACGGGTGACAAGAACTCGAATCGGTTCACCACGTTCAGAACAACGCAGCCAGCAAAACCCAGAAGCACGACTTCGTGAAGCCGAGCAGGAAGTGGCGCCACCCGCAGGCGGCTTCACGCCCAAAAAATGGCGGCGGTGGCGGGCGGCTGGAGCCGGTGGGCGGAGTCTTACCGGCAGCGGGTCCACATACAGGATGAGGAAGTGCAGTGCCATGGAGAGACAGATGGCGCCCACCAGCCAGGGGTTGGACCACGGCGGCATCTTCAGCAGAGACTGGTTCTCTGACAGGCTGGAGGAGAGGAAGAAGAGGAAGAGGAGCAGAGGTGAGCCCGAGGAAGAGGAGAACAAAAGGAGGAGGAGCAGGAGGACAGGGAGGAGGAAGAAGAAAAGGAAGAGGTGGAAGGGAGGAGGAGGAGGAGGAGGAAGAAGAGGAGGATGAGGAGAAAGAGGAGGAGAGGAGAAGGAAGAACAAGAAGAGGAGGTGGGTGGGAGAGGAAGAGGAGGAGGAAAAAGAGTAGGAGGTAGGTGGGTGGGAGAGGGTAAGAGAGGAGGAAGAGGAGGAAAAAGAGTAGGAGGTAATTGGGTGGGAGAGGGAAGAATAGGAGGAAGAAGAGGAGGAGGAGGGAGTTCCAGGGAGAAGAAGAAGAAGGAGCAGCTAAGAAGGGGGCAGTTCCTGGTTCCCACCTGTTGAGGGCGTTGCACATCTCGATGGTGACCAGGACGGACAGCGCCATGGTCATGGGGAACGGCGAGCCGAAGACCGAGCACTCGACGCCGGCGAAGTGGGCGTGGCCCTCGGAGCACTGCAGGTAGTGGGACTGCAGGGGAGGGAGGAGGGTCAGTCCCACTACTGCCCCCTACTGGTGGTGACATCTGTGTGTGTGTGTGTGTGTGTGTGTGTGTGTGTGTGTGTGTGTTACCAGCTGGTAGTAGGACAGTTTGGGTCCGTCGTGCGCCGCCATGAACCACCAGGCGGCGGCGCCCACTGTCGCCGCCCCCACGTAACCTGCAACACACACACACACGCACAGAGCGTCAGGGGTCATGTGACCACCAGAAGATCCCGGGGCACGCACACACACACATGCGCGCGCGCGCACGCGCGCTCGCTCTGGGCCTCACAGCCGATGATGAGGTAGCGGCAGAAGAGCCAGCCGGAGATGAGCGGCTCCTTGGGGGAGCGCGGCGGCCGGGACATGATGTCCAGGTCGGGGGGGTTGAAGCCCAGCGCCGTGGCCGGGAAGCCGTCCGTCACCAGGTTCACCCACAGCAGCTGCACCGGGATCAGGGCCTCGGGCATGCCCAGCGCCGCCGTCAGGAAGATGCTGAGGAAGGGGAGGGGAGGGGTCAAAGGTCAGCAAGGGGAAGCTGTCAGGGTTTTTTTTTTTGTGTGTGTGTGCAGGTTTGGGAGGCTTTGCGGCTTTGTTTTCAATCATCATTAATAAGGATATTCTTCTTCTGTTGTGTGTTTCTTTGTATTTCGTCACCCTATCAAAATAATGGCCTAAGTCATTTTTTTCAAGTTTTTGGGAAAACACAAAAAGAGACGGCCAGCATGATCAAGAGATGATTCAAGACAAAAACCTTCATCAAAAAATGACTTAGGCCATTATTTTAATAGAGTGACGATTTTATACCTTGTGTCATAGCTGAACTTTGTTTTACACTCACTTTGGCATTCGCGCTACTCTGGCATAGTTTGAATTTTTTCATCACTCTTACTTCTATACATTTGTTTATATGTCTAAACAATACGACCATCAGCCAGTAGGGGCAGTGTGGGACACACGACGAATTCGACCGGTTCCTTCGGGATTCAAAGCTAGCATGTCGGGTTGGGTTTAAAAAAAAAAAAAAAAAAAAAAGTCACACCGTTTGTAAATTGTGTCACGCTACAAACAAAGTCCATACATGAATCGTGATAAATCGCGATTCTCGATTAATCGCGATTAATTGCATCGTAACCCTCTGAACGGGAATCGCATTGAATCGTCAGGTAGTTTGCTGTGACACTTTATCACCACTCCCAGGTAAGCGTGCGTGCGCGTGCGCGAGTGTGTGTGTGTGCGCGCGCAAGCGTGCGTGCGTGCGTGCACTGACCAGACCACCTCCCCGATGTTGGAGGAGATGAGGTATCGTATGAACTGCTTCATGTTGTTGTAGATGGCCCGGCCCTCCTCCACCGCCGCCACGATGGTGGAGAAGTTGTCGTCGGCCAGGATCATCTCCGAGGCCGACTTGGCCACCGCCGTGCCGCTGCCCATGGCGATGCCGATCTCAGCCTTCTTCAGCGCCGGCGCGTCGTTCACGCCGTCGCCTGTCTGGAAGGAGGGGTGGGAGGAGGAGGCGGAGGAGAAGGGGGAGATCCGGAATAACTCGCACCTGCACGGCATTGCACCATAACCTCCATAATCACGCGATTCCATACGTAGTTACTATATTATTAGCAGGCGACGCTGCCTCCTTAATCTACGGTGGCTGACGGCTGCAAGCAGAAAAGCTGCGAGAGAGAAAAGAAATGCTCAACCACAGTACTGCCCCCTACTGGGCGGGGAGTTAGTTTTGATTCAGGAGACACAGCTACGCTAACAATTTATGAAAGGAGAGAGAGAGAGAGAGAGAGAGAGAGAGAGAGAGGGAGAGAGAGACAGAGAGAGAGTATAGTATAGTATCTAAAGTATTCAATGGGTAAAGTAGAACTGCATTACTAAAAAGAGACTGAAGAAGACATATCATTAGCTTTTCTCTTAGAAAAAAAAAAAAAAGAGACCCATGACTATTCTGAGAAGTTACTTTCGGACCTCGACACATTTCGACGGTTGCTTCCGTCTTCCTCGGACGGCCACCTCAACCTCATGCAGAGACTGAAACCACTGAGGTCCCTCCGTCCCCCGCTGACCTGCTGCAGCCTCACACTCAGGGGGTGGGGGGAGGGGTTCTGTGCCTCCTCTATTGCTCTAAACTGCATTTAATGTATTTGTTTGTATTTTTTTTGGAAGTATTTTCTAAGTATTTTCTTTCAATTGCAAATTTTCAACCTTACATCTGTAAAGTGTCTTTTGAGGGCTTTCGAAAAAGCGCTCTATAAATGAAAGTTTATTATAAAACACAATGTTTGATGTTGATGACTAAGACTGCACTAAAATGTCTGGACGAAAATGAACGAAAAATATTAATGAAATCAGACTAAAATGCAAAGATTTTGAGTTGAAAAATGAATGGAGGGGGGGCGTCCGCTCACCATGGCCGTGATGTCACTCAGGCTCTGCAGATACTCCACGATGCGACTCTTGTGCGTGGGCTCCACCCGGGCGAAGCAGCGCACCGTCTGGCAGGCCTGCCGCTGCAGCCGGTGCGGCAGCTCGTCGAACTCGCGGCCCGTCAGGCCGCCGCCAGCGGCGCCGCCCTCCCGCTGCTCCTCCTGCTCCGTGATGATGCCCACCCGGCGGCAGATAGACAGCGCCGTGCCCTTGTTGTCGCCTGCGGGAGGGAGAACAAACGTCATGGTAAATGGACTGCACTTATAAAGCGCTTTACAAAGGCCTCTCATTCACCCATTCGCACACCCATTCATACACCAATGGGTCATGGAAATTATTTGTGAATAATCCAACTGTCAATATACACCAATTTTTATTTTTTATTTTTAATTCATACTATTTTTTTTCTTCATCATTCTATTCTATTCTCAGCCTCAATGCGTGCTGATCATGTGCGTTGCTGCAGCGCCCCCCGCTGGATAGTCCCTCAACAGCTTATACATATGGTTCAAAGTTGGACATCTGGGTAATACACACACCTATTTTTTTTTTTTTTTTTAAAGTTCAAAGATATTAAAAAAGTATTAAAATGTTGGCAGATAATGTTTTTGGTTCAAAATCAAACACTGACAACAAACATTCAAAAAATGTTTAGTTTACAAATGGAAAGCATCATTTATGAGATTCCTTTTATTTTGAAATTCCACGTATCTAAACTATGAAAAACAAACTTTTTCTTCACCTGTTTCTGTTTCAGGAGTGAAACTGCAAAAATTTGATAAGAAGTCCAAATATAAAACAGTTTAAGAAAATATATAGTAGGTTGATAGTTCTCAGGCACAGTCATGACCCTCACTGATGTGTTGCTTCTTCAGTTACTTAACTTAAAACCATTTTTTTTTTGTTTATGTTTAACTTCCTTTTTACTTTTTGCATTTTGTGCCAAATTCTCATTTAATTCTTATTCATGCTTTCATGGTGTCTTCTTTTGTTGCCTTTGTCAATTCTGTTGACAAGTTCAAAATCAAAAACTAACTAGTTAACTAACTCACTAACTAGCTAACTAACTAACTGACTAGCTAGCTAGCTAGCTGCAGCAGGTGACTTTGCTACCTGTGATCATGATGACTCTGATGCCCGCCTGCCGACACATCCGCACGGCCGCCAGAACCTCCTTCCTGGGCGGGTCCAGCATGCCCACGCAGCCCACGAAGGTCAGGTCCGACTGTAGGGGAGGTCGGGGAGGGGGGAGGAGCCAGAGGACTAGTCAGCCGTCTGCCTGCCAGTCAGCAAACACACACGCTCACGGCGGTGGTCGTCACCTCGTAGGCGGCGAAGCCACTCGACTTCTCCAGGTTGAGGCCGGCGATGTCGGGCGGCGTGTCCCTAGTGGCCATGGCGAGGCAGCGCAGCGTGTCCCGCCCCGAGCCCCACTCCCGCACCGTGGCCAGCAGCTGCTCCCGCAGCGCCGGGCTCAGCGGCACGCGGGTCGAGCCGCTCAGCCGGATGTAGTTGCAGCGCTCCAGCACACTCTCGGGCGCCCCCTGGTGGTGGTGAGGGGGACACGGTGACCGTCAGTCTGTCTGTCCGTCTGGCTCAGCACCCAGTCGTGCTCCACGGTAAACTCACCTTGATGAACATCTTGGCTCCGGAGGACGAGGGGCTGAGTTTGTTGAACACGCAAAAGACGGACATGGACTTCCTGTCCCGGGAGAACTCCAGGGTCAGCTCCTTCCTCATCAGCTGTTTGATGACCTGACGACACCACAGAGGAAGAAAACTCATCATCATCATCATCTTCTTAATCACCAGCAGCAGCAGCAGCAGCAGCACAATCATCATCATCATCATCTCTAATTCTCTACAGCAGCGTTTCTCAACTGGTGGCTTTTGGGTCGCAGAGCCATTTTTTGATTGGATCGCAGCTTCGGGGACAGTTTCCCCTTTTTTTAAGAAAGAAAAAAAAAAAAAAGAATTTCAAAATATATATATAGAGAGAAATGATTTTATTTTGCAGGAGGCACAATTCAATTCAGTCATTTCAATTAATTATTTTACCAGACATGATAGAACAGTGGGCTAGTGGCCTTTTTATTTTTGTGGAATAAATGTGATAAAATGTGGGTCCTGACGCTCCAGCAGTTGAGAACCACTTGCTGTTGACGAGGTTCTTCAGCACCGGCGTTGTCAGTTGACCCCAGAACCCCCAGAATCCAAGATGGCGGCTCATACATTTCAATGGAGTTGCTCACACAGGGCAGACGCCAGAGAAGTTTTTGACTTCCGCATTAATGGGCCCATAGAGGATGCACATAGCGTCACTTCCCATCATGCCCGTGTAAGTCACATGATCTATTTGGCCAATCAGAACGATCCTGGAGAACGTAATAATAAAAAAAAAACTTCATTTTTTTCTTAAATGCCCATAACTGAAAATTCTACAATACAAAAATTTGCTATGAATCGCATTTCAGGTCACTGTCGTCCTGTCAGCCGTTTTAAAGGCGTTTATTTTTTTATTGCAGTCTGTGGGGAAAAATGCTTTTTGTCCTCGCTGCAGTACCTTGAGTGGCCACTGGGAAAAATCAGCGTGCCTTCAAAATGCCAGTCTGGTATCCAGTTCTTATATAATACATTCATGGATGAACCAAACTGAGCTCCACTAGAGGGAGCCCTGCTAATCAGCAGCAAAACGATGGAGACGCTTGAGACTTTACCAGGAGGATTTCTGCTGTGATCAGTCGCCCAGCCGGTCAGAACACACACATACTCGCTCACACACACACACACACACTTACAGAGCAGCAGGCTGTGGCTCTCTCTACAGGACTCAGTCCTCTCAGGTCCGTGTTGAACACGTTCATTTTCTCCACCAGACAGCAGAGGGCGGTCTCGGTCGCCTCCCCGACCTTCTCGTACACACCTTTAGCCTGAAAAACACACACACACACACACGCAGAGACACACACATGAACACTCCCTGTGTCTGAGACTCAGTCAACCCCCCCCCCCCGGCGACTCGCTGCTGCCGAGCGTCGTCACCTCGTTGTAGTCGAGCGACGAGTCGTTGCACAGCGCGCAGATGGACGCCAGCTCCACCAGACTCTCGTACTGGCTGCACTTGACTGCTGCACCGTCCTTGAACCTGGCGCACATGCACACACACAGCCAGAGAGAGAGAGAGTAAGAGAGAGAGGCGGTGGTGAGACAGGAGGGGGGCAAGGAGTGCTGGGAAAACTTCAGTGATGCTGCAGGACACTCACACTTCCCCTTCAGGGGCGTAGGTCGATCCTGTGACGGAGAACTCAGACAGTCTGCAGCGCTGCCCCGACACATTATCCACCACAAACATCTGCACACACACACACACACACACACACACACACACACACACACACACACACACACACACACACACACACACACACACACACACTGTTAACTGGTAGTGCTCGTCATCCAGCTTCTTATTTTCACCAGTTTACCATTTCTAGATGCTTTTATTGTGAAAATTTTGAAAAAAAGTGAGCAGCAGTGAGCCATTAATCACACAGAACAGCTGTTCATCAAAAAAGGAAAATTGAGTGAATCCACCCTGGTGGTGATTTGAGTGCCCCTTCACCCCCGGCCTCACCCTGCACACAGACATCTGATTGGTCGTCAGCGTCCCCGTCTTGTCGGAGCAGATGACCGAGGTGCAGCCCAGCGTCTCCACCGAGGGCAGGCTGCGCACGATGGCGTTCTTGCGGGCCATCCGCCGCGTGCCGAGGGCCAGGCAGGTGGTGATGACGGCCGGCAGGCCTGCAGACACAGCGGGGGAACGAGCGGCAGAGCAGCATTAGAATTAGGATTGGAGGACAACATTGTCATTGTACATTGCACAATGAAATTTCAAGACAATATGAAGACAACTAAAAAAAAACTCAACCATCTGTAGATGATTATCTACTCTGCTACTCTGTAGATATCTGATATCTACAGCTATTAAAATATCTGCTCTGTATACAGTATAGATAGATATCTATTCTGCAGATATCTACTCTTATCTATTAATAGATATTGATTCTGCAGATATTGACTCGATAGATGGATGGACATCTACTCTACCTCCCTATAGATGAACAGAGTTGATACCTATAGCTATTTAAGACATGTACTCTGTGGACAGTGTAGATATCGATATATAGCTATTCTGCAGATACCTACGGATAGATATCTACTCTACTACGGTATAGATAACAGCAGAGTCGATATCTGCAGCTGTATAGATACCTACTCTGTAGATAGAGTAGACATCTATGGATAATCTACTCTACTCAGTTTAGTGACAGAGATACCGAAATATCTACAGATATTTAGATATCTACTCTACTTTACTCTACAGATATCTACTCTACTCTAGATATCTATCTATCTATATACATATACAGATATCTACTCTACTCTAGATATCTATCTATCTATATACATATACAGTGTAAAGAAGACATATTAAGATATTAGTAAAGTAGAGTAGATATCTATAGATAGATACTGTAGATATCTAAAAAGCAGATATCTATAGATGTATATCAACTGTATAGTAGATATCTATGAATATGTACTATACACATATCTAAATATATCTTCCTTACAATCTATAGTTTACACACAACAGTGATTTCCTGTATCCATCCTGTCAAGCTGGTGCAACCTTCACAGATGTATAATTACGTCCCAACACACAGTAAAAGCCTTTCGAGATCACTGAAATGAGCAAAGCTCTTATTGTGAAGTCTGCAGGCTCAGCCAGCAGGAGGGGGGTCGGACCGACCTTCGGGTATGGCGGCCACAGCGAGCGCCACGGCGATCTTGAAGTAGTAGACGGCGCCTCGCAGCCAGCTGCCACCGTGCACGGGGTCGCTGAAGTGGCCCACGTTGATGGCCCACACCGCCACGCAGATCACGCTGATCACCTGCATGGCCGCAACAGCAGGGGGCGTCAGTCACCGCCGGGAACATGTGAGCAGAGGCAGAGGCAGCAGCAGCAGTAGCAGCAGCAGCAGCAGCAGCAGCAGCTGCCTCACCTTGGACAGCTGCTCCCCAAACTGGTCCAGTTTCTGCTGCAGCGGCGTTCGCTCGGCGTCCGTCGCCACCATCTCGTCCCGGATCTTCCCGATCTCCGTCTGCACCCCCGTCGCCACCACCACACCGATGGCCCGGCCCGCCGCGATGTTGGTGCCCTAAGGAGGCCACGTGGAGGGGTGGGAGGGAATGGGAGGGGGTGAAGGTGTAGTCAGTCAGAGTCCAAACCAAACACCTCTGTGTGTGCGTGTGTGTGTGTGTGTGTGTGTGTGCGTGCATGCGTCTGTGTTCAGGGATTATTTTTGTTGTCGATTAATCTATAGGTTTCTTTTCGATTAGTCACGATTATCTTCTTTATTTTCACCGCCTATTTTGGACTTCTGTTTAACCTCACTTGCTTAAATCTTCACGCCTGTGTTATACTGTTTTAAAATAAATACAGTATTGACAGGGGCTGTAATTTGCTAATTAATGCCATAAAGTAGCATTTACCTCAGTGCAGCATCGTTCGCTTAGCTAGCTTGTTCCATGATTCTCCGACGTGCGAAAAAACCTATTATGCACTTGCGTCACAGGCTAATGATTAATTAATGTGTTTGCGTATTGTCGTAGTGCTACCCTGGAACGCTAGGTGAGCTTCACAGAGTTTGCACGTGTTTCGCTGCTTCGTTTTCTACAAAATACTCCAAAACTTTACAAACTTTGGGTCGGAGTTTTCGAGCCTTTTCAGAGAAGAAGTCGTTCTTCTTCACGTTTTTTTTTAAATTTTTTATTAGGATGTAAACAACGAGCGACACTGCCACCCTCAGCGCTCAGCACTGCACTGCAGGTACAAATGAGGATGTAGCGGCCGGAGTGTGATTTTATCAATTAGCGATTTACAATAACAAAAACACGACTTTTTTCTGGTTGACAAATTTATGTTGTCGACGTAATTGATTACCGAGAACAGCATGTTCTTCTTGTCCTGGTTGACGGCCCGCGGGTCGGGCACTGGGTCAGTGTGCTTGAGGACGGACACCGACTCCCCGGTCAGGATGGACTGGTCCACCCGCAGCGTGGTGGAGCGGATGGACGTCAACCGGATGTCGGCGGGAACCTTGTCGCCCACTGAAACGGAGACGACACAGCAGAGTTCCACGAGTTCGACCCTCACATTCTTAAATGTTTTTCCAGTTTTAATGTTGCCGTTGTTACGGCTACGACAGTGGGGAACCATAAAATTCTACTCAATTCCAATTACTGGTCAAAAAAAAAATTAGCTGGAGAATTTTGTTTTTGTGTTTCGGAGGGTTTGGCCGCGGCATCAGACACGCTAACAAATGGGAACTGTTTCGCTGCTTACAGTTAATAAAGGCATTTCTCACAGTTCTTGTGTTGCAACAAACGGACCAAGTCATCTTGGTAAGTGCAGCACGTGGCTCAATGCCGGTGACTGTGCAAAAATAAACGGTCGTTTATAGTGCAACACAGTATGTGACGAATACAAAAAGGTGTACAAAAACTTTTTTCCCCCACCGCTGTACATTACAGCCACGGTCAGACTGCCAGCCAAAAGCCAGTGGAGGAAACTCATCAGTCTGTGGGGAGATACAGTAGCTCCATTCTGGCCAAGTTCCAGGGCCATTTGGACAAGGTGAGGACAGTTAGCGGATTTGAGAAGGAATCTGATTTGAATCAGATTCGCCTGCAGTCTGAACGCAGCCTACGGCAGTCTGGGAGTTTGGCGCCCTTCTCTGGTGACGACACGCGGCTGCACAAAACTTGCAGAAGAAACGTGGAGGTTAATAAAAACGTTGAGGGTGAAAGGCGGCAAACGGGCAACTCGTCGTCTTCAGACGGCCACAACTACGGCTGGTAGTTGACCAACTCCCTTGCGGTTCGTTGGGTCACATGACCAGAGCCGGCAGCAGCGGGTCACGCGGTTCCCACACACACTCTGACCCGGTTTCCTGCTTTAAAATAGCACCGAAGGATCCACCAGAATCACACTGGGTCAACATCTAGTGCGTGTGTGTGTGTGTGTGTGTGTGGTCTTTGATGTTTGATGATTACACTCAGATGATGACGATGAGATCAATTTCCATCCGCCGACTTCTCCTCCGAGATTCCCGACACTTAGAAACTCCCATGACGGCGATCAGAGGGTTAAACTGAGATCAAACCAGCGCCACCAACAGGCTGCGGATCAAAACCCGACCATCCCGCTCACTTCCTGTCGGCAGGCTTTCAAGGGCGGTGGGCGCCAAGCGCATGAGACTCTACTCCTCTAAACTATTTCTAACCGTCCCCGCGTGAAGGTTGTGATGGATCGCAGCTGGAATGTCAACCAGCTGAAGAAGCGCAGAGCTCGCAGCTCATTTCCAAGCATGCCACAGTTTGGATCGTGGACGGCTGCAGCGTCCTCCTCCTCCTCCTCCTTCTTTGAAACATTTAGGAAAAAAAACATGTGGCTGAGGCAGGCATGGGCAAACTACGGCCCGGGGGCCACATACGGCCCACCAAACTTATATTAATAGGTTAATTAATGGTTTCATTTCATCAATTTTGTCAGTGTTTTTGAGAGTCATTTCAATAAAGAGCTAAATACTGTGAGGCTTCAAAGACATGTTTTGTTGTAACTTTGCTTTTGTTCATTTTCATTTGCCATTAAAGCAACATGTTTCCTACGCATCACATGACATATTTTTTCCTCCAATGAGGTGCCTCCCCAACACACTCCATCCATCTGCTGCTGCTCCGGCCCCCTCTGTCAAATTTTACAACCCATTGCGGCCCCACCGGTCAAAAAAATTGAGCCGAGGGAACTTCCTGTACACACACAGGCCACGCCCACAGCGGTATAGACATTTCTCCCCTCTGCGTTTGTAACCGCGAGCGCGACCCAGACACCGACTTTTCAGATCAGACCCGCAGACGGACGTCGTAAAAGTTATAAAAAGATGAACTGAACGAGAAAAAAAAAAAACAAGACAACGGACGAGTGGGCGGAGCCGACGCCGAGAGAGCTGCCACGAGAACAAAGGAAGGACTCAGGAAGCGGGCGACTGACCGGCCACCTCCACGATGTCTCCGGGGACGATGTCGCGGGCTCGAACCCTCTGCACGCTCTTCTTGTCCTGCCGGTAAACTTTGCCCATCTCCGGCTCGTACTCCTTCAGCGCCTCGATGGCGTTCTCCGCGTTGCGCTCCTGTACACACACACACACAGACACACAGACACACACACAAACACACAAACAGTTCATCAACACCCACGTTTAGGGATTTCTGCTACAAAACCATTAAAAGGAGACTAATGTTCTCTGTAAATTCAAGTGAACATGTGGCTCCGCCCCCCCGAGAAGACTGCTGTGTTTGTCGCCTGGCAGAGGGCTCAACACGCTGCCGTCTGTTTTTCTTTAAAAAAAGATTTATGAAAAAACATTGTTCCAGAGAGCTCGACCGAAGTCTGGGATGAAAATGAGGAGTTTGACAGAAACGGGCGTTCAGCATCAGCATCGGCATCAGCGCACACGCATGCACGCACACCTACCTGCCACACTCCTACAATGGCATTAGCGATGAGGATGAGGAGGATGACGAAGGGCTCGACGAAGGCCGTGATGGTGCCCTCCCCCTCCTCGAACCAGGCCAGAGTCTGGGACGGACGGACGGACAGACAGACAGAGGCGGCGTTAACGCTTCAGTTGGATCATTACCAAAAAAACAAAAAAACAAAAAACCTCTGGGCTCGTCTGCGAGGCCCTGAAGGTATGTAAACTCGGCGGGCAGGAGCTCCTTTTAAGCCGATTGTTTAGACGCGGCCGGGGCCTGTTTGTGCGAGCGACAGTCTTACGAAGGAGATGCAGGCGGCCAGCAGCAGGATCCGCACCAGCAGGTCCTCGAACTGCTCCAGCACCAGCGTCCACAGAGACTTTCCTGGAAGACAGGAGGGAGGGAAGGGAGGGAGGGTGAGTGAAGAGGAGGGGTGGCGAGGAGGACACGGTGGGAGGGGAGCAGCGGGACTCGTCTCACCTTCTTCAGCCGGCAGCTCTGACGGGAGAGACGAGCGAATAGAAAGAGGAGAAGGTGTCAGACGGCCCACAGGCTGAAGGTGCTCAATGCAAAGCAAAAAGGCCGGTTCGGCTACGTTACCGTTGGGGCCCCATCGCTCCCGGTTCTTCTTCAGCTGCTCGCAGCTCAGACCCGTCGACTCGTTGACGCCGAAGAAGCCCAGGACCTCCTCCACCGTCTTGGTGTGAGCGTTGTCCATCGCTGGGACGAGAGGCAGAGAAACGCCCAGGTCGAGTTTTTAACACGGCTGGGAGTCGAGGAAATGAGTCTCAAGCGCAGGCGTGGGCAAACTACGGCCCGGGGGCCACGTGCGGCCCGTTGAGTTTTTCCAATCGGGCCCTTTGAACTACAACTGTTTTATGAAAGTCATGAAACAGTTGTAGTTCATCTATTTCAATTAAAGCATTTAATGTCATATTTAGATTTGATTTCAATAAAGAGCAAAATACCGTCGGGCTTCAAAGACGCATATCTTGTTGTCACGCTTTTGTTCATTTTCAATAGAGCAACATGTTTTCTACATATCCCAACGTGGATCATCAAAACCCTCCATCCATCTGCCGCTGCTCCGCTCACCCCCTCGGTCACATTCAGAACCCACTGTGGCCCCCACCAGTCAAAAACTTTGTCGACACCTGGACCAGCGTCACACACACACACAAACACACACACACACACACACACACACACACACACACACACACCATGAAACCATGGCACTCAGCTCCACACCCAGCCAGAGGTCAGTGAATGCACCACACAGGGGGGGTGATAAAAAAAAAGCCATAAAGACAAAGAACGGCCGAGTGATACGATGTTGCCCCAGTTCTAAAGTCACGCTGTTAGATGTTGCTCCGTTGCTTCGTTTTGAAATAAAATTTGGATTTTTTTTTTTTCCCCCCACCAGAGGTCACGACCCCAGCAGCATGGGCGCGACTCAGTAGAGCCACAGCCACATTGATTATATATGCATTGAAAGGTGTCTCTGTTTTGTAGCCTTTGCATCCTCATTCTTTATTTGCAAAACTCTGACATGGTTTTATTCATTTTTAAACCTCTTTTTACTCTTTTGTACCCGCATATTGTCCTTACACCGCTGAGTAGCGGAATTTCAACGCTCTGTATATGTCACAGATATTGTAGTATTGACAATAAAACTACCTTGTACCATGCGCCCTGTACCTCCCCCTCCATCTAACCCTGACCCTCTGCCTGTATCCTCTCCTCTCGCACCAACCATTCTGCAGGAAAAGGTCACTTGAGGGGAACAAACACACACACACACACACACACACACACACACACACACACACACACACACACACACAGTTGGTAACGCTGGTAATTTGGGTCACACAAGAGCTGAATGATTCCCTGTTAAACTGTGACAGGCCCAAAATGATGGATGGATGGATGGATGGATGGATGGATGGATGGTCGTCTCATTCGTGCCACAGGTAGCAGCTCACAGCAACAAACTGGACATTAGCTCGAGAGATTTATTTTTATTTTTATTTTTTGCTAATGATGGAAACTGACTGGCCAATGAAAACCAAACAATTTCATGTTTTCATGGCACCTTAAGCACGGCCACGGCGGGGTAGAGCGCCAACATGAACTGGGGACACGACGATGACACCTGTTTTTGCCCTCCATCCATCCCTCTATTCATCCATCCATCCATCGACAATATGCTAATGAACCATCCGTCAGTCAGTCGACCGACAGGTGGACAGCATCAAACTCACGCCCCCCGTTGCAAGCCGCCCGACAGGCAGCTAGGCGGTAAATCGCCGCGTTAAATGTCCGCGGAGGGAGCCAGAGGAGCTAGGTGGCTAGCCTAGCCACCTAGCTCCTCATGATACAGCGCTAATCCACGGCGCGGAGATGAACAGGTTGCTTACCGGGAGCAGGTGCGACCGTGCCTCGTCTCCGTCTGTCCGTCGTCTGTTATCCCCTCAGCGTCACGGCCAAACACGACAAATCACAACCCCATGGCAAGATTACTAAGAGTCGGAAAAGAGGTGGGGGAAAAGATGTCTAAAAAAAAAAAAAATATGGCTCGGAGAAGGACCGACAGGGAGCCGCTCACAGGCGGAGGAGCATCAAAGCAACAGACATACTTCTGTTGACCGCGATTTCAAAACAGGGAGTGGAGGGGAAGAGCGCAAAAAGGCAAGAGGTTTGATTTAAAAACAGATATACATTAAAAAAAAAAAAAGAAAAAAAAATATTTATATATTTAAATGCTAAATAGCGCGGTCACTGCCGTTTTATTAGTATCGAGCATTAAATCAGGAGGAAGTGTTAATGTCCAGCCAACGGGCTCCCGCAGCTAATGAGAGCAAGGAGCGACTTCGTGAATTTCCACGTCACTTCCGCCGTGGACCCTTCAAAGCAATGGTCACGGTTTGGAGCGAATGCGGACATATGGACGTTTTTTATGTTTATGTCCTTCAGTGCTCGCGCTAATCCACTAATACTTTTTTTATACCGTGGCTAGATGTAATTAACAACTTTATTTTCCCTGAAATCTCGCCAGGTTTCTTACAACTTCCGGTGCTGCCGCGGAGTAACTGCGTCCACCTTGACACCGTCGCGCTCACATAACTGTGATCAACGGACTCGGCCGACGCAGAAGCCTAAAAAAAAACACGACGACGCGACGCTGACGTAACGGTCTCGACCAATCAGCGTTTAAAACCCTCGCTGCGTTCCCGCCCACTCCCCGACAGCACTAATCTCGCCTAACAAGTCTCGAACCAATCAGTGGGCAGTGCGTCTGCTGCGTTCTCCGGGGAAAAAAAGAGAGATCCAATCAGCGTTGAACTTTTCGTGTCCGTCAAGCACAGCTTTATTTCTCTTCACATCATCTGCGTTTCAAACATACCCAAGTATGGAAACATGTAGTGTCTTACGGTCAAATGGGAAGCGGCCGTTTCTGATGACTTCAAAAAGAAACACATCAAAGTAAAATAATTATGGTGTTACAAATGTGTGTGCTATGGTTTAAATGTAAGCTTTACATTGAAAGTGTTTATAGGAACATCATAATATAAGAGTAATATAAAAAAATAATGAACACGAACGTCTCAGAACACAACACCAGGTGGCAGCAAAACACTTGACAATTGTACTCTTTTCCAAGGATGTTTTTTTTTTCTTCTTGGCGTTTTCTGCATCAGCGGTGTATACCTGCTCGTCTCTCTTTCATGTATCACGGGCTAGTGTTGGCATTTCAATGAACACAAATTTTTAGACAGTAAAAATACGAAAAAATACAAAGTAAGTGAGTAAAAAATGCAAAAAGTATGTAAAACAACATTCTAGGAATCTGAGGCATGTTGATGTTTCATTCTTCTGTCTTCTCTCTCTCCTCTTTTTGATTACGTCTTCCAGGGTTTTCTGCAATCAGAAAAGGTTTTTTTGTCCTTTGTACGCATAAGTCCTCCTCATTCTCCTCTTCTACTCTTCCTCACAGCGGATAGTCACTCCACAGGCTGAAAGACAAAGGCAACAAGGCTGAAAACATTTAACCCCATAACAGTGCATGGAAATAGAATATTGAAAATGCTCTACAATACTGGTTCTCAACTGGTGGAGTCCGAGGACCCACATTTTTTTCCTTCTCATAAAGTTGCCACCCAAATTTATTACACAGCAATCAAATTTATTCCACAAAAAAAAACTGCTAGCCCCACCCCACTTTCTATCATGTGCAGTAAATAAATTATTGAATTGAATTGTGTATCCTGCAACATAAATGCCCAACATTTTCTCTATAAATACATATATCCTATAATCCCTTTGAAAAAGGGGGTGGGGGACTGCCCACGACACCGCAACCCAATTGTGTGTGTGTGTGTGTGTGTGTGTGTGTGTGTGTGTGTATGTACTTGAGCCCGTGCTTGTCCTGTGTGTGTGCTTGCAGCAGCAGCTCTCTGACGTCCTCGGGGGGGTTCAGGCCGTGCAGCTGGGCTCTCTCCCACCTCTGCAGACGAGTGATTCCTGCAGAGCACCAGACAGAAGCTCCCATCGTACCAGCACAAAATATCTCTGTAAACGTTGACTTTGATAATAATAATAAAGAAAAACAACAACAACAAAAAAGTCCACTGGGACCGCTGGCACGACCAGGTATGGTACCTGTGCAGGGGCCGAACCTCCAGTCCAGGTCAAACTGTCTCAGCTTCTCAAGCTCCGCCTCCACGAGCGCCTCAGTGCCTGTTTCCATAGCAACATCCAGTCACCTTCACCATCGTCACGTCACAAGCAATTCAAATATGGCAACACGAAAGCAGACAATCTAACAAACACGTTTTTTAACCGCATTTCATTAATTAATAAACAATGACGTCACCATTCTGCTGCTGGACGGGGGAGGGAGGGGTCGGAGGTCTCTTCTCTCTCTTGCTCCCCCTCCTGGCCTTCTTCACTACCTTGAAGGAATCGGTGATCAGCCCGTGTTTCGTCGTCATGACGTCACTCCTACGACACACACGCACGCACGCACACACACACACACACACACACACACACACACACACACACACTGTTTACTGTAACATCTGTAAGTTAACATTTATTTCTCTACTATTTCAAACTTTTGACTGCCGTAGTACTGGGAACAGCTTCCTCGTTGGAAACGAGTAAATATAGAGGAAAAAGGTGTAAACAAACAACAACAACAAAAACTGAAATAAAAGTAATGTAAATTTAGATTAAAAGACTTTAAATGAGCACAAACTCAAAGGAAACAAGCAGCTTTATATTTACTGTCTTCTTGTTGAGCTGCTGTATTTTGGCAGTACCCTGTTCGACTTGTCTGGGCAAACACCCGGTGCGACTTTCACAATAAATAAATAAAAAAAAAGAAATCAACTTTAGCCGAGATACGCAGTTTACACAGAGGCGAACTAAGACGGTGCAACATCCTTTCAATGCCCGTTTCATTGACGCTTTTGTGTTTGGAAAAGCTCATTTAGCGAGTTTCAGACGTAACAAAAGCGGAAGTCCCATTGCTACAGATTAATTGACCGAGACTACGACCACGTAATCTGATTTTTGGCCATTTAAACATC
This sequence comes from Nelusetta ayraudi, assembly GCF_046127955.1. Classification (NCBI taxonomy): domain Eukaryota; kingdom Metazoa; phylum Chordata; class Actinopteri; order Tetraodontiformes; family Monacanthidae; genus Nelusetta; species Nelusetta ayraudi. Next base: position 497,260 of record NW_027466184.1, read on the forward strand.
GCGCCGGTTGAACGAATAGAAAAGCAATTATTAGAAAAGAATTAGAAAAGCATCAATCGATCACTAATATGTAATTGATCACCATAGGGGACTAATTATTAAAAACTGCAAGACAAGAAACATTATCAACCAGAAAGCATTTATGCAAAACAACGTTTTCTTCTCTCATCATCAAATTAAGCGTTGAGGGTTTAAAGTTACTGAATCCGCCGAACTTACTTGTTTTTTCAAACGTTTAAAAGCCTAGATCAAGTATTTCCGTCCGGTCAGAAGATAAAACACAGGCAGGAACAACCTATGGGAACAACAACATTGCCGTCTTCTTCTGCCGCTGCTGCTACACCACGGGTCTCTACTGCCACACAGTGGCGGCTTCTCACATTACACCTCAGAGACTGCAAGAGTCAGGTTTTTCTCGAAGGGTTTTGACGTACTCCATACAGGCGCAGGTTTCTCTTCACTAAAATATTGTGAATTAAAAATGTTATGAATCAATCACTAAAAATTAAAATATCCCCCAAAAAATTACAGCAATTCTTTGAGAAACGTGGACAATTCTGTGGGCCAAGCTGTCACTGGGCCCACAGAGGATGCCGACATTTACGTTTGGTCTTTTCATTCAAGCTTTTTAGAAATGTGTTAAAAGCATACCACGTGTTCAGATAGCGAAATAATTTGTTCCAAGAATATCTGAAAGTAAAAGGTTTTCAGCTAATAAAAACAAAGATGCAGAAGAGGCTGAATTGTGCCGCTGGTGATCGCGATCACACAACACAGCAGTGAAGTTCAGGGTGAGATTATTCCCTCACAGCAGCTGCAGACGCGTTGCATCGATTGAAATCTCTGTCCCTTCAGACAGCAGGGTTTCCCAGCGGCAGGTCAGTATCCTGGAGGAACCGATTCATTACTTCAACCTCTGCCGTCATTTAAGTACTTCAATGCTATCGACTCACCGGGGGACTGTGTGGCCGGTCAGTCATGCGATAAATGTGTTATCACCATCATAGCTGCACTGTGTCCATCATGTCAGCGGCTGACCACAGAGCAGCTGCACGGCAGTGGAGACCACAGGAGATCTTCTCTGATTCAATCAGCGGCCTCCACTACCCAGCAGCCACTCTTCCCTGCTCCATTATGGGCCATGGGAAGGAGCGGCGGGGGTTGGGGTTCATTATTCCCCTTTCACCACCTCACTCTGACAGGGAAGGAAAGGTTCAGGTTGACAGTGTAGCTGCAGGGAGCAGAGGAACAGATGAGGGTGTTTTATGAAGCAGCTGGGCAGGTCAGCCCCGCCCACAATAGCGACTGCCCAGTAGTACATTATTGGTTTGAATGAATTAAAACTCATGAGAAAATAAATCAATCTTAGTGTCCATTGGAGTTCCTCCATGTTGAGTTGCAAACTTCAACACGAGCTGTGGGGGAGGTGCTCTGCTGTTTCTGAAGGAACAATAAAATATTGCTTTTGTGTGTGAACACGTTGGCCTCCTTGGTTGGTGTGATAGGTCTTTTCCTGGGGCAAGGCGCTCCGTCCAGCTTGGTTTTAGCCCAGACGGGACATTTCTGACTGTCGCCAGTGAAAAAGGGGCATTAAAAAGTAAAGGACGAAGAGGAAACAGCCTGTTTATGAAGGTCCCGTGACGCCAGGAGGGCTGGCGCGCATGCAAATGCATGCACACACATGCACGCACACACACACAGACATGCACGCTACAGTTAAATGTAACAAGCGTAACATCAATCATTGTCACTGTCAAAAAAAGCTCCACCCAGTCTAACAACTTTACAGAAAGACAAGTTCTCTCTGACGTTAACACACACACACACACACACACACACACACACACACACACACACACACACACACACACCTTATATTGCATTATGGTGTAAGTGATCTCCAGCTGGAGAGACAGAAGGAAAACTAGAGGAAGAAGCAGCAACAGACTTGTATTGATTTCACATCTGAGAGAGAGAGACAGAGAGAGAGAGGGAGAGAGAGAGAGAGAGAGAGAGAGAGAGAGAGACAGAGAGGGAGAGAGGGTGAGAGAGAAGGAGAGAAAGAGAAAGAGGGGGGGTAGTGGAGGCTCTGCTTTCTTCCTGCCACCATCACCACTATCTGGTCATTATTAGGCTAAGGAATCTATCTGTCCTAATGTTGGAGCATTAGCCACAGAAATACTGACACAGAGAAGCTCTCCGGGGGGCATCTGGGGTCGTGCTGCCACTTGGGGCCCCTCACGGGCCACTGCCACCCCGCTGGCGATCATAACGATCCTCATCTTGCTATCCAGCGACAGGAAGTGCTTCCTGGGGAGCCGCTTTTTGTCTGGTTCGCCCTGCTGCTCTGGCCAGTTTCCAGACGTCAGTGTCCTGAAGCAACTGGTCAGTCAACTTGTGTCCAGCTGGCTAAGAAAAAAATGTGTGTTTTAAATGTGTGGGTTTTTTTTAAAGGCAAGAAATCCATCAACTGAATATTTCCACACAGTGATTTTGGTTTCTAGACAGAGTTCCTGTCTGTTTGTGCGTCACTGAACCTTCAACCTGCGCAGCCTCTGTCATGATGGGAGGATGATTTGCACTATTTTCCTGATTTGTTGGATGGATGGAGTGAGTGTGAACTCATGATGAGAGAAAAACACTCCGGACTGGCGCAGAAGGGGAGGAGCCACGGTGATGGGGGGCGGGGACGCACAAGGACGAGGAGACGGAGAGATGTTGATGTTCACAAGAGTCACTCATACGGGAAGTTGGAAATTGAGAGAGCAGTAGGGAGAGAGAGAGAGAGAGAGAGGGAGAGGGAGAAATCATCTGGAGACACCTGGTTTAGAAGACGAAGAAGAAGAAGTGAAGAAGATCTGTGACTCTACTCTCTGCCAGTCACTCGTAAGTTTCTCTCACAAAGTGCCGACGAGGACGAGGAGTCGACAGTGAAACCCAATCCCGACTTCGATCTCGACCTCGACCCACTATCCGTCTCTCGTGCTCGCCAACATGTGGTCCTGCATCACCGACTTCTTCACCTACGAGACCACCAAGTCTGTGGTGGTGAAGAGCTGGACCATCGGCATCATCAACCGCATCGTGCAGCTCCTCATCATCACCTACTTCATCGGGTGAGTTCAGGCTGACAGCAGGACCAGTGGGACCAGTAGGACTTACAACGGGACCAGTGTGACCAGTAGGACTGAGACCAGGATCAGTAGGACCAATAGGACTGAGACTAAGAATAGTGTGACCAGTAGGACTGTGACCAGAACCAGTGTGACCAGTAGGACTGTGACCAGTAGGACTGTGACCAGGACCAGTGTGATCAGTAGGACTTAGACCAGGACCAGGACCAGTGGGACCAGTAGGACTGAGACCAGGATCAGTAGGACCAATAGGACTGAGACTAAGACTAGTGTGACCTGTAAGATTGTGACCAGGACCAGCAGGACCATTAGGACTGAGACTAGGACCAATAGGACCAGTGGGACTGTGGAAAAGATTTTTCTGACTAGGTATGATGATTTATGATTTATGATTAATTCTTTATGACAGGGTAAAAAAAAAAAAAACACAAAATAAAACAAAACTGCAGTATTAGTTGACAATGAAAATGGTAACAATGCTTGATGTGATACTGTTTTTTTTCGTTTTTTTTGTTTTTTTTGTTGACCAGTCAGATTCTTTTATGGATAAGGAGGCGAGAGGTACCGCACTGAAAGACCTCTGCCCTTTGAAAAGAACCCACAGAAGACACATTCAGCCAAATGCATTTGGCTGCGGGTAAAGGCATTAGCGAGAATGTAGCTACAGCGACGGCTTTGTCAGCCAAAGTTTTATATTACCAACTATAAGTTAAAGTTGCTGTGAAGATGTACGGAACTTGGGTCCAAAAACCCCAAAACTTTACAAAAAGTTGAAAAAATATTTCTAAAAAGCTCAAAACATGTTAAATAAAAATGTGAGTGTTTGAGGAAAAACATATCTGTTCCAGAAGTAGTGTCTTCAACCAGTTTGTGTGTATGTGTGTGTGTGTGTGTGTGTGTGTGTGTGTTTGTGTGTGTGTGCCACAGCTGGGTGTTTGTCCATGAGAAGGCCTACCAGGTGAGAGACACGGCCATCGAGTCCTCGGTCATGACCAAGGTCAAGGGCTTCGGCATCTACAACCACAAGGTGATGGACGTGGCCGACTATGTCACGCCCACACAGGTAGGCGGGGGAGGGAGGGTGTGTGGCAATGTTGGGGGGAGTTTGCGAGAGTGAGAGGCAGCTGAGATGATTGACAGGAGGGTCATCAGAATGTTCTCCGTGTTCCTTGAAGGGAGGCTCCGTCTTCTGCATCATCACCAAAATGATCACGACCGAGAACCAAGTCCAGGGATACTGTCCTGAGGTCAGTCACCACCACCAGCAGCACTCACCGACCACACATCCAGCACGTCAGTGTCGTCTGGTTTGAACCTGAGGTGCATCCGGTTCAAACCGGACTGTAGGGGAAGAGAGAGAGCAAGAGAGAGACAGAGACGCTTTAGAAAGAACATTAAAAAGTAAAGAACAGGAGAGGAAACGGCGAGTTTAGGAAGGTCCACAGACGCCAAGAGGGCTGGTACACACGCACACACGCACGCACACATGCACACGCACGTGCGCACACACGCACGATCACCTTAGATTGCATTAAGGTGTAAGTGATCTCCGGCTGGACAGGCAGAGACAAGAAGGAAGCAGCAGGAAGGTCAAGAAGAAAAAACGTGCACAAAATACCCACAATTCCCTTGCTTGTGAAAGTTTGATTTGAATCGGCTTCCCGAACTTCAAAAACACAAGGAGTGATGCGTCGCTGTTGTTTACCTTCCACAGAGCGAGAAGAAATTCAACTGCAGCCAGGACAGCGACTGCACACGGCCGAACAAAGCAGGAAGTTACGGTGAAACACACACTCACACTCACTCGTGCACACACACACACACACACACACACACGCACAGCTGAGCTCAGCTGACCACTTTTCTTCTCTGGTGTCCAGGGATTCTTACAGGAAGATGCGTTCCAGCCAAAGGCTCCGGCAAGATGTGCGAGATTAAGGGCTGGTGTCCCGCGGAGAACGACACCATCAAGATGTAAGATGAGACCTTAACCAGGAAGGAAGGAATTCTGTTGCTGCTCCTGCTTCTATTGGCGTGACATCTGCTGAGGAGCTACAGCGTCAGGCTGAGGTTCCACCTTCTCAGCTGAAACTCCATAGAAATAAGGGTTGAAGGAGTAGGAGGAGCAGGAAAAGAAGGAGGAGGAGGAGGACGAGCAGCAGGAGGAGCAGGAGTATTAGGAGGGAGAGGAGGAGGGAGAGGAACAGGAGGTGGAGGACAAGGAGGAGGAGGAAGAGCATCAGGAGGAGGAGAAGGAGGAGCTCAGAAACCTTCAGGTCCTGTAGACGCTCCTGCTTCAGTCTCTCCCGCTCTGTTGTCTAAACTTGTTATAGATTAAGTTTTCCCTCAGGCTTCCATCCCGTCGCTGCTCTATGCTGCCACCACATGGAGATGCTTGGTACTGCTTATCCTTATGCGCTTCGACCCACCGTTTCGTTGTTACTCGCCAGGACGCCAATGATGGAGGTGGAGAACTTCACCATTTTTATCAAGAACAGCATCCGCTTCCCCCTCTTCAACTACACCAAGTGAGGCAGCGCTGATCTCAACAGCCCGGTGGCGCCGGTGGGACGGGTGTGAACATCACCATGTGACTGTGTGTGTGTGCACTGCAGGGGGAACTTCCTGTCCACCATCACTGACAACTACATCCAGAAGTGCAACTTCGACATGGTCAACAACACCTACTGCCCCATCTTCAGGGTGGGAGATGTGGTCCGCTACGCTCAGCAGGACTTCAGCAGGCTGGCAGACAAGGTGGGACCAGGCAGTGGCGGGCCGTCAGGGCCAGCAAGGCCTTCTCTGCTGGCCCGAACTTACTTAGAAAAGTACATTTTCCCATAAATATGATAAGGAAGTTATTCTCCATAGTCTATTCTTTTCACATCATCTAATATAAACTTGATTACATTGCTTCCATTGTTGTGTATTACGGTAGCGTTTTTATCCAACCGAGTAATAATTTAGAGTGGACGAAATATGGCCTCACTAATGGTTTAAGCGTGAAATGCACGGGCACCACTGGGACCAGGAGGTCAGGAGATCCTGCCTCGGGCCAGAAGACTTCAAGGGTTCAACCAGACCTGGCGAAGGTCAGCAGGTTGACACGGGGAAGGTCAGTGTCTGTTGACACGGGGGTGCTCTGCTCTGTCTTCCCAATGTTTCAGGGCGGAGTCATTGGGATCAAGATCGGCTGGGTGTGCGACCTGGACCGAGCAGATGACCAGTGTAACCCATCCTACTCCTTCACACGCCTAGATGCTATGTCGCAGAAGAACGCCGTCTCGCCAGGATACAATTTCAGGTCTCCGCTTCAAAATTCTTCTTCACAGCAACGTGTTTATGTCTCTGTTTGTGTTGTTTGATTGGATCCCAATGAGTCTCATCACTGAGTCTCAGTTCTGAGTATCGCCACTGAGTGCCATCACTAGGTCTTTTCACTGAGTCTTTTTAATAAGTCTCATCACTGAGTCTTGTCACTGAGTCTCTTCACTGAGTCTCTCCACTGAGTCCTTCCCAGTGTTGCTGACTGCAGAAATCACCCGCCAGCGGATTCAAAGAGTGAAGTGCTTGAGCTCAGACTGAGAAAATCCTACACTTACTGACCTCCAGGTTTGCCAAGTACTACAAGACGGAGAACGGGACTGACTACCGCACGCTGATCAAAGCCTATGCCATCCGCTTCGATGTCCTCGTCAATGGAAACGTAAGTTGCTGGTCCCACCTGAATTTTGATCCAATTAACTTCACTTTCCGCCACTTTAATCGTCATTATAGCAGCATAACAACCCTCCTCTATGCTCTGGCAGGCCGGGAAGTTCAACATGATCCCTACATTAATCAACATGGTGGCGGCATTCACCTCAGTGGGCGTGGTCAGTCTCAGCGTGCACGGCGTCACTCACAGCTGCCACCGGTGGACAGACTAAGGAACTGTTTTCTCCGCTGTTTTTTGGTTTGGTTTTTGCAGGGAACGGTGCTGTGTGACATCATCCTGCTAAACTTCCTGAAAGGGGCGGAGCAATACAAGGCCAAGAAGTTTGAGGAGGTGTCGGACCGGCCGCTCGACTCGCAGACCAATGGCTTCTACCGCTCACAGCTGTCGCTGCGGCACAGCGACAGCGGCATGAAGTCCAGCGACTCCATCCAGAACTACGCCTGAGTCCCAGTTCAGGGGGAGACCCAACCTGATGTGACTCCTCCATATGTATATATATATATATGTATACATATATATATATATATATATATATATATATATATATATATATATATATATATGTATGTGTGTGGACATATAAATAATATTAATAATAATGCATGGCGGTCCCTGCACGTTGAAATTATGTTTTTTTTTACTTCCTGTTTGCAGAAATGCAGCTACGTTTATAAATGCTGCAGTATCCAGGAACATAAACAGAACTGTCAATACAAACTGGCGTGGTCTTTTTTTTTTTTTTTGCTTTTTGCTTTTTGCTCTAATTAAATCGCAGCAGTGCGCATTAATCCTAATGCAGTGAGTCTCTCATGCCTGTTTCTGACTTTGTTCACACGCGGTCCGATAGATAGAGCATTAGCATTAGCCCGTATCCTCTCGGTGGACTTGAAGACAAGGCTCAAACCGTCGTCTTGAGCTCTGGACCAGGTCAGTATCACTGACGCGTCCAGAGGATTCACGGAGATGATCCATGAAAATCATCCAAAATCATCATCATCATCAGCAGCAGCAGCAGCAGAAGCTACAGAAGAAGCAAAACTCAGCATGAGGTACTCTGCTGAGATAACAGACAGTCGTTTTCCTTAAAATGCATCATTTACATTTTTGGTTTTCATGCAGCAACATTTACTTGAACAAGTTGACAAGTGATGTGTCCAGAGCCACCTTTAAAAAAAAGAAAAAAAAGATCATGACTATGTAAACGCAGCGGCAGTGCTTTAAGAGGAGCACTCAGCTTGTTTAACAGTGGTTGTGGTTTGGTTCTCGGCAGGATGGTGGCCTTGCAGCCTCACTCTGCTGCCGCTGCGTCACGATCGCTTCCTGAATAAATTACAACACACAAAGAACTTCCACAGAATTCATTTGTATTGATCTACAGATCCAGAAGCTGGAGGCTGATCCTCAAAGAAAATCCGCAAAAAAACAAACAAAAAACAAACTCCAAATGAATGGCCAACAGTTACACTGCAATTTGTTTCTTACCAGGATAAAAGAAAAGACAATGAATGACAGGGGAAAATATCAGATGAATCAAAAGAATTGAATCTTTTTTCCTGCTGCACGACATGGAAAAAACAGTTAAAAGTGGAATCATACCGGTGATGACTGCTGCAAATTCATAGCGCTAAGGACGCCATGATGCTGTCTGAGGCTGTGACTTCAGTGGTAGAGGAGCAGGAGACCAGAGGACCACTGACTGGCTGAGTTAATGACCTGCAGATGACACAGAAAAAGACTCTCTAGTGAAAATCACATTTGCAGTTCTTCAGTTGGTATTTACACACACACACACACACACACACACACACACACACACACACACACACACACACACACACACACACACACACACACCTGCTTTCTTTGCACCATGTCTGGGCACCATCACTGTACAAACCTGGGAAGGCAGTTAAAAACACACTCACATGTTGTTTTGTGGCTTTGATCGTCAAAGAAGGTAATGGAGGACCATATATGTTCCATATACGTCACTGATAATCAATCAACTTAGGCCCTGTTTGCACTTGGTCATTTCATGCGTTTTTCGTATTCCGATCGGCAAAAAACACATTAAGTAACCAAGTGCAAACAGTCCAAATCCGTTTTGTCATCCGAATAAAAACGCATCGCACGGACGTGCGAACAGAATGCGACTTCAGTCCACATTAACGACCGCCTACTCCACTCACCTCTCCCGTGTACGTACTTGGTCGGCGCCCCACCTCCCGGCGTCGTCATTATAAAGTTACAAACAAGAAGCGAAAACAAATCATTTTTGTTAGACTCGTTTATTAGCATGCTAATAAATTTCATTCCGGATTAGCGTATTTTGTCAGTGGAGCAGCGGTCGCAGTTTCCCCCCATATGAGATTAAATGTGCGACGTTGCATCCGAAAATTTTGCCAGCCACCGTTGATCCGAAAATAAAGTCGTCACCACTCTGTCCCACCAGTCGTTACTCCTCGTTCGGATCCATACGAGCTGCAGTAGAATTAAAACGAGTGACTGTCCGCAAACAGGAAGTTGATTCTTATTCGCTGTCATGTAAAACTCGCCGTGGTTTTGCGCTTTACTGCCCCCAGTCGTTAGAAACGGAAATGATGCATGTTGCATTTGCATATTAATGCTACGAGCGAACAGATGCTTCGAGATCCGTTCTCGTGATCCAATTCCACAAAACAGTTACAAGTGACCAAGTGCAAACAGGGCCTTAAAGGGTTTGGAAGAAGTTCAGAGGTCGTAAAAGTCTACAATTCAGGTCAGGCCTGCGTCCCCATTCACGATAAAATCACAGTCATTAGTCTTGTTATCGGCATTAAGAATGTATATGACTGACAGGAAGTGGTTTCAGAGCAGCTGAGAGGTCATCCAGGCATGAACAATATGAAGACCAGGTTCTTCAGCTGGATGGACCCTCCAAATGCTTGTAGACCACCAAGACTGCTGGAGCCCCATCATCAATAAAAGGATGTCCTCGTGGGTGGGTCCATAGTTCAGTCTGCATCAGTGAGTGGCAGGCTGCAGATAATCAGCTCTGACTGCACCTTCTGCACCTTCTGCACGTTGCACGCTTCACCGTTTTATCTTATCAGAGCCATATCAGCGAATACTCCAGGCATTGCTGCCTCCGTTTTGGTGCCCACCTTTGGTTTATGAGCCTTTCATGGCCATGAGTTTATAAAAACAATCTTTGAGACCACCCCCCCACACACACACACACACACACACACACACACACAGAGTAACGCGCAAGAGTTATCGTCATTCATACATCTTATCTCTGGCTTCTAGTTAGCGAATGGCAATGTCGTGATGAAGGAACAAAACAACAGCCTCTTTCTCTCCAATTCAAACAATACACAGTACAACATAAAACATAAAAACGTAATAAAAAAAAAAAAACACCAGCTACTAGCTAACCCATTCAGCAAAATTTAACTGAGGATTTGACATGGATGGCAACGTGCAGGTTTACGGGTGCCATGTGCACCCATAAAAACTATTTGACAACACCTACGTTTCACCACAACCACACAACACAGCAAATGGATAACAACCAAACGCTCACATGCTCACGTGAAGAACCAGTCACCTGCACTTTCACGCTTCGCAGCGCCTGATGGCCACGCCCACAGAGATCAGGACACGCCCCTTGGCAAGCAGGACTGGCTGTGGTCCAGGTGTGTTTATAAAGAGCAGTATCACTGAGTCACTCAGGATAAACCACTAAACTTCAGCATCTCCATTCCCTCCTCCAGAGACTCCAAAGTCCTACTGCTCACCATGAAGTCCATCCTGGTCCTCAGTCTTCTCCTCTGCGCTGCAACTGCAGGTCTCCAACACTCAATCTCTATCTCTTGCCTGCCACTGTTCAGGAAGAGAAACTGATGAACTGACTGTGTCTGCTGCTCCAGCTGAAGTCCAGGAACAGGCTCCAGAGGCAGTGGAAGCCGTTCCTGAAGGTCTGGCTGCTGCACCAGGTAATGTTACCATGGCAACGACTCCAAAGCTGGCTACAAAAGCATCAAAAATCTTCTCTGAAAGTTGTGACTCTTGGCTGAAAACGTTCTGATGTTTTTTCAGTGCCCGAAAGCAGGGCAGTGGCAAAAGCTGAGGAGGCGCCTGCTCCTCAAGGTGAGAATCATCATCCTGGATGAGTTTGACTGATTCCACAGCTGGACCTTCTACAGATTCCAGCAGATTCACCTCAGCTCTCTCTTCCCTCTGTAGCTCGTTTCAACTTCTGTCCAAATGGCTGGGCGGCCTACAACCTCCGCTGCTACAAGTTCAGCACCACTGCCATGACCTGGCTCAACGCTGAGGTTTGTCAGGGATGTTCTCACTGTGCATCTGCTGCCTGATCCGTCCTTGTAATACCCTCTTGTGTCCAACAGTGGTACTGCAACAGCCAGGGAGGCCACCTGGCCTCGGTGTCGGACCCCGGAGTGTACAACTTCCTGCAGCAGATGACCCAGAGTGCCGGTCAGAGCGTGGCCTGGCTGGGAGGCTTCTACCTGCAGGTTTGAACTTGTGAAGGTCCACATCAGCTCCAGGAACGATTTCAGAGCTCTCACTGCTGCTCTTGTCTTCAGGGTTCCTGGCTGTGGATCGACCGTGCAGGTTTCTACTACACCAACTGGTACTCACCCAGCTCCTCCTACACCAGCTACTCCTGCATATACCTCCGCAGCACCAGTGAGTCAATCTTTCCATACTTGATCTTTGAAAATACAGCCGGTGGTTAATGTTCTGGTTCTTCTCTTGTTTCAGATGGATGGGCGAACTTGAACTGCAACTCTGCTGTTCAATTCATATGCTCCAAGATCCCCTCAGGGTGCAATTAGCCACACTAGCGTTCTTCTTGAAAACTGTTGAATTTAATCCTTAGGACCCAAAGTTGTTGTTGTTGTTACTTATTATTCTGACTGATTAACTTTTGTAAGTAGCTGTTTTGTTTTGTTTTGTTGTTGTTTTTTAATTAAAGAGGCTTCAAACGTTCTTGATGTCTGTCATCTGTGTCTCGTTGTCAGTGCTGCACTTGATTGTTCTCACCTATGCTCCCCTGGCCAAGTGTATAAATATAGGTGCTGGTCATATAATTAGAATATCATGAAAAAGTTTATTTATTTCTTTAATACGATTCAAAAAGTGAAATTTGTATATTATATCCATTCATTACACACAGATTGAAATATTTCAAGTGTTTATGTCTTTTAATTGTGTTGATTATAACTGACAAATAATGAAAAACACAAATTTAATACCTCAGATAATTAGAATATTGTGGAAAGGTTCAATATTGAAGACCCCTGGTGCCACACTCTAATCAGCTAATTAATTCAAAACACCTGCAAAGGCCTTTGAATGGTCTCTCAGTCTAGTTCTGTAGGCTACACAATCATGGGGAAGACTGCTGACCTGACCTGAGTTGCCCAAAATATGAGCATTGACACCTTGCACAAGGAGGGCAAGACACAAAAGGTCATTGCTAAAGATGCTGGCTGTTCACAGAGCTCTGTGTCCAAGCACATTAATAGAGAGGCGAAGGGAAGGAGAAGATGTGGTAGAAAAAAGTGTACAAGCAATAGGGATAACCGCACCCTGTGTAGAGGATTGTCAAACAAAAGCCATTCAGAAATGTGGAGGAGATTCACAAAGAGTGGACTGTAGCTGGAGTCAGTGCTCCAAGAACCACCACGCACACACGTATGCAAGACGTGGGTTTCAGCTGTTGCATTCCTTGTGTCAAGCCACTCTTGAACAAGAGACGGTGTCAGAAGCGTCTCGCCTGGGCTAAAGACAAAAAGGACTGGACTGCTGCTGAGTGGTCCAAAGTTATGTTCTCTGATGAAAGTAAATTTTCCTTGTCCTTTGGAAATCAAGGTCCCAGAGTCTGGAGGAAGAGAGGAGAGGCACAGAATCCACGTTGCTTGAGGTCGAGTGTAAAGTTTTCACAGTCAGTGATGGTTTGGGGTGCCATGTCCTCTGTTGGTGTTGATCCACTGTGTTTTCTCAGGTCCAAGGTCAACACAGCCGTCTACCAGGAAGTTTTCGAACACTTCATGCTTCCTGCTGCTGACCAACTTTATGGAAATGCAGATTTCATTTTCCAACAGGACTTGGCACCTGCACAGTGCCAAAGCTACCAGTACCTGGTTTTATGGACCATGGTATCCCTGTTCTTAATTGGCCAGCAAACTCGCCTGACCTTAACCCTATAGAAAATCTATGGGCTACTGTGAAGAGGAAAATGCGATACGCCAGACCCAACAATGCAGAAGAGCTGAAGGCCACTATCAGAGCAACCTGGGCTCTCATGACACCTGAGCAGTGCCAAAGACTGACCCACTCCATGCCACGCCGCAGTGCTGCAGTAATTCAAGCCAAAGGAGCCCCAACTAAGTATTGAGTGCTGTACATGCTCATACTTTTCATGTTCATACCTTTCAGTTGGCCAACATTTCTAGAAATCTTTTTTTTTTGTATGAGTCTTATAAGTAATATTCTAATTTTCTGAGATACTGAATCTGGGTTTTTGATTAGTTGTCAGTTGTAATCATCAAAATTAAAAGAAATAAACACTTGAAATATATAATTCTGTGTGTAATGAATGAATATAATATACAAATTTCACTTTTTGAACGGAATTACTGAAATAAATCAACTTTTTCATGACATTCTAATTATATGACCAGCACCTGTAGTCCTTGTCTCCTTTTGTCTTTGTTGAATCATTGTTTCGGTCGGGGTTTGTGCCATGCTGTTCCTGTTCTCGCCATATTATTCAGTTGCTTTCAGGTCTGGGTTCATGTTTTTTTTTCATTGTTGCTTCTTCTTTTTTGTTTCTCTTTTGTACTCCCCTTGTCTGCTTTTCTGTTCCTGTAGTGGGTACGATCCCAGTACCAGTCTTCTGTGTGGAGTTCGGATGTTCTCCGTGTAGCTGCGTGGGTTCTCTTTCGGAACACCAGCCTCTCCCACAGTACAAAAACATGCATTTGAGACCAATTGGGAACTCTAAATGGTCCTCTAAACTTATTTGACATTGTCATTATTGGGTGTTGTCTGTAGAACTTTGAGTTTTTTGTTTTTTTTTACTGTAGTTCTTTATGTTTTCACAAGTCAAGCAGCGTCTGGTTTAGACCAGTTCTACTCAACTCAACTCAACTTTAAAACAACCACAGCTGACACAAAGTGTTGTACATAAAAACATAAAACAAACAGTAAAACAATAAAACATAAGGAAATAAAATAATGGTCTGTCGTGGTGAAGAAGGAGCTAAGCCGAAAGGCGAAGCTCTCAATTTACCGGTCGATCTACGTTCCCACCCTCACCTATGGTCACGAGCTTTGGGTAGTGACAGAAAGAACAAGATCGCGAATACAAGCGGCCGAAATGAGTTTCCTCCGCAGGGTGGCTGGGCGTATCCTGAGGGACAGGGTGGGAAGCTCGGCCACCCGGGAGGAGCTTGGAGTAGAGCCGCTGCTCCTCCACATCGAGAGGGGCCAGCTGAGGTGGCTTGGGCATCTGTTCCGGATGCCTCCTGGACGCCTCACTGGGCAGGTGTTCCGGGCATGTCCCACCAGGAGGAGGCCTCGGGGAAGACCCAGGACACGCTGGAGGGACTCTGTCTCCCGGCTGGCCTGGGAACGCCCTGGGGTCCCACCGGATGAGCTGGAGGAGGTGACTGGGGCCAGGGAGGTCTGGGCATCTCTGCTTAGGCTGCTGCCCCCACGACCGACCCCAGATAATGCGGCAGAAGAAGAAGAAGTAGAAATAAAACAAATACGGTGTCATGCTGGGTCAAAAGCCAAGGCATAAAAGTGGGTTTTTAGACGGGCTTTAAAGATCGACAGTGAGGGGGTTTGTCTGATGTGGAGAGGTAAGTCGTTCCACAAAGAAGGAGCAGCAACAGTTCTAAGTGTAAGTTCGAAGCCAAATCTTATAAGTTGGCACTTCTCCACATCATCAAATAATTTCCACATTTATTTCATTGTTTGCATCAGTCTATTTTTTAATAACACAGTTTCTATTAAGTAATCAGTTAATGTCTGTTGATACAGTTCATTTAAAACTCTGCAGTTACAAGAGCAGATGAACCAGATATGGTCTGGTGTGTGAGTCATTGTCTCAATGTCCAAATAAGTCACTGATTCATTATTTGGAAAAAATAATGAAAAAGACCTTCTAAAGGGGTTGGCGGCAGATCAGAGGTCATAAATTATAAACCAGCATGAAAAAAGGATTCCCAACCTGGGTGGGTCCACAGTCCAGCCTGCATCGTGACCAGTGAGTGGCAGGCTGCAGCAGCCAGAACTGTCTGCAGCTCCTGCACGTTTCTCGCTTCACGTTATGTTTTATCTTATCTGAGCCAAATTGGCAATTGGTGCCAACAAGCTTCTACAGAACTGGGCAAAGTACGGCCCGCGGGCCACATCCAGTAGCGATAGTGTTAGTAATAGCAATAGCGATAGCGCCCTCTCCCCGACCCCCCATCAACGAAAGTATGACGGGGGGTCTTGACTTGACCGACACGAATCAAGTCTGTCAGGTGGCCCATTGCAAAAAATAATTGCCCACCCCCGTTCTGGCATCACTGTCTCTGTTTCTGTGCCCTCATGTTGTTTATGAGCCTGTTCATAAACTGAAATCATTGCTTAACATCTCGTGTGTTGTTCGGTTCTGTCTTCACACTTGTCTTCACCACAAGCACATACTTCTCCACATTTGTTTGCGCGTCTCTCTCCATATCTGTCTTTACAACAGTCTTCACACCTGTTTCCACGTGACATAGACAGCGCTGGAGCAACAATCAATTGCTCACGTGTTTACGTCATGAACAAGGTCACCTGCTCCCATCCCACCTCATGATCACACCCACACAAACAAGGACCCTCCCAGCAGCAGGACTGGCTGTGGTTCAGGTGTGTTTATAAGGAGCAGCATCACTGCATTGCTCAGAATAAACTGCTCACAGGTACCAGGACAGGTGAGACCTTCCACTGGATCCTTGAACCGACTGCTTCTCTTCACTTCCACAGCTGCCTTCCCTCCTCCAGAGACTCCAGAGTCCTGCTGCTCACCATGAAGTCCATTCTTATCCTCAGTCTTCTCCTCTGCGCTGCAACTGCAGGTCTCTGACTCTCAATCTCTACCTCACGCCTGACACTGTTACTGTTTAGAAAGAGAAACTGAGAAACTGACCGTGTTGTCTTCTTGATTGCAGCTCCAGCTGAAGTCCAGGAACAGGCTCCAGAGGCAGTGGAAGTCGTTCCTGAAGGTCTGGCTGCTGCACCAGGTAATGTTACCATGGCAACAACTCCAAAGCTGGCTACAAAAAATATCAAACACCTTCTCTGAAAATTGTGACTCTTGGCTGAAAATGATCTGATGTTGTTTCAGCGCCTGAAAGCAGGGAAGTGGCACAGGCTGAGGAGGCGCCTGCTCCTCAAGGTGAGAATCATCATCCTGGATGAGTTTGACTGATTCCACAGCTGGACCTTCTACAGATTCCAGCAGATTCACCTCAGCTCTCTCTTCCCTCTGTAGCTCGTTTCGACTTCTGTCCAACCGGCTGGTTCACCTACAACTTCCGCTGCTACAAGTTCAGCACCACTGCCATGACCTGGTTCAAAGCTGAGGTTTGTCAGGCGATGTTCTCACTGTGCATCTGCTGCCTGATCCGTCCTTGTAATACCCTCTTGTGTCCAACAGGAGTACTGCAACAGCCAGGGAGGCCACCTGGCCTCGGTGTCGGACCCCGGAGTGTACAACTTCCTGCAGCAGATGACCCAGAGTGCCGGTCAGAGCGTGGCCTGGCTGGGAGGCTTCTACCTGCAGGTTTGAACTTGTGAAGGTCCACATCAGCTCCAGGAACGATTTCAGAGCTCTCACTGCTGCTTTTGTCTGTCAGGGTTCCTGGCTATGGATCGACCGCGCAGGTTTCTACTACACCAACTGGTACTCACCCAGCTCCTCCTACACCAGCTACTCCTGCATATACCTCCGCAGCAGCTGTAAGTTGACCTTTTCACATTTGATCCTCATTTTGATGAAGCTGGAATTTGTGGAATGGTGGTTAATGCTCTGGTTCTCCTCACCTTTCAGATGGATGGGGCAACTTGCAGTGCACCAGTGCTTATCGCTTCATCTGCTCCAAGAACCCCTTTGACTGTTAGCTATAGCATCTCTCCTGAAAACTGTTGAATTTAATCCTCAGGACCCAATGTTGCTGTTGTTGTTTCTGATTAATCTGATTGATTAATTTGTCTGAAAGTTGAGCGCCTGAGTGGAGGCTTTTGCTACTGGTAGTAATCACTGCAAAACACAACACTTTTCTAACATTTGTAAATAGCTGTTTAATTGTTCTTGTTCCTTTTTTTGTTTTTTAAATAAAAGTCATCAACTCACAACTTTGAAATTATGTTTTTATTCCGCTACAACACTGAAAAGCTCATTTTACAGTCAGTCTTGACAGACTGGACGTAGCTTTGGCGTAAGGCCGCCCCCCACAGTCTGAAGACGTAACTGCACTTAAGGAGTGTCCCATTTCTAAGCCCTTACACTTGTTTTTGAGGGCCAAGATTGAGGGCCAAAGATTGAGGGTTAAGGGCGAGGGTTGAGATTGAGGAGTTAAGGGAGGAATTGGAATTGGCCCTTTATGTACACCTGAGCTGAAAACCTGCTACTGAAAACACAGAGAGGGGGCGGGGGTGTACAATAATCAGTATTTAAAACAGCATTTGTCAGGATTCCTTTCATTTTCTTCCCCTCGTGCAGCCGATACCAAGCTCGGGTGGACTGAGCATGAAAAGATCAGTGAAGACAGAAGGGGGCGCTGCAGCACTGCATCATCTGCTCCAAGATCCCCGCCGGCCGGGTGCAATTAGCCACACTAGCGTTCTTCTTGAAAACTCTTGAATGTAATCCTTAAGACCCAAAGTTGTTGTTGTTGTTGTTGTTGTTGTTGTTGTTATGATGTTGCTGTTTATTATTCTGACTGATTCATTTGTCTTCCAGTTGAGCGTCTGTTGAGTTGGTGCTCCCAATTATTGAATGTTTCGTTGTTATTTGGATTTTATGTTTATGATGGTTCAACTTAATGTTATGTTATGATGTTATGTTTATTGACTGAGTTAACTGATTGCTTGATTGACAGGCCAGCTGTCTTATATGGGCGTGTCTAATAAAAGCCTTGCACCCACACCCGCAGCCGTGTTCAGTTGTGTGCAGGTGAGGTGCAGAAACTGCAGAGCGTTTCCCGTTCGTGGTTTTATTTCGGTGCTTATCCTTTTCCTCTCTCTGGATTCACAATGCAAAGCCGCTGTATAGCTGCACTCTGCTAACAGCGTCTTTTCTCACTTTTGTAAATAGCTGGGGTTTTTTTTGTTGTTGTTTTTTAATTAAAGAGACTTCAAACGTTCTTGATGTCTGTCATCTGTGTCTCGTTGTCAGCGCTGCACTTGATTGTGCTCACCTGTGCTCCCCTGGCCCAGTGTATAAATTCAGGTGCTGTTCATATAATTAGAATATCATGAAAAAGCTGATTTATATTCATTCATTACACACTGATTGATATATTTCAAGTGTTTATTTCTTTTAATTTTGTTGATTATAACTGACAAATAATGAAAAACACAAATTCACCATCTCAGAAAATTAGAATATTGTGGAAAGGGTCAATATTGAAGACCCCTGGTGCCACACTCTAATCAGCTAATTAACTCAAAACACTTGCAAAGACCTTTAAATGGTCTCTCAGTCTAGTTCTGTAGGCTACACAATCATGGGGAAGACTGCTGACCTGACCTGAGTTGCCCAAAAGATGAGCATTGACACCTTGCACAAGGAGGGCAAGACACAAAAGGTCATTGCTAAAGATGCTGGCTGTTCACAGAGCTCTGAGTCCAAGCACATTAATAGAGAGGCGAAGGGAAGGAGAAGATGTGGTAGAAAAAAGTGTACAAGTGTTCATTTAAAACTCTGCAGTTACAAGAGCTGATGAACCAGATATGGTCTGGTGTGTGAGTCATTGTCTCAATGTCCAAATAAGTCACTGATTCATTACTTGGAAAAAATAATGAAAAAGACTTTCTGAAGGGGTTGGCGGCAGATCAGAGGTCATAAATTATAAACCAGCATGAAAAAAGGATTCCCAACCTGGGTGGGTCCACAGTCCAGCCTGCATCGTGACCAGTGAGTGGCAGGCTGCAGCAGCCAGAACTGTCTGCAGCTTCTGCACGTTTCTCGCTTCACGTTATGTTTTATCTTATCTGAGCCAAATTGGCAATTGGTGCCAACAAGCTTCTACAGAACTGGGCAAAGTACGGCCCGCGGGCCACATCCAGTAGCGATAGCGTTAGTAATAGCAATAGCGATAGCGCCCTCTCCCCGACCCCCCATCAACGAAAGTATGACGGGGGGTCTTGATTTGACCGACACGAATCAAGTCTGTCAGGTGGCCCATTGCAAAAAATAATTGCCCACCCCCGTTCTGGCATCACTGTCTCTGTTTCTGTGCCCTCATGTTGTTTATGAGCCTGTTCATGAACTGAAATCATTGCTTTACATCTTGTGTGTGGTTCAGTTCTGTCTTCACACTTGTCTTCACGTGACATAGACAGCGCTGGAGCAACAATCAATTGCTCACGTGTTTACGTCATGAACAAGGTCACCTGCTCCCATCCCACCTCATGATCACACCCACACAAACAAGGACCCTCCCAGCAGCAGGACTGGCTGTGGTTCAGGTGTGTTTATAAGGAGCAGCATCACTGCATTGCTCAGAATAAACTGCTCACAGGTACCAGGACAGGTGAGACCTTCCACTGGATCCTTGAACCGACTGCTTCTCTTCACTTCCACAGCTGCCTTCCCTCCTCCAGAGACTCCAGAGTCCTGCTGCTCACCATGAAGTCCATTCTTATCCTCAGTCTTCTCCTCTGCGCTGCAACTGCAGGTCTCTGACTCTCAATCTCTACCTCACGCCTGACACTGTTACTGTTTAGAAAGAGAAACTGAGAAACTGACCGTGTTGTCTTCTTGATTGCAGCTCCAGCTGAAGTCCAGGAACAGGCTCCAGAGGCAGTGGAAGTCGTTCCTGAAGGTCTGGCTGCTGCACCAGGTAATGTTACCATGGCAACGATTCCAAAGCTGGCTACAAAAAATATCAAACACCTTCTCTGAAAATTGTGACTCTTGGCTGAAAATGATCTGATGTTGTTTCAGCGCCCGAAAGCAGGGAAGTGGCACAGGCTGAGGAGGCGCCTGCTCCTCAAGGTGAGAATCATCATCCTGGATGAGTTTGACTGATTCCACAGCTGGACCTTCTACAGATTCCAGCAGATTCACCTCAGCTCTCTCTTCCCTCTGTAGCTCGTTTCAACTTCTGTCCAAATGGCTGGGCGGCCTACAACCTCCGCTGCTACAAGTTCAGCACCACTGCCATGACCTGGTTCAACGCTGAGGTTTGTCAGGCGATGTTCTCACTGTGCATCTGCTGCCTGATCCGTCCTTGTAATACCCTCTTGTGTCCAACAGTGGTACTGCAACAGCCAGGGAGGCCACCTGGCCTCGGTGTCGGACCCCGGAGTGTACAACTTCCTGCAGCAGATGACCCAGAGTGCCGGTCAGAGCGTGGCCTGGCTGGGAGGCTTCTATCTGCAGGTTTGAACTTGTGAAGGTCCACATCAGCTCCAGGAACGATTTCAGAGCTCTCACTGCTGCTTTTGTCTGTCAGGGTTCCTGGCTGTGGATCGACCGCTCAGGTTTCTACTACACCAACTGGTACTCACCCAGCTCCTCCTACACCAGCTACTCCTGCATATACCTCCGCAGCAGCTGTGAGTTGACCTTTTCACACTTGATCTTCATTTTAATGAAGCTGGAATTTGTGGAATGGTGGTTAATGTTCTGGTTCTCCTCACCTTTCAGATGGATGGGGCAACTTGCAGTGCACCAGGGCTTATCGCTTCATCTGCTCCAAGAAGCCCTTCGACTGTTAGCTATAGCATCTCTCCTGAAAACTGTTGAATTTAATCCTCAGGACCCAATGTTGCTGTTGTTGTTTCTGATTAATCTGATTGATTAATTTGTCTGAAAGTTGAGCGCCTGAGTGGAGGCTTTTGCTACTGGTAGTAATCACTGCAAAACACAACACTTTTCTAACATTTGTAAATAGCTGTTTAATTGTTCTTGTTCCTTTTTTTGTTTTTTAAATAAAAGTCATCAACTCACAACTTTGAAATTATGTTTTTATTCCGCTACAACACTGAAAAGCTCATTTTACCTGGTTGACAAATCATGTGGGGCGGTCATCCGTCTGACTTTAGGCCGGACAGTCCGGCTGACGTTCAGGCTTACAAGAGATTGACAAAAAGGCACCGATTGGCTGAAGACGTCAAATAAATATCTGATCATCTCATTGGTTGGTCCACCTGAAAAACAGTCAACGCTGACACTTGGAGGTTGTGGGTTCTATTCTCCACTAGATCAGACCACACAATGTAAAAGTGGGAGCCGCTGTCGGGGAAAAATCGGCCAACAGCTTATTTAGCATCCAAAATAAATCACAAGCAAACAAAGCTGAAATTCCTCATGCAGCAGTTTTCTCTCCATCTTGCAGCCCAACTGCCATCAGACTGGAGTTGGAACCCACTCAAAACTAATGGTGAATTCCAATTCCTCCCTCACCCTCAATCTCAACCCTCAATCTCAAAAATGCGCACTCCCGCGAGGTGCAAGTGCTGTCCCGATTCTAAGAACGTCAAGTTGAGGGACGAGTTTAAGGGCTGTATCGCCCTCAATATTGAGATTCTCCGGCACCACCCTTGGGAGTAAGGGCTACCCAGAAGGCATTGTTTATTTTCGCCAAGACATCTTCGAAAAAGATGGCGATGAAAAAAGTGAGCTACAAATGGAAGTATTTTCTTAGTTAATAAAGATATAAATATTACAAAACCATTTTATTGTCTTAGTGTAAGACTTTTTTATGCATTATTGACATTGTTGTTGCATAACATTTATTTTTTTTTTTTACTTTTCGATGTTTATCAGCCGGACCGGCGGTCCCGGCTTCACGTAACTTGGATACCGCGTTGTGTAGCGACGAAGGACTTCTTCTTTTTCGTCGTCTTCTTCTTCTTCTTCTCCTTCTTCTTCGTCGTCGTCGTCTTCTTGACAGACTGGACGTAGCTTTGGCGTAAGGCTGCCCCCCACAGTCTGAAGACGTAACTGCACTTAAGGAGTGTCCCATTTCTAAGCCCTTACACTTGTTTTTGAGGGCCAAGATTGAGGGCCAAAGATTGAGGGTTAAGGGCGAGGGTTGAGATTGAGGAGTTAAGGGAGGAATTGGAATTGGCCCTTTATGTATACCTGAGCTGAAAACCTGCTACTGAAAACACAGAGAGGGGGCGGGGGGGGTACAATAATCAGTATTTAAAACAGCATTTGTCAGGATTCCTTTCATTTTCTTCCCCTCGTGCAGCCGATACCAAGCTCAGGTGGACTGAGCATGAAAAGATCAGTGAAGACAGAAGGGGGCGCTGCAGCACTGCATCATCTGCTCCAAGATCCCCGCCGGCCGGGTGCAATTAGCCACACTAGCGTTCTTCTTGAAAACTCTTGAATGTAATCCTTAAAACCCAAAGTTGTTGTTGTTGTTGTTGTTGTTGTTGTTGTTGTTGTCATGATGTTGCTGCTTATTATTCTGACTGATTCATTTGTCTTCCAGTTGAGCGTCTGTTGAGTTGGTGCTCCCAATTATTGAATGTTTCGTTGTTATTTGGATTTTATGTTTATGATGGTTCAACTTAATGTTATGTTATGATGTTATGTTTATTGACTGAGTTAACTGATTGCTTGATTGACAGGCCAGCTGTCTTATATGGGCGTGTCTAATAAAAGCCTTGCACCCACACCCGCAGCCGTGTTCAGTTGTGTGCAGGTGAGGTGCAGAAACTGCAGAGCGTTTCCCGTTCGTGGTTTTATTTCGGTGCTTATCCTTTTCCTCTCTCTGGATTCACAATGCAAAGCCGCTGTATAGCTGCACTCTGCTAACAGCGTCTTTTCTCACTTTTGTAAATAGCTGGGGGTTTTTTTGTTGTTGTTTTTTAATTAAAGAGACTTCAAACGTTCTTGATGTCTGTCATCTGTGTCTCGTTGTCAGCGCTGCACTTGATTGTTCTCACTTGTGCTCCCCTGGCCCAGTGTATAAATTCAGGTGCTGTTCATATAATTAGAATATCATGAAAAAGCTGATTTATATTCATTCATTACACACTGATTGATATATTTCAAGTGTTTATTTCTTTTAATTGTGTTGATTATAACTGACAAATAATGAAAAACACAAATTCACCATCTCAGAAAATTAGAATATTGTGGAAAGGGTCAATATTGAAGACCCCCGGTGCCACACTCTAATCAGCTAATTAACTCAAAACACTTGCAAAGACCTTTAAATGGTCTCTCAGTCTAGTTCTGCAGGCTACACAATCATGGGGAAGACTGCTGACCTGACCTGAGTTGCCCAAAAGATGAGCACTGACACCTTGCACAAGGAGGGCAAGACACAAAAGGTCATTGCTAAAGATGCTGGCTGTTCACAGAGCTCTGAGTCCAAGCACATTAATAGAGAGGCGAAGGGAAGGAGAAGATGTGGTAGAAAAAAGTGTACAAGTGTTCATTTAAAACTCTGCAGTTACAAGAGCTGATGAACCAGATATGGTCTGGTGTGTGAGTCATTGTCTCAATGTCCAAATAAGTCACTGATTCATTACTTGGAAAAAATAATGAAAAAGACCTTCTGAAGGGGTTGGCGGCAGATCAGAGGTCATAAATTATAAACCAGCATGAAAAAAGGATTCCCAACCTGGGTGGGTCCACAGTCCAGCCTGCATCGTGACCAGTGAGTGGCAGGCTGCAGCAGCCAGAACTGTCTGCAGCTTCTGCATGTTTCTCGCTTCACGTTATGTTTTATCTTATCTGAGCCAAATTGGCAATTGGTGCCAACAAGCTTCTACAGAACTGGGCAAAGTACGGCCCGCGGGCCACATCCAGTAGCGATAGCGTTAGTAATAGCAATAGCGATAGCGCCCTCTCCCCGACCCCCCATCAACGAAAGTATGACGGGGGGTCTTGATTTGACCGACACGAATCAAGTCTGTCAGGTGGCCCATTGCAAAAAATAATTGCCCACCCCCGTTCTGGCATCACTGTCTCTGTTTCTGTGCCCTCATGTTGTTTATGAGCCTGTTCATAAACTGAAATCATTGCTTTACATCTTGTGTGTGGTTCGGTTCTGTCTTCACACTTGTCTTCACGTGACATAGACAGCGCTGGAGCAACAATCAATTGCTCACGTGTTTACGTCATGAACAAGGTCACCTGCTCCCATCCCACCTCATGATCACACCCACACAAACAAGGACCCTCCCAGCAGCAGGACTGGCTGTGGTTCAGGTGTGTTTATAAGGAGCAGCATCACTGCATTGCTCAGAATAAACTGCTCACAGGTACCAGGACAGGTGAGACCTTCCACTGGATCCTTGAACCGACTGCTTCTCTTCACTTCCACAGCTGCCTTCCCTCCTCCAGAGACTCCAGAGTCCTGCTGCTCACCATGAAGTCCATTCTTATCCTCAGTCTTCTCCTCTGCGCTGCAACTGCAGGTCTCTGACTCTCAATCTCTACCTCACGCCTGACACTGTTATTGTTTAGAAAGAGAAACTGAGAAACTGACCGTGTTGTCTTCTTGATTGCAGCTCCAGCTGAAGTCCAGGAACAGGCTCCAGAGGCAGTGGAAGCCGTTCCTGAAGGTCTGGCTGCTGCACCAGGTAATGTTACCATGGCAACAACTCCAAAGCTGGCTACAAAAAATATCAAACACCTTCTCTGAAAATTGTGACTCTTGGCTGAAAATGATCTGATGTTGTTTCAGCGCCCGAAAGCAGGGCAGTGGCACAGGCTGAGGAGGCGCCTGCTCCTCAAGGTGAGAATTATCATCCTGGATGAGTTTGACTGATTCCACAGCTGGACCTTCTACAGATTCCAGCAGATTCACCCCAGCTCTCTCTTCCCTATGTAGCTCGTTTCGACTTCTGTCCAACCGGCTGGTTCACCTACAACTTCCGCTGCTACAAGTTCAGCACCACTGCCATGACCTGGTTCAAAGCTGAGGTTTGTCAGGCGATGTTCTCACTGTGCATCTGCTGCCTGATCCGTCCTTGTAATACCCTCTTGTGTCCAACAGGAGTACTGCAACAGCCAGGGAGGCCACCTGGCCTCGGTGTCGGACCCCGGAGTGTACAACTTCCTGCAGCAGATGACCCAGAGTGCCGGTCAGAGCATGGCCTGGCTGGGAGGCTTCTACCTGCAGGTTTGAACTTGTGAAGGTCCACATCAGCTCCAGGAACGATTTCAGAGCTCTCACTGCTGCTCTTGTCTTCAGGGTTCCTGGCTATGGATCGACCGCTCAGGTTTCTACTACACCAACTGGTACTCACTCAGCTCCTCCTACACCAGCTACTCCTGCATATACCTCCGCAGCAGCTGTGAGTTGACCTTTTCACATTTGATCCTCATTTTGATGAAGCTGGAATTTGTGGAATGGTGGTTAATGTTCTGGTTCTCCTCACCTTTCAGATGGATGGGGCAACTTGCAGTGCACCAGTGCTTATCGCTTCATCTGCTCCAAGAACCCCTTTGACTGTTAGCTATAGCATCTCTCCTGAAAACTGTTGAATTTAATCCTCAGGACCCAATGTTGCTGTTGTTGTTTCTGATTAATCTGATTGATTAATTTGTCTGAAAGTTGAGCGCCTGAGTGGAGGCTTTTGCTACTGGTAGTAATCACTGCAAAACACAACACTTTTCTAACATTTGTAAATAGCTGTTTAATTGTTCTTGTTCCTTTTTTTGTTTTTTAAATAAAAGTCATCAACTCACAACTTTGAAATTATGTTTTTATTCCGCTACAACACTGAAAAGCTCATTTTACAGTCAGTCTTGACAGACTGGACGTAGCTTTGGCGTAAGGCCGCCCCCCACAGTCTGAAGACGTAACTGCACTTAAGGAGTGTCCCATTTCTAAGCCCTTACACTTGTTTTTGAGGGCCAAGATTGAGGGCCAAAGATTGAGGGTTAAGGGCGAGGGTTGAGATTGAGGAGTTAAGGGAGGAATTGGAATTGGCCCTTTATGTACACCTGAGCTGAAAACCTGCTACTGAAAACACAGAGAGGGGGCGGGGGTGTACAATAATCAGTATTTAAAACAGCATTTGTCAGGATTCCTTTCATTTTCTTCCCCTCGTGCAGCCGATACCAAGCTCGGGTGGACTGAGCATGAAAAGATCAGTGAAGACAGAAGGGGGCGCTGCAGCACTGCATCATCTGCTCCAAGATCCCCGCCGGCCGGGTGCAATTAGCCACACTAGCGTTCTTCTTGAAAACTCTTGAATGTAATCCTTAAGACCCAAAGTTGTTGTTGTTGTTGTTGTTGTTGTTGTTATGATGTTGCTGTTTATTATTCTGACTGATTCATTTGTCTTCCAGTTGAGCGTCTGTTGAGTTGGTGCTCCCAATTATTGAATGTTTCGTTGTTATTTGGATTTTATGTTTATGATGGTTCAACTTAATGTTATGTTATGATGTTATGTTTATTGACTGAGTTAACTGATTGCTTGATTGACAGGCCAGCTGTCTTATATGGGCGTGTCTAATAAAAGCCTTGCACCCACACCCGCAGCCGTGTTCAGTTGTGTGCAGGTGAGGTGCAGAAACTGCAGAGCGTTTCCCGTTCGTGGTTTTATTTCGGTGCTTATCCTTTTCCTCTCTCTGGATTCACAATGCAAAGCCGCTGTATAGCTGCACTCTGCTAACAGCGTCTTTTCTCACTTTTGTAAATAGCTGGGGTTTTTTTTGTTGTTGTTTTTTAATTAAAGAGACTTCAAACGTTCTTGATGTCTGTCATCTGTGTCTCGTTGTCAGCGCTGCACTTGATTGTTCTCACTTGTGCTCCCCTGGCCCAGTGTATAAATTCAGGTGCTGTTCATATAATTAGAATATCATGAAAAAGCTGATTTATATTCATTCATTACACACTGATTGATACATTTCAAGTGTTTATTTCTTTTAATTGTGTTGATTATAACTGACAAATAATGAAAAACACAAATTCACCATCTCAGAAAATTAGAATATTGTGGAAAGGGTCAATATTGAAGACCCCTGGTGCCACACTCTAATCAGCTAATTAACTCAAAACACTTGCAAAGACCTTTAAATGGTCTCTCAGTCTAGTTCTGCAGGCTACACAATCATGGGGAAGACTGCTGACCTGACCTGAGTTGCCCAAAAGATGAGCATTGACACCTTGCACAAGGAGGGCAAGACACAAAAGGTCATTGCTAAAGATGCTGGCTGTTCACAGAGCTCTGAGTCCAAGCACATTAATAGAGAGGCGAAGGGAAGGAGAAGATGTGGTAGAAAAAAGTGTACAAGTGTTCATTTAAAACTCTGCAGTTACAAGAGCTGATGAACCAGATATGGTCTGGTGTGTGAGTCATTGTCTCAATGTCCAAATAAGTCACTGATTCATTACTTGGAAAAAATAATGAAAAAGACCTTCTGAAGGGGTTGGCGGCAGATCAGAGGTCATAAATTATAAACCAGCATGAAAAAAGGATTCCCAACCTGGGTGGGTCCACAGTCCTTGCCTGCATCGTGACCAGTGAGTGGCAGGCTGCAGCAGCCAGAACTGTCTGCAGCTTCTGCACGTTTCTCGCTTCACGTTATGTTTTATCTTATCTGAGCCAAATTGGCAATTGGTGCCAACAAGCTTCTACAGAACTGGGCAAAGTACGGCCCGCGGGCCACATCCAGTAGCGATAGTGTTAGTAATAGCAATAGCGATAGCGCCCTCTCCCCGACCCCCCATCAACGAAAGTATGACGGGGGGTCTTGACTTGACCGACACGAATCAAGTCTGTCAGGTGGCCCATTGCAAAAAATAATTGCCCACCCCCGTTCTGGCATCACTGTCTCTGTTTCTGTGCCCTCATGTTGTTTATGAGCCTGTTCATGAACTGAAATCATTGCTTTACATCTTGTGTGTGGTTCGGTTCTGTCTTCACACTTGTCTTCACGTGACATAGACAGCGCTGGAGCAACAATCAATTGCTCACGTGTTTACGTCATGAACAAGGTCACCTGCTCCCATCCCACCTCATGATCACACCTACACAAACAAGGACCCTCCCAGCAGCAGGACTGGCTGTGGTTCAGGTGTGTTTATAAGGAGCAGCATCACTGCATTGCTCAGAATAAACTGCTCACAGGTACCAGGACAGGTGAGACCTTCCACTGGATCCTTGAACCGACTGCTTCTCTTCACTTCCACAGCTGCCTTCCCTCCTCCAGAGACTCCAGAGTCCTGCTGCTCACCATGAAGTCCATTCTTATCCTCAGTCTTCTCCTCTGCGCTGCAACTGCAGGTCTCTGACTCTCAATCTCTACCTCACGCCTGACACTGTTACTGTTTAGAAAGAGAAACTGAGAAACTGACCGTGTTGTCTTCTTGACTGCAGCTCCAGCTGAAGTCCAGGAACAGGCTCCAGAGGCAGTGGAAGTCGTTCCTGAAGGTCTGGCTGCTGCACCAGGTAATGTTACCATGGCAACAACTCCAAAGCTGGCTACAAAAAATATCAAACACCTTCTCTGAAAATTGTGACTCTTGGCTGAAAATGATCTGATGTTGTTTCAGCGCCCGAAAGCAGGGAAGTGGCACAGGCTGAGGAGGCGCCTGCTCCTCAAGGTGAGAATCATCATCCTGGATGAGTTTGACTGATTCCACAGCTGGACCTTCTACAGATTCCAGCAGATTCACCTCAGCTCTCTCTTCCCTATGTAGCTCGTTTCGACTTCTGTCCAACCGGCTGGTTCACCTACAACTTCCGCTGCTACAAGTTCAGCACCACTGCCATGACCTGGTTCAAAGCTGAGGTTTGTCAGGCGATGTTCTCACTGTGCATCTGCTGCCTGATCCGTCCTTGTAATACCCTCTTGTGTCCAACAGGAGTACTGCAACAGCCAGGGAGGCCACCTGGCCTCGGTGTCGGACCCCGGAGTGTACAACTTCCTGCAGCAGATGACCCAGAGTGCCGGTCAGAGCGTGGCCTGGCTGGGAGGCTTCTACCTGCAGGTTTGAACTTGTGAAGGTCCACATCAGCTCCAGGAACGATTTCAGAGCTCTCACTGCTGCTCTTGTCTTCAGGGTTCCTGGCTGTGGATCGACCGCTCAGGTTTCTACTACACCAACTGGTACTCACCCAACTCCTACACCAGCTACTCTTGCCTATTGCTCCGCAGCAGCTGTGAGTTGACCTTTTCACACTTGATCTTCATTTTGATGAAGCTGGAATTTGTGGAATGGTGGTTAATGTTCTGGTTCTCCTCACCTTTCAGATGGATGGGGCAACTTGCAGTGCACCAGTGCTTATCGCTTTATCTGCTCCAAGAACCCCTTTGACTGTTAGCTATAGCATCTCTCCTGAAAACTGTTGAATTTAATCCTCAGGACCCAATGTTGCTGTTGTTGTTTCTGATTAATCTGATTGATTAATTTGTCTGAAAGTTGAGCGCCTGAGTGGAGGCTTTTGCTACTGGTAGTAATCACTGCAAAACACAACACTTTTCTAACATTTGTAAATAGCTGTTTAATTGTTCTTGTTCCTTTTTTTGTTTTTTAAATAAAAGTCATCAACTCACAACTTTGAAATTATGTTTTTATTCCGCTACAACACTGAAAAGCTCATTTTACCTGGTTGACAAATCATGTGGGGCGGTCATCCGTCTGACTTTAGGCCGGACAGTCCGGCTGACGTTCAGGCTTACAAGAGATTGACAAAAAGGCACCGATTGGCTGAAGACGTCAAATAAATATCTCAACTAGGTCAGACCACACAATATAGAAGTGGGAGCCGCTGTAGGCTGCAGGTTATTTCGCATCCAAAATAAATCACAAGCAAACAAAGCTGAAATTCCTCATGCAGCAGTTTTCTCTTCATCTTGCAGCCCAACTTCCATCAGACTGGAGATGGAACGCACTCAAAACTAAATGTACATGTTACGGGTCCCCAGGATTGAGGACCACGATAGCAAATACTGTACCTGTGTGAAGCAGGTTACACGGAGAAACAAAGACACAGTTGGTGCTGTGGATCGTTCCAGAATGCATCTGATTTATTCACTTACATATATTATATCAACATCACCGTCACATAAACACAATACCTTGCTGGTTCCAATGCTATTTAGCACAGTTCCACATACTCCTCTGATCAGTTCTCTCCCATTCACATTTACTTCAATCTCCACAGTTCACAAACAAATACACATACTTTAATACATTACAATAAATGACCGTTTTCTATATACACAGACCCTTTAAACACTATAAACAGTTTACTATATAGTTTTCCCATATATTATCAATGGTGTTTCACGCACCTCAGCATGTAATGGATACGTACTTAATCGTATAAAATGTCAGACTAGTAAAGTGATTCTGTTTTGTGTGACCCTAAGCTATTAACAAAATATAAAACAACAACAATAATGACGCTTTAACTTAGCGAACAACACTGACTCTTGCTCTGCCGAGCGTGACTGCTGCTCCGCCGGACACAAGATGGCGACCTCGCGGTGAAACTTGTCGCGGTCATTTTAACATAAATAAAGTCTTTAACATAAATTAAATTCTCAAACAAACACTTTTGGTAGTACATAATTACTCATACATGTGACTTTATGGTGTTTTGTACTTTTTACCGACCTGTGTGAAGCAGGTTACACGGAGAAACAAAGACACAGTTGGTGCTGTGGATCGTTCCAGAATGCATCTGAGGACACGGGGAAGGCACCGCCCCCTTTACCTGTCCCCAGCGCAACTCGCCCCAACACATCAGTCCCCCCCCCCTCTGTACTTCACACCTAAATGCCACCAAAACATTCAAATAATGTGTATAAAATAAAACAAATAAATAAATGAAAATAAACAAAACAATTTAACATATTCCCATTGTTTAGGCATTAATTGTGGTTGAACTATTTTTGGGAGTACCACATACACCTGACCTGAAAACATGCTACTGAAAACAAAGAGAGGGGGAACAAATAATCAGTATTTAAAAGAAAATTAACAGCATTTGTCGGGATTCCTTTCATTTTCTTCCCCTCGTGCAGCCGATACCAAGCTCAGGGGGGACTGAGCATGAAAAGATCAGTGAAGACAGAAGGGGGCGCTGCAGCACTGCATCATCTGCTCCAAGATCCCCGCCGACCGGGTGCAATTAGTCACACTAGCGTTCTTCTTGAAAACTCTTGAATGTAATCCTTAAGACCCAAAGTTGTTGTTGTTGTTGTTGTTGTTGTTGTTGTTGTTGTTGTTGTTGTTGTTATGATGTTGCTGCTTATTATTCTGACTGATTCATTTTTCTTCCAGTTGAGCGTCTGTTGAGTTGGTGCTCCCAATTATTGAATGTTTCGTTGTTATTTGGATTTTATGTTTATGATGGTTCAACTTAATGTTATGTTATGATGTTATGTTTATTGACTGAGTTAACTGATTGCTTGATTGACAGGCCAGCTGTCTTATATGGGCGTGTCTAATAAAAGCCTTGCACCCACACCCGCAGCCGTGTTCAGTTGTGTGCAGGTGAGGTGCAGAAACTGCAGAGCGTTTCCCGTTCGTGGTTTTATTTCGGTGCTTATCCTTTCCCTCTCTCTGGATTCACAATGCAAAGCCGCTGTATAGCTGCACTCTGCTAACAGCGTCTTTTCTCACTTTTGTAAATAGCTGAGTTTTTTTGTTGTTGTTTTTTAATTAAAGAGACTTCAAACTTTCTTGATGTCTGTGTGTCGTTGTCAGCGCTGCACTTGATTGTTCTCACCTTTGCTCCCCTGGCCAAGTGTATAAATACAGGTGCTGTTCATATAATTAGAATATCATCAAAGCTAGATGCTGAGATTGACAGGTTACTCAGAGAACATATCACTCCAGTGAAGTTCTCTGATTGGGCTGCCCCTGTTGTCCCCTTGATCAAGCCTGATGGTAACTGCAGACTTTGTGGAGATTATAAACTAACAGTGAACAGTCTCTCCTTTCAAGCATTATCCTTTACCCAAAGTGGAAGATTTAATGGCTGTGTTGGCTGGTGGCAAACAGTTCACCAAACTTGATATGGGCCATGCATATCAACAAATACAAATGGATGAGCAATCTAAAAAAAATACCTCACAGTCAACACGCATCGTGGCGTGTCCCTGACTTCAATAGACCCTAGGCAGAAAGAAAAATGGCAGCAATGTTTATTTAATATATATATAGAAATTTTTTTTAAATAACTATTCTATTTTCAGTGTGCTACAGTCTTAACATGGGGGGGAGGATGTAGTACAGGGGTGTCCAAACTACGGCCTGCTTGACAACTGCGGGCCACAGTCCATTTTTAATTGGCCCGGAAGACATTTTATAAATAGAATAGAATATGGCCCGCACTTCAACTTTTGCCTGAGTGTATTGCACTTCTTAGTTTTAACACCAGGGGGAGCTGCTCCCACTGAGTGCAATGCCGTTCCCACTTTAAGTGAGTAAAAGATGTATTCCACAGTACCCGTGTGTTAATAAGCATGCATGTGCAGGTACACACGTGACAAATATCAATAATGCGCATCGATTCTGTCACTACCCTGCTTTTGCGCACCACTTTCGTATATGCGTTTTTCTTGTTAACACACTGAGTGCACACCCCTGTGCACAGCGTACACACAAAGTCAGCTGATCTCATCTGATGCCGATTTGCTCCTTGATCAAGTGACATTTGTCCGGATTTTTGACACGAGTGGCGTCGGATCAGCGCCGCAGCTGGATGGCCCGGTTTACACACCCAGAGTAGCTGATACTGAGCAGAATAATTTACTCCTCTTATTAAGTCCAGTTCAGTCTGTTAATGTTGACAACCGTTTCAAACGAACGTTAATGGCTGTGTTGCTAAGCCTAATAACTTAAATAACAAGCTTGAAATTTACCCGTCCCATTTTCCCCTTTATTGTTTTTTCTCTGTACTGTAAATCTTCTGTCTGAGAAGAAATCTGAGGCAGCTGTTCTGAGAATGAGCTACCAAAGCTTTTCCTGAATAAATCAATAAAGATCCATTTATGGAAAGCTGTGATGAAAGCAGTTTTGTCTTTAATTATATTCAACAGTTTAACATATTTGACCACTTTTAATTGATTTTTCTAACTTTAATACACTAAAGTTGAGGCTATATACCTAATTTCTAGTAAGTGGCCCAGCCCCTCCTATATTTTTATGCATGTGGCCCTCAGTGAAAAAAGTTTGGACGCGCCTGATGTAGTATCTTTGCTTTCGTGTTTTTACCGGTAGTTCCGGTTTTATACCATGAGGTGGTGGTCTAGGTTGCCCCATTGTGTTCACCTGTGCAGGTAGCCTATAAAAGGAAGTTCTTTTGTTTGGTGTATGTCTCATGCTGCCATGTTCAAGTAAAGCTGCTGAATGCTACGTCCTGAATCCTGTGTCCTTATTTAGATCCTGTGTTTCCAGTTAATATGCAGCCTGAGGATGGATTATTGGCTGACTGGCCAGTAAAAGATTGTTCTGATTGCGGTTGTAAAACAAAACTGACCTATTTAATTGACCCGACTGACAGAGTGATTGATATTTCTGGTCACCTAACATGTTGTCGAAGTTACCCGGAAAGAGGAGAGGCCGCTCCTCTCCTTATCGTAACTCATGTGCAAACGTAAAGAAACTGCAGTAAACTTTGTCCCTGATTATGTCCAAAGAATGTTTCCTTGTACGGTTACTGGTAGCCAGTTATTTATTTACCTGCTGGCTGTTTAGCTATTTCATTTAATTTTAACTTAAAAAACAAAACAAAAAACAAAACAGATAACCTCAGTCTGTCTTCCAGAACAATGTTGACGGCGATTAAAAATTGTGTAACAAATATGCCTTATGCCTCCTGTTTCTCAGGTGACAGCGACGGATTGTGTTGTTTTTGTTTTTTTTCCCAGAAAGAAGTCTGAGTCACTTGAGTCATACAAGAGGATTCAAGTCAGTCTCGCTACATCCATCATCTCAGACGTAAGACGGATTGCTGTCGCACAAAAATAAAAGAAAAAGGAAAAATGTCAGTGACAAATGATGGGACGATTGAACCCGTTCAACAACCCAAAGCTTTATTTGAACTTACATAAGACAGACTTGCTTGAACTGAGAGCAGCACAATCGGCTGGGTCACATCACTTGTTTTAGGTCAGACTGTTTTTCTGTCGACTAACCAGCTTCGAGCTCACCTCTGGCTCACCTGTCACCTGTCACCTGTCCACATTCTACCGTGATACAGAGAGCGGCAAAAATACGATGTGTTCATCCCATCATCAAAAATATCTAATGTTACAATTAATGAAATTAAATATTCCTGGTGAATATGAAATGTCAGTCATCGGGAATATTTAATAGATTACATTATTTAATCACAGCATCATTCTTGACTCACTTCCTTAGTGAATTTATTGCCCTGCTGTTGGCTCAGCTGACGCACTGAAAAAACAACTTTGTGAGGTTCCTGGTGCCGCTCTCTGTTCCTTGTCACTGATTCTACACACGTACGCATAGATACATTCACACACACACACACACACACACACCTCAATGAGAGAGAGAAAAGGATTTTCTTCCTGCAGTGAGGAAGGTGCAGGTAAATTCCCAGGGTGTGACTGGAGGAGGAGGAAGAGGTGATGGCAGCAGATAAAAGAGCAGCAACTCTGAAGGCAGAGGAACATTTCAGCTCTTCCTGCCCATCCAGTAGCTGAAGATCACCTTGGTCCTGGCTCTGTCTTGGTAGAGCGTTTGTCTTCCTCTCCGCACGTCTCGTCATCGTCATTGATCACCTGACCATGAGGGCTCTGCTGGTCTCCTCTCTTCTCCTATGTGTGGCGCTGTCTGTCACCGCTGCTGCAGGTTAGCCATTTTCAAAGACACTCATGAGAGCTTGGTGTGGAGCCCTCAGACCGCGGCCCAGGTTTAGTCCACCTGGCACAGTGTAAGGAAGAGTTTTCCATATGAAACATCATCAAGTTCCTGACGCAGCCGTCCCTGAAGGTTCCACGGCTGTTGAGGAGATTCTCCATTAGGAGTTCCACATCTCCATCAGCTGGTTTTCTAACTCTCAGCTATTCTCTCCCTCAGCTGTTCCATCTGAAGCTCCAGCAGGTGAGGACGCAGTAACTGCAGGTGTTGCTCCTCGGGATGCTGTCGTTGCCAATGCAAAAAGAGGCGCTGCTCCGCGTCAAGGTCTGAACCTCCTCCAGCGACTCAGGACGCCACCAGTCCCACATGGACAACCGTAACGCTCTCTTTGTGTCTTCAGCTCGTTTCAGCTTCTGCCTGAGTGACTGGTCGGGTTTCCGTGGAAGTTGCTACTACCTGGGGAACAACCCTGATACCTGGGCCAACGCAGAGGTGAGGACAAGGGGTTAGGGCGTTAGGTGGATGGACAGATAGTCAGGGGACCAAGTGGATAGGTGGTTAGGTGGATGGATGGGTGGTCAGGTGACCAGCTGACCAGGTGGATGGGTGGTCAGGGGATTGGACAGGTGATCAAGAGATCAGGTGATCGGACGGGTGGTTAGGTGATCAGTCGGATGGGTGATCAGGTAATTGATCAGGTGGTCAGCATTTCACACAGCGTCTCCGTCTCCTGCAGAGGTTCTGCGCCAGCTTTGGCGGCAGCCTGGCTTCAGTCCACGACATCTGGGAGTACAACTTCCTGCAGCGAATGGTTCGGTCCGCCGGTCACACCTTCGCCTGGATCGGAGGTTACCACTTCGAGGTGAGTTCAGCGGCCAGTTGATTCTGGATTCACTCGGCTGCAGTAGAAGAGTGGAACGCATGTCACCTCCTGGTCAGATAGCTGAAGAGATGAAGGCGAAAGTCTGCCTTTGCGCAGGGCTTTTTCTTGCCCCCTAACTCTCGAGTGTGACAGGAGGTGCAATTTGCTTGTCTGCCTGCAGGACGAGTGGAGATGGGAGGATGGGTCAGTGTTCAACTATCAAAACTGGTACACAGCAGCCCCTGCTGACCAGTACCAGTGTCTGCAGCTCAACTCTCAAGGTAGGAACAATCATCAGGACCAATGAGCCTGATGTGGTCTGACGGCAGCTGACCACCGCTGTGTTGTTGCAGAGAACGTCGGCTGGACCAACAACGGCTGCGGAAACTTCCTGCCCTTCGTGTGTCAAGTGAAGCCGGGCTGTTAGCGACACCTGCTGGCTGGGTTAGGTGCTGCTACTCCCTCTGCTGTGGTCACAAATCTGGATTTTCCACGTGACTCTTCAGTGTTGCTGTTGCTATTTCTGTGTGTTCTCTGTTACTGTCACATCAGTGGAAAAAAAATTAAAAAAATATTTTTACACTAAAAAATACCAGTGTGTGACTTGCGTTTGTGCAAATAAAATAAAATAAAAATAATTAGCATCTTGTCTCAGGATATCAGCAGCTTTTAAACTCGATCAGCTTCGGTGTGCTGAACTGAAATATAAACATGCAGCAAACAACAACTAGGGAAAAAGTGACATGACAAGCCTGCACCAACATCACTGGTAACTCCAGGGAAGTTTTTGAATCCATGTCACCGACTCCGCAATGAAACATAAAGATGTGAAAATGAGGAAAACAAGGGAACAGAAATCTGATCCAAAACACACATGGTCGTGTCTCCCTTTCCTGTCTTCTCCCAGATGGCCACCAGAGGGCTCAGTTTAATTTAGTTTGAATGGCAGTCTCCATGTCTTCTCCTGAGGGCCCGACTCTCAGGTGGTGAACTGAGTTGACCAGGGTCCTCCTGAAGTCGCGCCATCTGAATTCTGTCTCCCTTTAAATGTGGGAAGAGTGGAAAGCAGAGATTGCTAAGCATCAGATTCTAGATGCTCACTTTTATTATTGTGTTTCCACTCAACAACACGTCACAAAACAAAGCTGTGCTTCCTGCTGAGTTTTAAAAAAAAAATCACGGCAACTGGAAGCCACTACAAACAAACAGAAACACATTAACACCAGCAGATGAAATCTGCAGGTGGATCCACCGTTAGCAGCGTTAGCAGCATTTGCTGCATTTGCAGATGGTACTACTACTTATAGTACTACTACTGGACCCCTGCCAGCTCCTCTGTGATTGGCCCGCCAGCCACCACGTCTATTTCTGGGTGGGGACGAGATGGTTGATGTCTCCGCCCGCCTCCAGCCGCTTCTCCATGGCGATGATCAGCTTGACGCCGTCCACCACCAGCTGGGCCACGCCTACCTCGCTCATCCCAAAGGTCGCCACGTTGCACACGCAGAACAGTGCCGGGCATTCTGGGAAAATGGTGCCACAAGAGAAGATCCACGCGCTGAGCATTCTCGTCTTCGCGTTCTCTCGCGCTCCTGGTCCGAAGGACATCGATCTTTCTAG
This sequence comes from Nelusetta ayraudi, assembly GCF_046127955.1. Taxonomy (NCBI): domain Eukaryota; kingdom Metazoa; phylum Chordata; class Actinopteri; order Tetraodontiformes; family Monacanthidae; genus Nelusetta; species Nelusetta ayraudi. The sequence continues at coordinate 534,643 of NW_027466184.1, forward strand.
TCACCTGTTTTCTCCATGTGAAGGCGGAGCCTGGCGATGACATCCTCCGCTCTGCGGTGCTCGGGGAGGAGCTTCAGCCGCAGCGTGACCCGGACCCTCAGGCCAGTCCCTACGTCAGCCGGGGAGCTGCTCAGCCATCCCAGCTGCTGCTGCCAGGCGAAGGAGTGTCTGAGGCGTTGGTAGGAGGCCTCCAGCTGGCAGCAGCAGCAGCAGCAGCAGCAGCAGCAGCAGCAGCAGCAGAGGTACACAAAACCATGGTCAGGCTCCGCCCACAGTGACCACATCAACGCATTCACATCAAGCTCCGTTCTGCCACATTCTGCCAACACCAAACTTTTAAGGAAACCCATCTGACAGTGCGTTTTATATACATATACATATACATATATATACATATATATATATGTATATGTATACATATATATGTAAATATATATATATACACACATATATATATATACATATTTGAGGACTCTTTTAAGGGTAGGGAAAACAAATTGCTTTTATTGTACTGCAATTATGCACTTTTATTAATGTATTTATGGGCAGTATGTTAAGCTTTTACCAATTTAAAATCATAAATCAATCCAAATTTTACACACTGGATCTTTAAAGCTGCCATAACCCCACCTCCGCACTCAATCACACACACACACACACTAGTGCACCTTTTCCAGGGTATTGCAGAGACGTCTGAAGGCTTCAGGGATGTTGCCGTCTGCTCGATGGGTCACGACCTTCAGGTGGTCCTCAAGGTTGACCCAGACCAGCAGGCTGCCGTCTGTGCTCACCCTGTACAGCAAAGACTCATGGGAGGTGGCACGGTTAGTCACAATAATTATTAAGGTTTGCATATTGTCACATTGAAAGTCAACACTCGGTGGTTCTTGGGGCTCAAGTGAGACAGACGCACACACACACACAAACTGACCACACCCCGCGGGCATCGGGCCAGTCCCGGGCCACGCCACAGCGATGCAGCAAGGCCGATGGGAGCTGCAGGTTGAGCGTCCTCTGCTGGTCTGCGGTGAGCTCGTCCACCAGGAGGAAGCACCCCGGCAGACCGTCATCCTCCTCCAGCAGAGGCAGGGCTGGTGGTGCACAGAGGAGAAGTGTCTGCTCAAAGCCTGGACCGGCCCAGACTGTAGCAGCGGCGGGGGAGAGTTCCGGCTGCAGTTCACCAGAGGTCCGCTAGGTGGCGCCTATCAAGCTGATGGCTAAATTTACTGTTTTTGCTGCTTCCGTGTGGAAAACAAGGAGAGGCCAGGACAGGGCCAGGAGGCCGTGTTGATGTTGATGTGTGTGCAGTACCTCTCTGGGCCAGTAGGAGGAGCCGCCTGCGCTCCCCTCGGCTGCAGTGAGTCGGGAAGCAGAAGTCGTCGATGGCTCGGACGGCACTCAGCTCACAGTGCACAACATATGATTGGTCAATGTCGGCAGTGCCCTGCAGGACGGACACACACACACACACACACACACACACACACACACACACACACACTTTAGTCCTTATTGGAGCAGCGCTCCGACTCCTCTAGGCAGCAGGCGGCGCCACCTTTAGGTTCTCACTGTTGAAGTCACTTTTGGGGGTGTGGCCAGAAAGCAGGCGTCCGTGGTAGGCTTCAATGATTCGGTCGAAGAAGTCGCAGAACAGGGTGTAGGACTGGGCGTCGCCGGCAGCACATCCCACAGACGCAGGAGTGGACCAATCGGCTGCACAGCCTGAAAGGACAGGAAGGCATATATTGTTCTTTGAAGCAAAGACTGCCCTCTACTGGAGACCCCCGGCCATAGCACCATAGCTTCTTCTTCCTCTGTGGATGCCGATTGGCCTGGCCCAGTCTGGCAGGCTGGAAAATGATTCGGTTCAGAGCTGGAAGCTTGAGGTCTTCATGGAGACACAATTTTTGGTTTTTGAAGTCAAATGTGGAAGCGTATCGAGCGATGCGTGACTGTCGTGAGTGTGTGACATCATCACCTGGCGCCTCCAGGCCCGGGCGGATGATGTCGTCAAAGATGACACCGCTGTTGGTGCAGCGGTGGAACTGTCGCTGGTACATGGCCGGCGTCAGGACCCGGGCCATCCAGGTAAAGTTCCCGCAAAGGTTGGGAAACTCCTGGTCCGGAGATGCCCTCTTCAGGTGGAGGCGGGTCATTGGGTCGGGTGGAACCAAACCCTGGAGGCCCAGTGTTGGTGCAGTCAGGGGGAAGATACATGAAAGTGATCTTAATGAATCCCGGCAGTTTTTTAGAGGAACGCTGGGTTGATTCAATTCTGCATGTTCGCAAACCTTGTTGTTCGATAAGATAATATGCACTCAAACAAGCTGAAGCTTTCTGACTGCGTAATACCTGTATAATAGAGCGGTACCTGGTCTCCAGGGGGGAAACTGCTGCTGCTGCAAAAGAGACAGGAGGTTATTAGTTTACTACCACCACCATCATCACTGTCAAAATCATCATCATCAACATCATTATCATCCTCACCCTCATTATCATCTTCATCCTTACTATCATCCTCACCATCATCATAGTCCTCATTATCATCATCATCGCCATCATCATAATACTCACCATCACGCTCATCGCCATCCTCATATCCTCATCATCACCACTACCACCGTCATCCTCATCATCTTCATCATTCTCACTCTGATCATCATCATCATCATCATCATCATCATCATCATCACCACCCTCATTATCATCTTCATCCTTACTATCATCCTCACCATCATCATAGTCCTCATTATCATCATCATCGTCATCATCATAATACTCACCATCACGCTCATCGCCATCCTCATATCCTCATCATCACCACTACCACCGTTATCCTCATCATCATCACCATTCTCACAACATCATCACCATCACCTTCATCATCACCTCGACAATCACATCCTCATCATCACCACCACCACCATCCTCATCATCATCGTCATTCTCACATCATCACCATTACCTTCATCATCACCTCGACAATCACATCCTCATCATCACCACCACCACCACCACCACCATCATCATCATCATCATCATCACCATCATCATCATCATCATCATCATCATCATCATCACGACAGGGCTCAGACAAAACAGAGGAACAAACATCGCGGTGGATGTTTCTGAACAATTGTATCACAAAGTTTCTTTGCCTAAACTTTACAATTCCAAAGTCCTGTACCTTGCTCTGACTTTCCAGCAGGGGGCAGACCTTAGCAAGTATGTCATCCAACTAGATTTTGCTGGCTTTCCTTGCAGGATATTGCTACCACATACTACACAGCGAGACCAATGCAGGTGTGGATGAAGGACCAGCAGGTCAAGACCCCGTCATGACATATCATGGTTACAATGTTGATTTTTTGGGAAGAAAAAAACTGCAAGAAACAAGTCGACATTGTGGAATATTTCAGGTGAAATGCTTGTGCAGGTTTTTTACCAGAAAACCTGCAAAAGTTATTTGTGTTTATTTCAGAAGATGAAAATCAAAGAAGATTTGATTTTAAGCACGCAGTTGCTCGGACCACCTTCAAGCAAGTGTGTGTTTTGGTTGTTGGGGTAAAAAAATTGAGTTCCCAACTACAGATTTTAAAAGGTTGCACAGATAATCATCAATATAAAAAATGTACAAAAGCAGGAAAAAAATGTCAATATGTACTCGAAACTTAAACTGGATGGTATTGATCAATGTTTTTTTTTGAGCTCAAAAACATGTCCGCGTGTGTTTTGTTTGTTTTTTGTTTTGTTTGTTTTTGTTGTTACATTGGAAGTCTTCGTGCAGGCTACTGAAAATCAACTGGATGTGATATCAGAACATCTTTTGTTTTGTTTTTTTGTTTGTTTTAATTCATTGTTCAAATGGGGGCAGACAAATGTAAGAAATGTTTGCTTCTTGCTGCTTCTTTCCAATCATGGAGGTGTTGATTTGAAGATGTAGAGTACGTATGTACAAATTATGCTGTCCACCTTCATGAAAGGAATAAATAAATAAATAAATAAATAAATGAAATGAAATGAAATGAAATGAAATGAAATGATCGCAGCTGGTCACATGATTCGCAGAGGACGGTGGCCTTGTATGGCGAAGGCTGTTAGTGGATGGAGCATGGCGGCAGAGGACGTCGTCCGGCTGCTGTGTCAGAGTGGGATAACCCATCCAGGGTGACAAGTTAGTCTCTTTCACACACACATGCAAACACACACACACACACACACACACGCACATATAGACACACACATCACGGCGGCGGTGGCGACAACGACTTACGTCTGGCCTTCCACATGGCAAACAACTAAAGGCTCCAGGAATAGCAGCGGCAGAGGACAGCGGCTCCCCCTGCTGGTGTCCGGTTACACCCCCAAAACAATGGGCACCCTTTTTAAGAGCAGATGGACCACAGAGCGCACCCCTGTGGCCAGACCGATGTCCGTTGTACCAGGACCTGAAGAGTTCTTCTTACATCAGATCTGTCCGGTGGTGGCCTCTCCGGCTATGATGTCACTTCCTGCCACTCTGCTAATACATCAACCCCTCTTCCCCAGGCTCCCCACCACCACCCCGTCCCTCCTCTTCATCCTCCATCTCTGCCCAAAACCTTTCTGGACACAGTAGTGCAACAGCAGGATTTTCTCTTTCGATGGCACAATCTGTGAATGTGATTTAGCACTTTATCAATAACTGATTAAATTTGATGCTGAAGTACCAGAAAAAAGGCCTTTTCCAAGTGCTTTCTGTGGGCTTCTTTCCCCCATAGAACAGGTGACAGAATGTATAACGTTCATTTCTTACTGACTTCACCCCTCTCTGATGTTCCAGCATTCAACACTGAAAGCACTCAGGCCTTTTTTTTCTCATTTGATTCTCCCGCACTACTTTCACCACCAGGGGAATCAGCAAGTTTGGCAGGACACACTGAACAAGACCCTGACATACTTGAACTCCTCCACCTGAGGCAGGGTCTCTCCACTGACCCAGAGAGGTCGAGGAGAAATTCACAAAGATGAGTATATATCTACGCAAGTAATAACTATAGCTTTACTTTGAAGGACAAAAATCTGCATCCTACTTCCTTTGGCGGGAAAAAAACAACGTCATCAGAGGCGCCTAGGACTGCAATTGTGTGTTCGGTCTGTTGTGCTGAGTTCGGTCGGCTTTTCCCCCAAAGGTCTGTTTCAACACGTCTGACTTGATCGGAGTTACAGCTTCAACATTGACTGACTGATCAGTGGCAGCACAGGTAGGAACTATTTCACAGCACGTGTCAGAAAAATGCTTTTGTTGGCAGTTTTGTTGGCAGCAGACACAGCAAATGTTTCTTTTGAAACGAAAGTGAAAGTCCAGAGCCTCCGAGTGAACAGGTACGCAGAGAGTTTATCAACCTTGTTTTTTACTTCCTCATTCACATCGTCCAAAGTGAGTATTTAGTATACTAGCCAGACCGGTTATTAGTTGGTTGGCGAACTTGGCCCACATCTGTGATTTTTTTTCTTTTCTTTTCTTAGTGCAGCCTATGCACACTCCTTAACAGTAGGTGGTGGTATTGCACTGCAACTACATTGTAAAAACCAGCGAGCGTCCATCCATTTTCAAGGCCTGTTTCTTCCTGAGCTCAGGGTCACGGGGGTCTGCTGGAGCCAGGGTACACCCTGGGCCACATAGAGACAAACAACATTCGCGCTCACATACACACCTATGGACAATTTAGAATTTCCAATTCAACTTACATGTACGTTTTCGGACTGTGGAATAAAGCTGGAGAACCCGGAGAGAACCCACACAAACACAGGGAGAACATACAAACTCAACACAGAAAGGTCCCAGGACCGGAATCGGACCCACAACCTTCTTACACTAACCACTGCGCCACTGTGTCGCCCCACCAGCGAACATTAATATTCTAAATTTAACCAAGCAGGAGTCAGAGTTCAAGCCACTTTCAATGTGTTTTCTTTGGGGACTTTCAAAGACAAACATTAAATTTGTCAATTATCCATCTGGTTTGTCAGGTCAGGTTACTTCAGGACATCTTTCACACTGATCTTGAAGTCAGCCACCACATTTCTCACTCAAACTTTGCGCCTTAGTCAAAGTCTGTTTTTCCTTTTGTCTTGAGATTACAACCTCTTCATCTTCTCATGTGTTGAGCTGCTGCATACACCACGGTTTTGCTGTGCATCTTCTCTCCTCAGGATGATGGCAGCTGGAAAGAGCATGACGCTGAAAATTCAGAGCATTCTGCTCGATCTGAACGATGACGAATTTGAGAGGTTTAAGTGGACGCTGCGAAACCTGAATGACCAGATTGTCATCCCAAAGTCCGCACTGGAGAAGGCATCAAGGGAGCGCACAGTGGATGTGCTCGTCGACAGATACCCCAGTAAATATTGCAACATCACCAGGACGGTTCTAGAGAAGTGTCGTCACAACGATCTGGCAAACCGACTGTTGAACTGTGAGTGTTTTGTTGGCGCCGAGGGTTCGGGTTCAGGTTCGGGTGTCTTCTGTGTTCTCTTCAAGCACACACTTCTTTCAACAAGTCAATGTTGTCCTCGTGTCGCACAGGTGAGGCAGTTCAATCGTCCCAACCTCTGAATATCACATTCTACCAAGAGACGCTGCAGTCTAACCTACAGGACAGGTTCAAGTGCGTGCAGGAGGGCTTTGTCAAGAAATGTGACAAGCAGCTACTGAACGACATCTACACCGAGCTCCATGTCACAGCAGGGTTCCCCTTGCACATCGACACTCAGCACGAGGCGCAAGCCAACAGAGAAAAGGAAGTGGACACAGAGGAACCGATCAGACCCTCCCAGGTGTTCCAGGCACCAGCCGGCAGGCCTGTCAGAACAGTGCTGACCAGCGGAAACGCAGGAATTGGCAAAACGTTCTTCGTGCGGAAGTTTGTGCTGGACTGGGCCAAAGGACAAACCAATAAGGATGTCCACCTGGTCTTCCCCTTCACCTTCCGCAAGCTGAACCTGTGGAGGACAAAAGAGATGTCCCTGTCAGAGCTCATACACAGCTGTGTCAGGGAGAGCATCCACATCCCAAAGGAGGAGCTAGACAGTATCTTCCAGACTCTGCAGTTATCTGGAAACACCAACTTCGACAAGAGTTCCTTCAAGCTTCTGTTCATACTGGACGGACTGGATGAGAGCCAGTTGAAGCTGCAGTGCTCCACCAGCAGAGACCTACAGACGGACCTGGACGTGACAGAATCCACCTCGGTGGAGCAGCTGGTGTCCAGGCTCATAAACAGAGCCCTTCTTCCCTCGGCCCGCCTCTGGATCACCACGAGGCCTGCCACTGCCGGCCAAATCCACCCTGACCTGATCGATGTGGTGACAGAGGTCAGAGGATTCACAGACCAGCAGAAGGAGGAGTACTTCACCAACAAGAAGAAAATAAATGATGGAAAGCAGGCCAAAATCATCATGTCCCACATTAAGGCCTCTAGGAGCCTTCACGCCATGTGCCACATCCCAGTCTTCTGCTGGATCACCGCCACTGTTCTCAAGAACCTGCTGAAGACTATGGTTGAAGAAGATCTGCCCACCGGCCTGACAGAGATGTACATCCACTTCATGGTGATTCGGGCCAAACTCAACCGTGAAAAGTCAGGAGCTAGGAGTAACACAGGAGCTGAGATCCAGTCTCTGGGGACACTGGCTTTTGAGCAGCTGCAGAATGGAAACCTGATCTTCACCGGACCAGACCTGAAGGCGCGTGGCATCACCATGGGAATGGCTACGGATTCAGGGCTGATAACGCAACTCATCAAAGAGGAGAGGGGACTGTACCAGGACAAGGTCTACTGCTTTGTCCACCTGAGTGTCCAGGAATTCCTGGCAGCCCTTCATGTTCATCTGACGTTCTTCAACAAGGGAGTCAATCTCTTGTCAGACGCAAAAGCTAAACGAGTTGGCAGACAAATAATTGATGCCAGCCGTTTCTACAAGACTGCCATTAAGAAAGCCCTCAGCACTCCAAACCTGGATCTGTTCCTGCGCTTCCTCCTGGGTTTGTCTCTCCAGAGCAATCAGGAATTCTTACAGCGTCTCATGCCCTATCAAGAAAGAAGCTCTCTGCCCTGCGATGATGTGGTTAGTTATTTGAAGAAGAAGATTGGAGAAGATCGGTCTCCAGAGGGGATCATCAACCTGTTCCACTGCCTGAATGAGCTAAATGACCGCTATCTGGTAGAGGACATCCAGAAGAACCTCAGAACAGGAAATCTCCCCATCAACAAGATGTCTCCTTCTCAATGGTCTGCCGTGGGTTTCATCCTGCTCTCCTCAGGTGAAGATCAGGATGTGTTTGACCTGAAGAGATACTGTCCTTCCGAGGAGGTTCTCCTGAGGCTGATGCCTCTTGTCAAAGCCTCCGAAGAAGCACTGTGAGTAGATCCACTCAGCTCATTCACACCGACCAGGCCAGAATAGAAGAAAAAAAAATCAACAACAACATCATTGGAACTGCTTCTTTCAGGTTGGATGGCTGTAACCTGTCTGAGAGAAGCTGCACCGCTCTGTTGTCAACGCTTAGCTCAGCATCCTGCAGCCTCACCAAACTAGACCTCAGCAACAACTGCCTGCAGGACTCAGGAGTGAAGCTGCTCTGTGAAGGACTCCAGAGTCCTAACTGTATGCTGAAGAGTCTCAGGTCAGGACTGGAAACCCTCAGGACAGCACACACAGGTCACTGTTTAAGAGCAGCTTCTGATGACTGTGTGTGTGTGTGTGTGTAGGCTGTCCGACTGCCTGATCACCACTGACGGCTGCTCTTCTCTGGCCTCGGCTCTGAGCTCCAGACAGTCCAGGGTCAGGGACCTGGACGTGAGCTACAACCATCCAGGAAACAATGGAGCGAAGCAGCTGAAGGCTTGGCAGAATGCCGGCCCCCAAAGGAGTTGCAGGTGGGCTTCCGGGAACTTCACACTGTTTTTTTGTGCAACACAACATGCAGCCATTAGCAGGGATGTTTTCCTTAGCACCAAATTGCTTTCCACATCAGATGCACAGGTGAACAGGTGCTAGTCAGACTTTTTTGTTTTGCACCAATCTAGATTTGTTTTTATCTTCACAGCAGAAATAAAATGTATCTGAAAGGCAAACTTTCTGTTTTCCTTTGCAAATTGCAATATCTAACTTCAACCTCAGATTCTGTGAAGTCTGGAGAATCTAAATATGATTACTCAAGGAATTCTTTTGAGTGAATCACGTAGTAATTCCTGTCATTTCACATTCACTTTGATTGTTTCCTTTTCCAGACTTGAACCTTGTGGGCAGCAGTGGCTGAAACGTGGTCTGAGAAAGTGTAAGTAGGGTTTGATTCACAGAGAAAAGCCACCAGAGGGGGCGCTCAAGACAAAAGCTTTTAAATTCAACCAAGCGCGTATAACTTTAAGTCAGTTGGGTTTCTTTAGAAGTCAGTCTGAGCTTGGAATGACGTCATGTCATGCCCTTCACAGAAGTATGAGGCCATTAGCACTGTTAGCCCAGATGTCAGCACGGTCAGCCCAGACAACTAGCTTTGTCTCGGCTGATAAGGTAGACGATGGAGTCAGGAGGTTGTGGGGCCGTTTTAGCTCAGACATTCTTCAGTGAATCTTGGCTGAAGGTCTGAGTGTCCTCCAGGTAAAGCCCCGGTGCTCTGTTTCCTGCAGACTGGGTCGAACTCTCCGTGGACAAAGACACCATCAACAGGTTCCTGGCGCTGAGCGACGACAACAAGTTGTCTTGGGAGCTGCAGGACCCTTATGCGGACAACTCCAAACGTTTTGACCGGTGGCCACAAGCGCTGTGTGGGACTGGTTTGACTGGTCGCTGCTACTGGGAGGTGGTGTGGAGCGGAGAGGTCTACATATCGGTGGCGTCCGAGGAAATGCTGAGACGGGGCCACACTGCTGCCAGCTGGTTTGGACGGAATGGAGAGTCATGGAGTCTGAGGTGCGCTGAAGATTACTGCATCTACCACGGCAAGACGAAGACGAGGGTCGCGTCACCCGACAGCACCTCAAACCGCGTGGGCGTGTACCTGGACTATCCAGCTGGAACTTTGTCCTTCTACTGTGTCTCTGGAGACAAAGAGCTCCACCTCCACACCTTCAGGACCACCTTCTCCAAACCTCTGTGTGCTGGCTTCGGCCTTTGCTGGCCACTGTGGTCCTATGTGAAGCTATGCTAGCTGGACAAGGGGCAGATACACGCCAAATTGCAAATCGTTGGTAAAACAGTGCTTTTCACACAGTAGATGTTTTTCTCACCAGATTCACTGTTCTACATCGTGGGCATTGTTTCATTGTCATTTGCTGAGTGAGAAAACAGAGGCCCTTATTTTCATGCAGTTGATGTCCTGAAATGTTCGAAAAGGTTTACACATTTAATAAAATAAATATCTTAGTACTGTACATTTAAAAGTTTTGATTTCATGGACTTTGACGCACACACACTCACACACACACACATTTAGAAATCAATGCCTTCACCGCCATCTAGTGGCATTTCAGTGATGCAGCAGGTGCTTTTTAAAAAATATAGCCTATTAAGGGTTCATCACACAAGTGTAATTAGATTAGATTACTGATATTGTCATTTTACAGCATGCTGATACAGGTTAGGATGAAGTTACATTGCCACTCACTCCACATACATATGAAGATAAACATAGCAAAGGACAAATAGTCATACATCTGCAGCATTTACAGCTGAATGCTGCGGCTACGCAAGAATTTGCCACTGCATTCATGAGACTTTGCTGTCTGCATCACAACACGTAGCATTTCAGAGTTATCGTTGTTAAAACAGTGGTTCTCTACTGACCTGCAACCCAAATTCAGGAAAATACAATTTCTTAAGTATATTTAATAAAATAACATCAATCAATTAATAACAATAACACTGACATAGTCAGAACATTTCAGCAGCACCAATTAAAATTAGAATTGGTTGGTTATTTCATAAATAAATTTAAAAAAAACAAGAAGAAGAAAGAAAATCCCTACCTTGTGTGGTTGGTGTTGAACGTTTTACCATACAGTTCTTCTTCATCACCATTATCTTCTCTTTGGATGACGGGTTGCAATGTCTTTTGATGTGCGTAACTTTACTACCTGCGCTTGGCTCAATTAGCATAATGAAACACAATTTGCGGTGCTCTTCTACGCAGAAAAACCTCAGGACAGGGTAAATAGATGTTAGGGGGGGGGGGAATACATACGCTACTCAAAACATGAGAAGATCAACGCAAAAATACACTTTTAAAAAAAGCTTATATTAGCTTACTGTAGCAGATGCTATCCAGTAGTGGCAGTTGTGTGCTCGAGGAAGCACATAAGCTAGCAAGCGGTCTGAATCTATCTGCCAACCCACCCTTTTTCTTCCCAGCTGTGCTAATTCTATCAACCAGTAGCGCTAGCTAGCTAGTTAGCGAGGGTATGATATTCACTGGCGGGATTTATGTTGTTTGCTTGAAGTCAGCGCCGTTTCCAGCGAAGATGGGAAGATGGGACGGTTCCATCAATATCAGAGTCTCCAGTGCTGCTAGCACAAACTCAGGTGCAGGCAAACAGCGACAGAGAGCCACTGTAAAACAGAAGAGTTTATTGAGAATCTGGAGAACTTCTCAGTAGCTTCACGGTTACAGCAGGAAGTTCTATCGACAGTGAGTGAAGGTTATTCCAGTTGATGTCCAGAAGCTGTAAGAGCACTTTCACAGTGGCTTTATTTACACCATCAACAAAGTGGCAGCACCAGGAAGAATAAATAACATGGAGAGGAACCAAAAGACATACATCGCAGAACCAATCAACAGTAAGGGGTTGGTTTCAACTGAACACAACACCCGCCCCCCAGGAAGGACGTCAGTGGGACACTGAAGTGCTTTCAGAATGAATCATATTGAAATGCACACACAGACGTCTAATGCTAAGCTACACAACAGCGAGGATTCACGTTACCCACTCGAGTTTTAGCTGGACACCTGCGCGCAGACACGGCGGTTGGGTGTTTGACCTGTGAAGACCTCCGGGTCTCCAGATGTCATGGTCTAAAGTTCTGCAGGAGCCTGGTGACACAGACCCGCCCCCCTACCCACGACTCACTGCCATTTGAAGAAACTGACAAGAAAGAAAAGGGTGACCACATGATCTGCCGACTTCAGGACAACCTGTCAGACTTTTTCCCACAGCACCCTCTAGTGCAGGGAAGAAGACGACGCCAATTCTGAGTGGTGCATGGCCAGGGCGGACGGCTGCTGGGCGGAGCTTGGACCGGACGAGCCCGAGTTGCCACAGAGGCTCATGGGAGCAGACGGGCGTGGGTTGAGGCGGGGTGGTGGCGGGTTGCTGGGGCGGATGAGCGGCGGTGGCTGCTGCAGGGAGGGGCGCGGCTGCAGGAAGCGGGCCTGCTGCTGCAGCGGTGGGGGCTGGCGGTGCAGGGAGGGCGTGGCCGGCAGGGAGGGTCGCAGGAGTGGCGGGGGCTGGTGGAGAGAGGAGGAGGAGGCGGAGGCGGAGGCGGAGGCGGAGGAGGAGGAGGAGGAGGAGGAAGAGCCGGCGTTGGAAGCCACAGGAGCCGAGGACGAAGACGATGACGAGGTGGCGGCGGCAGATGAGGTCATCTGACCCTGCAGAGAGAAGAGGGCAGAGCTACGGTCACCTCATAGCAATAGTCCTGCACGGGTCCAAATTCTCAAGATCCGCCCCGATCCAGGGACGTACAAAGCCGCACCCAAACCGCAAACCAGCGCGTCAGGACAATTAGCAGCGCAATCCGATCCGACCTGTTGAAACACGGCCGTAACCATAACCCGATTCAATGTCATCATTTTGACTCCTGTTGGCTGAATATTGAACAGCATATGGCCACAGTGAAGGTGCCAGTGGGTAAATAAGGCTTCACCTGAATGAGGCAGCTCGTCCAATAAAAAACTGACTTCAGCTCCATCATCAACCCTCTTTCTTCTTCTCCTATACCAGTGGAAAAGCATCACTTTTAATCTGCGTTAATCTGTTTATTTTCAAACCTCAGAGGAAATAACGACCAAGATAGCAATCTGTGTTTATTTAAAACCCAGTGATCCAATGTTAGTTGTGATGTTATTTTTCGCACCAAGAGTCAAACCTGGGGGAATTTTTTTTTTTTTAATTTTTTTTTTTTTGAAAAACCACCCACAAATCAACTGTTTTTGCAGCTACTAGACCCACTGCAAGGGGCGGGTGGGGGTCGCTTTTACCTCCTCGTCCTCCTCGTCAGTGCTCTTCCCCGACGGTGTGGTAGAGCTGTTCTTTCCCTCCTCCCCAGAGGTGGCGCTGTCTCCCGTGGCCGCTGGCGTTCCCTGCTCCGCCTCCCACTCCTGCAGAACCTCGTCCAGGTTGAAGCGCCGCCGGTAGTTGACGAAGAAGTTCTTGACCTGGCCCACCGTCTTGTTGCCGATGACGTCGGCGATGGCCTGGAAGTCTTTGCCGTACTTCCTCACGCCTGCAGGGTTCGCACACAGGAAGTACACACCCACTCTCAGTCACGGGACAGGAAGTGTTTGTATTAACACATTTTCAGCACATCTCGCAAGAGGTTCATACTGTGGGGGCACCAACGCAGGACCCAGTGGGGGACTAATCCACTGTCAGTACCGCTCGTCTCCTGCATGTGGAGCTATGGCTGAGCGACTAGTCCAGGCCCGGGGGGCTATATGCGGCCCATAAAAACTTTTTAATGAGGCCCACCGAACTTGAAGGCATTATATTAATAGTACGTAAGTAATAAAATAGCTGTATTTCATCTATTTTTTTCAGTGTTTCAAGAGTCACTTCAATAAAGAGCTAAATACCGTGGCGTTTCAAAAACACTTTTGTTAATTTTCAATAGACATTAAAGCACAATTGCTTTTACATATCCCACGATATATATTTTCTTCTCCTATGAGGTGGGTCACCAAACAATCCATCCATCTGCTCCTGCTCTGGCCCCTCAAATTTCAGATCCCACTGCGGCCCACGAGTCAAAAGGTTTGCCCACCTCTGGACCAGTCTGACACATGCAACAGAATCAGACCTGTGCCTGGCAGGGACGGTGCTCACCTTGGACAGCCAGAAGCTGCTCGTCGGAGGTCCAGCGGGCGTTCACCTTCTGGTTACACTGCAAAGCAGACACAGCACTGTCCTCTAGTAGGGAACTACACACACATCTGAACAAACGGCGTTGACAAAGGCGAGACATGCAAAGCGGAGGAGAAGCGCGCCCCCTTGTGGAGTCCATACCTCTGGCAGTCTCAAGTCTTCAATGCCCGACTCCAGCACGTGTTTCAGGCCGCTGTTCATCTGTTTGGCATTCTGGACCTGCAAGCCAACGCAGAACTTCCCCTCAGCTCTGCTTCTTCTGCGCAAACTAGCGTTAGCACACCTGCTAACTCTCTTGACGAATCAGTCGCAGCTGACATTAAAACGTCACAAGGTTCAAGTGGATTCAGCTCACATTAGGGATGTAACCAAAGGCAAATCCTTTGCTACCGCCTTAGAAAAAGAGTGCGGAGGTAGTAGCGCCCCCTACCTGTCTCTTCAGGGACACCAGCTCCATGTCCAACTGGCGGAGGAGGGTGTTGGCAGCCGAGGCGCTGCAGGACACGGCCACCACGTCCTCCTGGGTCAGGTACATGCCTTTAGGGGGCCGGCAGCGCGAGCGCTGGTGGTGGCGGTGCTGCAGGGTCTGGTGCTCCCGCCGACCCAGCAGAGCCATCTTAGAACCTGGTACCACCGGTTCCACCTGGTTCGGCTGGAGAGGAGACCGAGAGGAGGAAGCATTAGCGGACAGCTTTCCTGAGTGACATGGTTTCTGTCTTACTTTACAGGATTTTGCCAGCACATTATGCTACAATGCCAGTTTCTGGTGGTGCAATGTGGTATTACCATGCAGGCAATGCAGAACCAAGGTGATTAGCAGGCTAACTCCCTCAGTGTGCTAACTCCAGTCGAGGCTCCCTTCACTCATGCAAGAACCTCACAGCATCTTTGTGTGTTCTCACCTCTTTCTTTGCGTCCTTGGTTGGGTCGTAGTCGCTGTCGTTGGCCTCGATGGGATTGGCCTCCTCCATCTCCTCGTCGCTACAGCAACAACAGGAGAAAAAAAAAATCAAAATCCATCAAGACCCTTAAGCTGCATCTATGTGGACCAAAAGAAAAACATACATTTTATCTGTATTGGACTCCCTGCAAAGATTATTGGAGGCCAGTACGGGACGTGTTGTCCACTTACAATACTAACTGTCATGGTAATTGTTGAGCGCTGGCCTCGGCCAGGCCCTTACCTGTCATCCTGGTTGCTCCTGGTGGCCAGTTTCCGGGCCTGTCGATCCATCAGACTGGTTCTGGAACGAGTCTTTTTCCACGAGTAGTAGTACTTGACCAGACTGGAGATGGACTTGTCCGGCAGCTGCAGAGAAGCAGCAGAAGACAGGCACGGCAGTGAGTGTAGCAGTGGGAACGACGTGGACACACACACACACACACGGTGTGCTCGTTGCCGGACGCTCAGCCCGCAGCAGGATCAGGTTTTACCATCTGCTGGATGCGGTGGAAGCTCTTCCCATGGAAACTGAAGGCCTGTTCGAACAGAACCTTGTCCTCCACCGTCCACTCGTCTGGGAACGGCGTGAAGTTCGGTAGGTCGGCCAGAGACTTCTCGATGTTGTGTTTGTGCCAGAAGAGCATGCCCAGCGCCTGCACGCACACACACACACACACACACAAGGTTGCTTTCCAAGACGTATTTCAGTCTCAAAAAAAGGGTTAAAGGCCAATGAAACTCGGGCGAACCTGCTCCACGTTGTAACCATGCTTCTCCTTGGCGATAGAGATGTATTCATCCACTGAGGAGAAGACGAAGGAAGATGAGGAGGGAGAGGAGAGCACAGGTCAGCTGACAGTTCACGGCTTGCTGCGAGCAGGAGACGGGAAGCAGACTTACGTTTGGAGTCCACGATGGTGTGATACGGGGACCAGACCAGCATTCCTCCACTCTCCTTCTCCGAGTACTTGGTGGAACCTGCAAGAAGGTGACAGGGCATCAGCAACGGATGAAGTAGTCCTCCTCCCGAGCTGCCGCCGACCAAGTGTCTGCGTGTGTGTGTGTGTGATGGAAAATAACACACACACACACACAGACGGGAGGAACTGGCCCTGTTGAAGCTTCAGTATTCCAGATCTTTATTGTCCATCCTGGACTGGAGTGGAGCTGCTTCACACCAGAAGCGATCCAGCAGGAAGCAGCATATTTAACCCTTTGTTTACAGCCTCCTACTAAAAGTGACACTGTGCTGAACTTTCATCGTGTTTGGCAAGAGAGAAAAACACAAAGTGTTCTCAGAGGGTGGAGTCAACACCTCGTGGGCGTGTTGGAGGGGGGGGGGGGGCTCACTAACCCGAGATAGGCAGAAGTGCCCTTTCGTGATGTCACAGAGGGCTGAATTCCACAGCTGAGAGTTTTAGCACACAGAGGGAGTATAGTGTGGTTCTTTGGTACCACTGATGCGACACTGATGCTGCAGGAAGGACAATACTTGAAATTACACAACGTCATATAAGTTCTACGGATTGTCAACAATTTCAGTAACAACAACAACAACAGCAGCAGCAGCAGCAGCGATCCAAGTGAAAAGGTGTTTGTTAATCACTTAAAAGGAAGATGTAGATTTATGCCGCTCACTCTGTTGGTCCACTGACCACCAGGTTTGACCACCGTGTGGCGTTCACGGACATCTAGTAAACGAACGCTGCCGAGGCGTTCAGGTAGCCTCGGTCTAAGCGGCCGACGCTATGGCGACTGCACGGTGATCGAGGCTACCACCGTCAGCCAGCCAAGCAAGCCTAACACTCACCGGGCTCGAAGTCTGGTATGTTGGCCTGGTAGTCGGCTCCGACCCGCATCCCCACATCTGGAAGACAGCGGTACAACACACTTTAATTTAACGCCGCGTCCGCGAATTGACTGCAGAGCGCGCAGAGCGGCTGTTCGAGGCTATACTCGCCGTGCTCGTCGTCGCTGCCGCTCTCGTCCGAAAAATGTCCGTTGGACGCGTTGGACGGACTTTTGGTGCCGTTCGAACGCCCCTTGCCCAGGTAGTCCGAGCCTTTCTCCATCATCCCCGGCATTTCCTCGCAAGACTCCGCCGATTTGCAGCTGACGCGTCCCGGACACAGTCTGTCAGGCCGATCTGGAGCTGCCTCAGTGCCGCCGCCGCTGTTCGCCCGTTGGCCGCCGTGGCGCTGTGCCGCTCCGCACGACGCTGCCGCCGTCGAGCCGTGAGCGCCAAATTCCGGGTCGGGCACCGGACCCCACCGCCCCACACCTCTGCGTTGCTTCCCAATGGTTTAATATTTGAACGAATATCGGCCTTTTGGCGCTTTGATGCGAGGTTTCGGGTGGGATCTAGTTAAGGCGGCGGAAGATTTTTTTCCCTCAGCCTGTGTTGGTGGTGACTCGCTTGATGCGGCACGTTGGCTCAGATCCCTCCGCCGTCAACAACCAATAAACTGAAGAAAAAAAAAAATGGGAATCGATAGAAAATCAACAAACAAAGTTCACCGGCCACATAGTCGAAATAAATACAGTCCGGGACGAGTAAATCAACCGGAAATCGTGTAACCAGCACAGGAAACTGGTCACACTGGCGTCGTCCTCGCACTGAGTCTGCCGCTCCAGCAGCGGCCAGTCACGCGGGTTATCGATATCTTGTATTGACGTAAACTGGTCGATAGTGCGGAGGATTCAACCTCCTCCCTGGTTTGTCGCCTTGTGTGTCTGACAGAGCCCCCTGCACTGACACCACGTGACCAGCAGAGGGAGCCTTCGGCCGGCAGAACAACAACAACAACAACTACTACTACTACACATAGGAAGTGCAGACGCCTCCTCAGACTCCAAGTTCAAGTTTCAAAATAAAGTTCTCCCCTTCGAAACATAGACTTGAATTAAAGAAGGGCAAAGTGACTGTTATTATTATTATTATTATTATTATTATTATTATTATTATTATTATTATTATTATTATTATTATTACAACAAAGCTCATATAATATAGAGATGTGGATATATACATTAATAATTCAAATATAGAAATATAGAAGGGCACACAAGTATGCCATGCAGTATATAAATACTGCATAAACATGTAGATGTATATAAGTACATGTTATTGTGTAGTTAGACATTGAATTGTTATAAATTTAAATAGACCTAAATGTACAGTAGTGAGCTGCTTTCATGATGGCCCATGAATCGCCATTAAATCAAGTCCCGGTGTCGCGGTCCTCACCTGCTGGGGACACACAGAGACTGTGGCAGTACCATGCATATGATTGATAAAACAGTGAGAGAGGACAAAGTGACAGGAGCTCCACCTGCACAGAGGGAAAACTCCTCATCCTTTAACAGGAGAGAAAGATCTCCCTCAGCAGTCTGGGCCTAAAACTGACAGTGAGTTGATTCTAACTGGAAGCTTTATGGAGGAGGAAGGTCGTAGGTCTACTGTTAAATGTGTGTGTGTGTGTGTGTGTGTGTGTGTGTGTGTGTGTGTGTCTGTCTGTGTGTGTGTGTGACATTGTGAGGCCTTCCAATTCAAACGAACACCAACAGTGAGGACATCTCGGTTCTTTTTTAAAATTGTGACCTCATTTCCACCACTAGATGTCGTGGTTTTCACTGCAGGCCCACCTCATCCCGCCGGCTCCCCGCAGCCTCTCTGCGGCCGCGGCAGCAGCAGCAGCAGCGAACCTCCAGTGCAACAGCAGGCAGTAGGAGATGAACGAGATGGATGGTCTCCGTCGGCAGCAAACTGCTGCATCACCCTGTTGATTCACCGTCACCTCCAGTGTCGGGTCGACTCTCTCTCTCTCTCTCTCTCTCTCTCTCTCTCTCTCTCGTTCTGACAAGCAGTGAAATTAGCCAGCATTGAATGTTGACTGACTGACTGCTGTGAGCGGTTTATTGACATGATGCTGGGTGTGGGTGGGGCAGAGAGGGAGAGGGGCGCCACACAACACTGTCAAACACTGAGTGCAGGAGGACGACGACCCACACACACACACACACACACACACACACACACACACACACACTGATGTCACTTGTTTTGCGATAATACAAATCTCAACCCGCCTCGGGTTGTAATCTGGTGTCTTGATATGTCAGAGATAAGATGTTCTTTGACATGCACAGGCCCTTCCAAATGAAATTAGTCATAAAATAAAAATAAAAATAAAATAAAACAATACTTCCTGCTGAAGAGGCCGCCAGTTCTGCACGAACACTGCACCGCATCTGGACACATGAGCTGGATATCGCGCCTCTTTAAGGTCACTGGTTTGCTGCGGACACAGAGGTGTTGTTGTCAGTGTTATCAGGAGTGGGCGGGGCTTAGGAAGAACTGGGAGTCCATGGAAGAAGGAGCAGCAGCAGCAGCAGATGTGCAGAGACGAGCACGTGTGCGCGTTCCGCTGCTGCTGCTACTACTGCCGCTTCTTTAAAATGACGTCATGATGTCCATCGGTCGCCTCCCTCATTGTCGGCAGGTCTCCCCCCCGCCCCCCCAACCCTCCATCTCTCCATCAGCATCTTCCCTACCTGCAGGTCTCTCTCTCTCTCTCTCTCTCTCTCTCTCTCTCCACCAGCATCCTCCCTCCCTGCAGGTCTCTCTCTCTCTCTCTCTCTCTCTCTCTCTCTCTCTCTCTCCACCAGCATCCTCCCTCCCTGCAGGTCTCTCTCTCTCCCGGTCCCGCAGTGTCTCCCATGCTCTCTCTCTCTCTCTCTCTCTCTCTCTCTCTCTCTCTCTCTCTCTCTCTCTCTCTCTCTCTCCCGGTTTCTCTCCCTCTCTCCCCCTCCCTGTCTTTCTCTACCACGATCTCTCACCCGCAGCGCGTGCTGCAGCCGTCTGCCAATCACGAGAAGCGGAGGTAGGGCGAGTGGCGGAGTGAGGCAGTCAAGCAGAAAGAGAGAGAGAGAAGTGTGTGTGTGTGTGTGGGGGGGGGGGGGGGGGGGGGGGTGGAGAGAGGAGAGGCGCGTGCTGCTCGTGCGGCTCAGATGTGTGAGTGGCGGGAAGCGGCGGTTCCTCGCGCTGCTGCAGGATGGCGGGAGGACGGCGGGGTCTCGTGGCGCCCCAGAACACCTTCCTGGAGAACATCGTCCGCAGGTCCAACGGTAAGGTCCGGTCCGCTCCGGTTCGGTTCGGTCCGGCACTGACCGGGCTCGGTGGGGTGGGTAAGGAGGGCTGTCTGTTACCTTCAGGTTAAGCTAGTCTCCTTCACTTCAGGCTAACAGCTTTACGGCACCGTCAATGACTGAGTGATGAAATGATAAAGTAAAAAAAATAATAATAATTAACGAGCCAGTTCACTGTCGACACCTGCTTGTCTGTGAAAATTATTCTGATTGGGATGCAGTGTAGCGGAGAAACAATTTGACTAATGTAGAGCACTGTGAAGCATTTTTCCCGTGTCGCTAGTTTCAATTCTTTTTAGTCTCGGTGAGTCGACAGTGGCCAGACAGTAGTCTGAGATTGGACTGATGATTCTGAACTGTGTGTTTGTAGGACTATCATGAGGTAAAGCTGGCAACCTTTCAGTCCTTTTCTACCAACTGTGGCTCGGTTATTTCAGGAGGAAGGAAGGGATTATCAAAATGTCGTGTTGCACTTCATGTCTTGGTCAGTGTTTCAGTCAGTCTGCTGTCAGAACTTCCTGCTGGTCCTCCATTCTCTACATTTAAGGGACAAATGAAGGAGTCCAAAGTCCAGAGGAACCGGATGTCTTCATTCTTGATGTCATTTGTAATCAAATATTGCGTTTTGCCTCATGAAATGCCTCATTAGTCGTGTGCTTTCATGTTTGCATGTGATCAATGATGTCAGCAAGCTGGCTTATAGAATCCTCTCGGCCTCTTTGCTCAGTTTTGATTGGAGACGGCAAAGACGGCGTCTTTTATCAATATTTGCTCACAAACACGCACAGACTGTCTCAGTGCGATGTTTTATGTCTGCTGTTGTTGTCACAAACGGTCTGAAAGTCATCTTGACCTCAGTTTCAAACCACTGGAGCTCCCTCTTGTGGACGAACCAGGGCGCTAACCACCTGCTAGCCCCCAGAGTGGGCGGCCATTGGTTGGTAGACTGCTAGTCGGTTATGTAGTGGGTTGGTTGACTGGTTGATTGTATCTCTTTTGGGTTTTAATGGACTGGTTCCTGTGGCCAGACACCAACTTCGTGCTGGGGAACGCCCAGATCGTGGACTGGCCTATCGTCTACAGCAACGACGGCTTCTGCAAACTGTCTGGCTACCACCGGGCCGAGGTCATGCAGAAGAGCAGCACTTGCAGGTACCCCGCACACACGCGCACACACACACACACACACACACACTCCAGTCAGTCAGAACTTTGTCGTGTCACCTGCAGCTTCATGTATGGAGAGCTGACAGACAAGGAGATGAGTGAAAAGGTTCAACAGACCTTCGAGAACTACGAGATAAACTCCTTCGAGATCCTGATGTACAAGAAGAACCGTAAGTAACCCGCAAGTTCCTGAACATCCCAGCAGTGCGAGGGAATCCCGTCACTGGCGCGCTTCGCTCCGGCCTCGCCGTGCGTTCGGGCTGATTGGTCATGTGACCGCTGTCCTCTCTGCCGCAGGGTTGCCCGTGTGGTTCTTTGTGAAGATCGCTCCAATCAGGAACGAGCAGGACAAAGTCGTCCTCTTCCTCTGCACCTTCAGTGACATCACCGCCTTCAAGCAGCCAATCGAGGATGAGACGTCTAAAGGTGGGCGGAGCCTTTCGCTGACTGAATTGGGGTCCAAACAGCTAATTGTCTTTAGGAAGCTCAGTCAGGTTGTCAAAGTGCTTCGTGGGTGTGAGTTTAAGTTCTGCAAAGGATTTGGTCAAAATTTCTGACTTGGTCCCACTAGTCTCAGTCAAAGGTACTTGACGGCTGACCTGAGTGCGTGTGAAGGTCAAGTCAAAGGTCGAGTCAATAATTGCTTGATTTGAATGTTACGTCAACCAGGTTTGTGAAAATTCACATCAAAGTCTCTGGAGTTCCCCGACTGCTTTCGGTTCTGGGTGTTCTGCACAATAGAGTAGAATAGAATCGAGTAGAGTAGAGTGCACTTGTCCCCGTCGGGGAAATTTATCACAGACTAAAACTTCCCCTAAAGGGGTCAATTAAATATAGTAACATGGTAAGTCAGTAAGTAATCACCCCTCGGTGGAGATGCCTCAGCTGCTCTTCCAGTTAGCACGCCAGTCGTCAGCTGGTGGTGAAGTTCTTGTGTCCTGCTGTCCAGGTTGGGGTAAACTGGCCCGTCTGACCCGCGCGTTGACCAGCAGCCGAGGTGTTCTGCAGCAGCTCGCCCCAGCCGTCCACAAGGGGGAGAACATCCACAAGCACTCACGGCTGGCGGAGGTGAGCGCTTCGCAAAAACTCACTCTTCCAGTCCCACCTCCAAGAAGGGGCGGGGTCATAGTAACGTGCAGGCGACCACAGGTGGTGCTAGGCCTTCTTTCAGCTCGCATTCAGCCTGTTGGAAGGCGCATCAAAACGGTTAGCTAGCTATCTGCTGCCGTGTGCAGTGACTCGACAGCAGCTGGGCCCGACTGCTGTGTGCTGCACAGGGCCGACGGGTAGGGTGGGGATAGGGGGTTGGGGGGGTGAGAGGGAGGAGGGCCTGCAGTGTTATTGTTCCAGTCAGGAGATCCGTCAGCGTGATGTGAAACAGAGGCAGAGGCTCACATCCTTTCCTTCCGCTAGCAGCCTGTTAGCATTCACGCTGATGGACTTGTTTCCTCAGTCTCGGATGTTCCAAGTTGTCCTCAGCTGCAGCTCAGCACAGCTGAGCAGAAAAACCAGACCAGGGCCACAGCAGATCAGAATCAGCTCCTCGGGTTGTTGGTGGGACCATCACTATTACGCTGTAGGCCACGCCTCCAGGAGTTGCTGGGGGTTAGTGGGGTGGGGTGATGTCAACTCAAATCAAACCCCTAAAATCACAGGTTCGTTGTGCACTCTTCACACCAGTGCATTTTCCTGTTTGGTCCATCGCTGCAGGTTTTCCTGAGAGCTGCAGGCTCCGTGCACACAGTCAGTCAGTCAGCTGACCTTCACGCTGCTGGAACACCTGTAACATTTGTTTGCTGAAGGTCTATTTTCAACAGGACGGCTGACAGGAAGTTCACTTCTCCTCTGCGTGCTGACACGGTTCCCTGAGCTCCACCGCCACTCCTACTGCTGCTGCTCCTGCTCGTCCCAGGCTCCCTGCCTGGTTGAGACACTGAGGTGAACCCAGCAGGGAACTGAAACGTCAGCTGAGCCAGTCAGCTGTTTGGCGGCAACATGATACCGTGTCACTCTGCAAAAAAACACAAGCTGGCAGCACAGGCTGTGGCAGTGGTGGCGGTCCTCGTCCTCGTGTGGAACCTTGTCTGCCACTTCTGTGTCCAGTCCACCCACCCCCTCCCACCCCCACCCACTCCCGTCAGCCGCTGACTGTGAAAACTCTCCAGCGCCACCTTCCTTCCCAGTGGCTTTCATAGTCATATGCTGTAAAAAAAAAAAAAAAAAAAGCATGTCACCAAGTCTGCTATTTATTTTATTTTAGAAAGATTAAAAGTTCATGGCTTGAAAAAATGTACAATAGGAAGTTTTAATGTGAACCAGTTGACGTTAGCTAGCTAGCTAGCTAGCGAGTTTTTCCAGGCAAAACGTTTTTTGTCTTCCGGATTACTTCCGCTTCACTCAGCCCCCCTACAGAGCATGTAGCTGTAGGGCCACTTCCCATCATGCTTCTGTAACTTACGTGACGCATCAGGACGCAGCAGCCAATCAGAAGGAGCCAAGACGCAGATCGTAGGAATGTGGGAACAAAGTCTTTTCTGGGGATTTTCTGGCCTTTAGAAAGTTAAATTAAGTTAAGTCCACAACTTAAAAAGGGTATAATTGTATAATTGAAAGATTTGATATGAACCAAGATTCAAGTCTATTTTACAGACAGAAAATGCTTTTCGGGCAGCATGGGATTTTTGGCTGCAATACCTCAAGTAGCCACTGGATGAAAATATTTGCCATGCCACAACCACATCACAAGTCTGGTATCCAGTTCTTATCTAAGAAGTGACCCACTGCATCGCTACCACTTCCTGGTTTTGTCCCAAGATGTGATGCTGATTGGCTGTGCTTGATGTAGATCCAGTGCCTGGAGGCCTAGAGTCTCTGGACCCCCTTGCGGGTCGTGGCTCTGACCTCTGACCTCTGCCCCTCTCCGCCCTCTCTCAGGTCCTCCAGCTGGGCTCGGACATCCTCCCGCAGTACAAGCAGGAGACGCCCAAGACCCCCCCGCACATCATCCTGCACTACTGCCTGTTCAAGACCACGTGGGACTGGGTCATCCTCATCCTCACCTTCTACACCGCCATTATGGTGCCCTACAACGTGTCCTTCAAGACCAAGCAGAACAACGTCACCTGGCTGGTGGTGGACAGCATCGTGGATGTCATCTTCCTGGTTGACATCGTCCTCAACTTCCACACCACCTTTGTGGGGCCGGCCGGCGAGGTCATCTCCGACCCCAAGCTCATCCGCATGAACTATGTCAAGACCTGGTTCGTCATCGACCTGCTGTCCTGCCTGCCCTACGACGTCATCAACGCCTTCGAGAACGTCGACGAGGTCGGTAGTCCCGCCCTGCTGCTGCTGACGTTGTGAAGCTGCGGTGCAGTGCAGTGCAGTGCATCGGCGTAATATAGGGAATCAGTGTGGTGCAGTGAATCAGTGTTGTGCAGTGAATCAGTGTAGTGCATCGGTCCAGTGCATCAGTGCAATGCAGTGAATCAGTACAGTGAATAAATGCAGTGAATCAGTGTGGTGCAGTGAATCAGTGTAGTGCATCAGTGTAGTGCAGTGGATCAAAGCAGTGCAGTGGATCAAAGCAGTGCAGTGAATCAGGGAAGTAAATCGCTGCAGTACATCAGAGTGGGACAGTGGATCAGTAGAGGGCATCACTGTAGTTCAGTGAATATGTACAGTGAATCAGTTCAGTGCAACGCATCATTTCAGTGAACCAGTGTAGTGAAGTAGTGCAGTGAATCAGCGCTGTGAATCAGTGATGCAAATCAATACAGTGCAGTGAACCGATGTAGTACAGTGAATCAATGCAGAGAAGTGAATCAGTGCAGCATATTGAACCGGTGCAGGAAATCTGTGTGGCGCATTAGTGCAGTGCAGTGGATCAGAGCAGTACGTGCAGTTAATCTGTGCAGTGAATCCGTGAAGTGCAGTCAATCAGTGCAGCGCAGTAAATCAGTGTTTGTAAAATAGTGCAGTGCATTGAATCAGACCAGTGCAGTGAATCAGTGGAGTTCAGCAGTGCAGTGCATCAGTGCAGTACAGTGCATCATTCCAGTAAATCAGTGCAGTGAACCAGTGTAGTGCAATGGATCAGTGCAGTGCAGTGAATAAGTGCACTGAATCTGTGTAGATCGATGCAGCGAACCAGTGAATCAGTGCAGTGAACCAGTGAATCAGTGCAGTGAACCAGTGAATCAGTGAATTGGTTCAGTCTACTCTAAACACAGAATATTGCACAACTGCTTGTTGACTGAAATACTGAGGAAGGTTTATCTGGTTGGGACCACCGGTGTGTCATAAGACAAACCCCTGCCCCCACCCTCTCCCCCCTCCCCCCCAACCATCAAAATTGTAAGGAGAAAAAAAAGCAGCCAATCAGCAAATAAAACCCCACAAAAACAAACAGGAAAACCAACCAGGTCACGCCCGCCTCAAATTTAAGAGCGGCTTCCGAGTGTCAGCTGTTGGTCTGTGCAGGTTGCAGGTGTGTGTTTCAGGGCGAGGCGATCAGTCAGTGAACGCACCGCCGCTCAGCGTGTTGCCAGCGGCTTGCTGGCTCAGCGAAGGCGGCGCCGAGCCTGTTTAACATTCAGCCGGTGGCGCGGTGGCGCCAAGGAGGAGGCACCTCAAGTCACGTGCCAGCGCCAGCAGAGCAGACGGCCTGCGAACGCACCGCCGGCTGGAGCTCTGCGCCTCCTCTCCACACGAGCACCAGCTTGTAAAGCATTGTCGGGGCAGTTACCGTGCAAGGGAAGGTGGGTGGGTGGGTGGGTGGGGGTGTTGAGGGACGACAGGATGGAGCTCCCGCTGGAGAGTAAACTGGAATATTCCTTACATAGGGAGGAATATTCTGTTTGGGTGTTTTGCCGGAATAAATTGCAGCAGCGGGAGAGACAGGAGGAGGAGGTTGGGGAGGAGAAGAGGAGGACGGGGAGGGGAGGGGGAGAAGGAGGAGGAGGAGGAGGAGGAGGAGGAGGTGGAGCGGGAGCCACCAGCAGCGGTAGGCGCTGGTCCCAGAAAGGGAAACATACCCTTTTACACTCAATTAGCTGCTTCTCAAATGAACCAAACGAGCGACTTTGAGCTTCATGTGGCTGCTGCTTGATGACCAGCATCACTGAGCTCAAACTGAGCAGCCCTGTAGTGACAGTATGAAGTCAGTAACCAGCCTGAAGGCACAGTCAGGCAAACAAAGACCAGCTCCCTCTTCTTCTTCTTCTTCTTCTTCTTCTTCTTCTTCTTCACATTTGATATTTAGGGAGAAGAAGAGTCGAGCGCATTGGAGTGGGAAGTGGGAAAAGACTCGGAAGGCTAAAGTGAGGAGGACAGTGAAGAGCGGAAGGAAAGAATCAGTGGTGCTGGTGACAGTTCACCTGTGGAGGTGTGGAAGAGTCTGTAGGAGAAGTGGAGAGGAGAAGCAGCAGCTGCTGCTGCTGCTGCTGCTGCTTCTTAACAACAAGGGACGAGGGATAAATAAATGAAACTGATGACACAGAAGAGCGAATTAGCGAGAGCTGCAGCAGCAGAGCGGCGAGGTGGAAAAGGAGAGGAGGGCGGTGGGAACAGCCGTGTTGTCTGGTCCAGAGGCACTGTGGGGGAAGAGGAGCAGGAGGAGGAGAAGCAGGAGGAGGAGGAGAAGCAGGAGGAGGAGGAGGAGGAGGAAGAGATGAACACGTTCCTTCACCAACAAATCAACTCGACAGACAGCAACTGAGTCTATTAATCAAACAGCGAATCAATAACCCAATCTACCAGCCAATGACACCGTCCATCAGATAGGGGGCGGCAGTGAGCAGCCCCACAGGCTACACGCAGCTCCTACCAGGGAAATACCTCCAACCCCACTTCTTTTTCTATTTTGGCGGGAGATCAAGCGCTGATGCGTGTCATTAATGTGACGCGGCAGGCTCGCGGGCAGCGGCCCGATCAATACAAGCATTTACAAAATAAGAGCGTCGATAATAGTTTCCATTGCGGGCAGCCACTAGTGCAGCAGGGCCCAGTCGGATCAGAAGGGGATGGCCCTGAACTGGACCGGCACCACGCTGGGGTGCACGATGGTGCCTTCACACGCTAGGCTAGTGTGGAGCTAAAATGTGCCAGATGCTAGCCAGGGAAGCCTGTGCTAGCTAGCTAGCGAGCAAGTTTTTCACGGCAAAAAGTTTTTGTCACTTCCCATCGTGCCCCTGTGACTCGTGTGACACATCGGGATGCGTGTTATGCATTGATGTATTATAAGAGCTGGATACCGCACTGGCAATATGGTGGCGTGGCGATGCTTTGCCAGTGGCCACTCGAGGTACTGCAGCCAAAACCCCAGCTGACCCAAAAAGCATTTTTTTTCCCATAGACCACAAAATAAAAAAATAAAAAATAAAAAAATGCTTGTAAAACTGCTGACAGGGCAACTTTGGCCTGAAACACAGAAATCTTTCTATTGCAGATTTTTCAGTCATGGTCTTCTAGTCATTCAAAAAAATGTACAAAAGCCAGAAAATCACCAGAAAATAGTTTTATCTTCGCAGAGCGACGTCACACACGTCGTACGTGCTCCTGTGCCTCGGCTCGTTCTGATTGGCTGACACGTCCTGATGCATTATGGGGGAGTTAGAGCGGCATGACGTGAAGTGCTACATGCTCTATGGGCCACAAAGGGTGGAAGTCAGAAACTCTTTCGGCGTCTGCGCTGAAAGGAACGGGTCGCCATACTGGATCCTGGGGACTTGAGTCTATGGGTTAAAATGGTTCTTGGGCAGTATGGGAGTTTTATGGCGCAGTACCACCATCGGGGGAAAAGAAATGTGCCTATGATACAGCTATGGTTCGACCAGGGTCTTATAAGAACTGGCCTGTCGGCATCACAACCACTTCCTGGTTCTGTCCCAGGAGGATGCTGATTGGCTGTGCCAGATGCAGATCCGGTGCCAGCTGCTAGTGTGTTGGTACTAATTTGGAAAATTGTACAAAAAAAATTGTAAAAATTGTAAAAAAAATAAATAAATAAAAAAAGTTATTTTTGCAATTTATAGAGAACAAAATTTGAATATTATTACTAAAGGATCAACTTATGAAAAAAAAGGCATATTAATGGCATGTAATGTTGTGTGTTGCATAACTTTTCAGTAGCAATTGAAAGATTGTCTAAATTTTGACAGAGGGGCCGGGAAAGGAGCAGATGGATACTGGAGTTGTTTTGATGAGCCACCTCATAGGAGGAAAAAAAACATATCGTGGGATATGTAGAAAACATGTGGAAAACATCGGCTTTGATGTCAATTGAAAATCAACAAAATATCTGTTTTTAAAATGACTCTTAAATTTATTGATTGAGTGACTTACTTTAATACCAATAGAATTTCTTCAAGTTTTAGTGGCCGGATTAAAAAGCTCAACAGGTCGCATATGATCCCCGGGCCGTAGTTTGCCCGCCCCTGAGTTAGGGTGCTGCCGTTCGTTGGGAAGAGAAGCCGGGACGACCGCTTGAGAGAAAAACTACAAAATAAATCCACAGTTCGCTCGCTTTGTTTGGAGATTTATCACGGTGCCGGACTTGGACTCGACCTCTCACCTCTAACCCCCCCCCCCTCCCTCCCTCCCCCACCACTGCAGGGCATCAGCAGCCTCTTCAGCTCCCTGAAGGTGGTGCGCCTGCTGCGTCTGGGTCGCGTGGCCCGCAAGCTGGACCACTACATCGAGTACGGCGCTGCCGTGCTGGTGCTGCTGGTGTGCGTGTTCGGCCTGGCGGCGCACTGGCTGGCCTGCATCTGGTACAGCATCGGCGACTACGAGGTGATCGACAAGCGCAGCAACCGCGTGCGCGCCGACAGCTGGCTCTGCCTGCTGGCCGAGACGGCCGGCTCGCCCTACCGCTACAACGCCTCGGGCTCGGGCCGCTGGGAGGGCGGACCCGCCAAGGACTCGGTCTACATCACCTCGCTCTACTTCACCATGACCAGCCTGACCAGCATCGGCTTCGGCAACATCGCGCCCAACACGGACGGCGAGAAGATCTTCGCCGTGGCCATGATGATGATCGGCTGTGAGTGTTGTGAGGGGGTGGAGGGGGGTGGGGGTTGGGGGGTGGGGGGGGGGGAGGATATAAAAGCGCTGAATCACAACCGAAAGGCGTCTTGAGGCGCTTTGCTCGATCAAAGAAGGGAAGGAATGAAGGACGGCTGAGCCCTGCAGAGCAAACCAGGAGCAAATTTACCGAAAATGTTTCCTTTCTTCCTCCCTTCCTTCCCTCTTTCCTTCCTTCTTTCCGTCCCTTTTTCTTCCCTCCATCCTCCCTCCTCTACTTCCTTCCCTCTTTCTCTCCTTCCTCCCTTCCCTCTTTCCTTCCTTCCTTTTTTGTTTCTCCCCTCCTTTCTTTGTTCCTTCCTTTCCTCCTTCCCTCTTTCCTTTCATTCCTACCTTCCTTCCTTCCTTCCTTCATTTGGTCCATACTTCACTCCTTTCCTTCCTCTGTTCCTTCCTTTCCTCCTTCCTTCCTTATTTCCTTTCCTCTTCCCTTTCTTCTTCCCCTCCTTCCTCTCTTATTTCCTTTCCCCCTCCCTACCTTCCTTCCTTTCCTCCTTCCTTTATTCCTTTTTTTATGTTTCTTCCCTCCTTTCTTTGTTCCTTACTGTCCTCCTTCCCTCTTCCCTTTCCTTCCTACCTTCCTTGCTTCCTTCATTTGGTCCATAATTTACTCCTTTCCTTCCTTTCCTCCTTCCTCCCTTATTTCCTTTGCCCCTCCCTACCTTCCTTCCTTTCCTCCCTCTCCCACTTCTCCCCTTCCTCCCCCCCCGCACCCCCACCCGCCCCACAGCGCTGCTCTATGCCACCATCTTCGGCAACGTCACCACCATCTTCCAGCAGATGTACGCCAACACCAACCGCTACCACGAGATGCTCAACAGCGTGCGCGACTTCCTCAAACTCTACCAGGTCCCCAAGGGCCTGAGCGAGCGCGTCATGGACTACATCGTGTCCACCTGGTCCATGACCCGCGGCATCGACACCGACAAGGTCAGACCACACACACACACACACACACACACCAAACCCCTCCCCCTTTTATTTGTCTTGCGCTCATATGATGTGAAGTGGAACGTTAAGAGTGGCAATGCAACAACAACAGCAAAAAAACGGCATTCCCAGTACAGAAAGAGCACCAGGAACAACCGAGATCAGGCGTGGGCAAACTACGGCCCTGGGGCCAGGTGCGGCCCTTTAAGCTTTTCAATCCGGCCCTTAAAGCTGAACTTGAAGAAATGATATACATAGTGCGAATCATCAGTCATAAAATAGGATAAAATATTTTCCCTCCGTTTTTCAGTGTTTTCAGAGTCATTTCAATAAAGAGCCAAATACCGCGGGGCTTCAAAGACGCAGATTTGGTTGCAACTTTGTTTCTTTTGTTCATTTTCACTTGACAAGAAGCACATGATTTCTGCTTATCCCACAACATATATTTCCTCCTATGAGGTGGCTCACCAAAACACCCCATCCATCTGCTGCTGCTCCGGCCCCTCTGTCACATTTTACAACCCATTGTGGCCCCACCAGTCAAACTCTCCTCCGTCTGGCCAGGTGCTGGAGATCTGCCCCAAGGACATGCGGGCCGACATCTGCGTGCACCTCAACAGGAAGGTGTTCAAGGAGCACCCGGCCTTCCGGCTGGCCAGCGACGGCTGCCTGCGGGCGCTGGCCATGGAGTTCCAGACGGTGCACAGCGCGCCGGGAGACCTCATCTTCCACGCCGGCGAGAGCATCGACAGCCTGTGCTTCGTGGTGTCGGGCTCGCTGGAGGTCATCCAGGACGACGAGGTCGTGGCCATACTGGGTAGGTGACAGAGCACCAGGGCAGGGGGGTGAACCGACGGGAGTGAAGTGGGCCGAAAGGGTTGAGACGTTGTTCAGTGAGACGACCCGAGAGGCTCGGAAGTGCAGCACAATAAGAGCGAGAAGAATGAAAATGACTTTATGGATCCTGCGTTGGGGAAATTTGCATTATTAAACCTGTTTGCTGTTTCTGTTGAAGAGCAGAAGCTCACCAGCGTTCAAACACTGCAGGAAGTGGTGATCAGGCTGTACAACTGCACCTAAAAAAAGACAATCTCAATCACTAACATTTCATTCAAGGTGTAATAAAACACAAACACAAATAATTGAAAAAAAAAATCCATACAGATGTAATTGGAACTTGATTCTTACTTTATTTTTATTAATATTATTTCTATTAATTTATTTCTTTTCAATTCATTTTGTTTCCTCTCTATTGCACTACATATTGCTGTAATTATTTCCCCAATGTGAGATAAATGAAGGCATTCTAATTCTAATTCTGCACCAAACACTGGACAGTCTGTGTGTTCACGCTGAGCAGCGCAGTGCAGTGAAAATGCAGAATGATGTCTTTGTGATACACCTAAAACCATGTAATGGTAAATTAGTATTAGGTCACGTTAACCTATGTGAATGTTCTCCCAGCAACGTTCTAATCAGACACAACCACTGTGGTTGCTGCGTTTTGATTCTGTGGCAAACGCATCATCTTCAACATCTGGGACTCAATTAAAAGAAGAAGAAGAAGAAGAAGAAGAAGAAGAAGATTTGATTTTTGAAAAATAACATTTATTTGCCGCTCTCATTTCCATTAATCAATCACACTAAATGAAGAAGAAGAAGAAGAAGAAGAAGAAGAAGAAGAAGAAGAAGAAGAAGAAGTGAGGTCATTGAAAAAAAAAAAACTTGGTCTCTTCCTGTAAGTGCAAACACTAAACGACAACACAGCTATTAGCTCAGGTATAGTACAATAAGAGTATCATGCTAGCATGCTAACCATGCTATCCGGCTCACATCATACCTTTTATACGTCGTGACCTTGGTCTCGGATGGTGAATCGTGGTTGGTGAGCCACCTTGAACCTGCAAGCTGCTGCTGTTTCACTTCCTGGTGTCGACCTGCACTTCTTCCTGCTTTCTCTCCGGGGAAGGTCGTAAATTTAGACTTTTTCAGCTCTCACTCTCGCTTTCACATCCACTCCGCAAGGGGTTCCGCATCACCCCCCCACCTCCCAGCCTCCCCCGAGTCGAGCGAGATTCTAGCGAGGCCTCTAATTATCCGCCATCATGTCCTGTCACATGACAGAAAAGACTGAAAAAACAAATGAAAATGAAAAAAATGTAATGAATGCAAATGAAAAGCGACTCTTCATGTCCAGGTGTCGTGCGACATAACACGCTAAGCTATGCTAAATGCAGTGTTTTTCAACCTTTTTTCACTTCCTGGCCAACTTTTAACATTAAGAAACATCCATGTCACACCACCAAAGGATTTGTGCGCCAAAATACCAGCAGAGCATTTTGGGATTTTTAGTATTAGCGCTACATGTGCTGTATAACAGTGGCGGACCAGCCCTATTAGTCATTTTTTATTGACCTGCGGGCCAAATATAATTAGACTGGGGGCCAGAGTTTGACACCTATGCGGCTACGCTAACCCGCTGTGAGTGAGTTGTGAGCTCTCACGTCCCTTCTCTCCACCTCCCCCGTCTCGTGCGCTGCCGCAGGTAAAGGCGACGTGTTTGGCGACGTGTTCTGGAAGGAGATGACGCTAGCCCAGTCGTGCGCCAACGTGCGAGCGCTGACCTACTGCGACCTTCACATCATCAAGCGCGACGAGCTGCAGAAGGTGCTGGAGTTCTACGCCGCCTTCGCCAACCACTTTGCCCGCAACCTGCTGCTGACCTACAACCTGAGGAAGAGGGTGAGTGATTGTGATCCCAACACACACACACATATATATATATATGTGTATATATATGTTTATGTACATATAAATAAATAAATATATATATATATGTGTGTGTGCTGGTGTGTGTATATACATATATATACAAATATATACATATATTTCAGGGAATCTCATGGGTTAATGGGGGGGAGGACCCCCCCCCCCGGACTCCCCCCCACCCCTCCAAGACACGGCTGTCGTCAGCGGCGCTTTGTTTTTCTCGGCTGCAGCAGCAGCAGCTGCGGTGTGACTGAGCTGCCAGTGTGTGTGTGTGTGTGTGTGTGTGTGTGTGTGTGGGCGGGGTGACGGCAAACTGCTGAGCACATACACACACACGCACACACACTCAGGTTTAAATTCAGCCCACTCATGCCGAAAACAGCCGCTCACCTTCACGTCCGTCTGGACAAAGTCAGAGAGGTCGTCCACCGTCCCGCTAGCGTCAGCTAACGTAGCATAGCTAGCATAGCACAGCTAACACATAGCGGCAGCCGGTGGCACGTTGATCGGAATCGAGCGTGAGCGATGCCGGCAGCGGGCTGCTAACAGCAGGCTAACAGGCTCCCGGCTACCAGTAGAGAGCCCCCTGGTGGTGGTGGTGGTGGGAAAGCGCAGTGCCTCACTTTCACGACTTGCGTGGCATGAAGGAGAGAAAGCTGAGAATTTGATCTTTTTTATGGACAATTTGGAGAAAGTTTGAAAAGAAACGTGTTGCTTGAGAGCAGCACCGACTGCTCGCTGACAACAGGAACAGCTGATCGGAACGATACGCGCTGTCACGTCGCTCTTCAAAACACCAGAAAAGTCTCCAACAACACCAGGAAAAGTCGCTGGATTTGTCACTAGTCGGCACGGGGAGTTGGAAAGTCACCACGTCGGCAACACTGCTCTGCATCAACTTTGTCTGTTTCGACAGAGACATTTTGGGGCGATGAAGGTAGCCAATAGTAGACGTGAGTGGCTGTACCTGTGCCGACTTGCTCAGCTTGTTTGCTTGTGAAGCAGAAACAATATTGCGACACCAAGTGGACACATTTAGAACAGCACTTTCTTTCATTGAAACGTTGCAGTTTTTATACTTTGCAAAATCATCTCGCGGGCCGGGGAAAAAAACGGTTTTGCGGGCCTGGTCCGGCCCGCGGGCCGTATGTTTGACACCCCTGGGTTAGCCTAGTGACCAGAAGGTGGGTGGGGTCTGGGTAAGACAGACTCCTCCCCCTCCTCTGACAGACGTTAGCTAGCGCTGCTCACAGCTCCGACCTCTAACATCGACAGGTCGACCTTGAACCAAAAGTGTGAGTCAGCCAGTTTGGGAGCTGCTCCCGGTCGGTCGGTCGGAGCCTCAGTGTTGTGTGGTGTGCGTAATTGCTTGCCGTCCTCTCGGACCTCTAACCCCTTGCAGATCATCTTCCGGAAGATCAGCGACGTGAAGCGCGAGGAGGAGGAGCTGCTGAGGAGGAAGAACGAGGCTCCTCTGGACCTGCCGCCCGACCACCCGGTGCGACGCCTCTTCCAGCGCTTCCGCCAGCAGCGGGAGGCCCGACTGGCGTCCCAGCGGCTCAACCAGGGGGTCACCCAGGGGACGACCCCCGGTGATGTGGAGAAGGGAGCCACCTCCACCTCCACCTCCACCACCTCCACCTCCACCTCCTCCTCCTCCTCTCACCAGGTCCTGGCCTCCACCAGCATCGTCATGGTGACCGAGAGCTTGGCCACTCCCAAATCCTCCCTCTCCTCCTCCTCCTCCTCCTCCTCCAGCCAACCCCCGACCACCTCCACCCCTGCCCCTCCCGCCTCCGCCCCCCCGCCGGCAGGCTGCCAGTCGGCCGAGCCGCCCCGGCCCCGGGGTTGGGGCCGCCTGCGGGAGGCCGGGTCCTGGAGCAGCGTCTCCAAGGCCGAGTCCATGGAGGCGCTGGCAGGCCGCAGCAGGTCCCAGGACCACCAGGGGGGGGCGCCGCTGAGGAAGACCGACTCGTGCGATAGCGGCATCACCAAGAGCGACCTGCGGCTGGACAGCGTGGGCGGAGCCAGGACGCCGCAGGAGCACAGCCCCGTCCAGTCGGAGGCCAAGAGGCCGTTCGGGGGTCCCATCCCCGAGCAGGGCGGCCACGCCCCCGCGCCCCTCGCACACCACCACCACCCCCACACCTCCTCCTGCTGCTGCTCCTCCTCCTCCTGGCAGGAGCTCCGAGGAGACATCGGGGCGCTGGGCAGCCGCATGGCGGCGCTGGAGGCCCAGCTGGCCGAGGTGCTGCAGCTCCTCAGGAGGCCTCAGGACTCCGACAGAGACACTTTCTCCTAAAGAGGAGCAGGTGGGGGGGGGGAGTCAGGGAGGACCTCCTCCTCCTGCTGGGACTCAGCAATAATTGGATGCAGCGAGTCCAGAGTGTGGGAGGACCTGGACGAGCTGCAGGTGGAGGTGAAGTGAGTGAAGGACGAATCGAGGACGTGGAGGCGGAGCTTCCTCCTCTTCTTCTGCTCCCTCAATCATCCAAACATCCAAAGACTCCAAACAGCTGCAGACAGCAGCAGCCAATCACCACCTCCTGACCCCACCCTGCCCCACTCCTAGCCTGACCCCACCCACATGTCCCTCCCCCACCCTGGCCCAATCCCCACCCTGACTCCACCCACCACCTCCTGACCCCACCCACATGTCCCTCCCCCACCCTGACTCCACCCACCACCTCCTGGCCCGCCCACATGTCCCTGCACCACTCCAAGCCTGACCCCACCCAGATGTCCCTCCCCCACCCTGACTCCACCCACCACCTCCTGGCCCCACCCACATGTCCCTGCCCCACTCCTAGCCTGACCCCACCCACATGTCCCTCCCCCACCCTGACTCCACCCACCACCTCCTGACAACACCCACCTTTACGCTCACTGACTCCACCCCCCCACCGTACCCCCGCCAACACAAGTTGACACCTGTCCATCTTGCGTCTCTGTGTAGCTAATCTTTGGTCATATTATGCAACCGGCTGCTGATTGGTTACCCACACTGTTGCACTTTTTTCTGTGAGGCTGGAACTTGTTTTAGAGGCGGAGCTAACTGGGCTTGAATGTCTGTGCATGGAGAGGAGCGCCCCCTCATGGTTTGGAGAGATGCTCGGGAAGAATATTATTAACTTTTTTTTTTTTTTTTTTCTGTCTTCCTGTTCTTCACGTATCAGAATGCACAAAATATTTACGTGGGGTGGGGGGAGGAGTGGGGGGGGGGGGGGATCTAAAATAAATAATTTTATACTTTGTGTCTGTCTGTGGTTCCGGTTCTGTTCGGGTTCAGACTGTAGTCTTCCTGCCGGACACAGGAAGGAGCGGAGCCTGGCTCACTTCTTGTGGACTGAAGGAACGCAGAGAGCCAATCAGACGGCCGATGCCGGCGGGGAGGGGGAGGACAAAAGCAGGCTGATGAATGATGATTGACAGCTGAGTTCTGCTCCTGATTGGTCAGCTGGCAGATGGGCCAAGCACACACACACACACACACACACTGCTAGTTCATCTGCATTGCAGTCCTCCTCTCTGCAGCACGGCTCCCGTGTTCTGACACCACACCGCCCTCTGCTGGACAGACCGCGACACTGCAGGCGCTGCAGCTCATTTTCAGCCCTGAACCCCCGCTGACGTCATCTGAAATGATAATAATGATTAAAAAAAAGAAAGACTTGAAGGCTTTAACGGGTGACGGACAACAACACACATTAGACTCCTCCCCCTGAGTTTCTGTGTGGTGTGTGTTGGTTTGGGGACAGCATCACCGTTCCTCCCAACAGCTGGTCAAAAAAAAAAAAATATATGCACACACACAGCGTTCAAACACACACTCTCTCTCTCTCTCTCTCTCTCTCTCTCTCTCTCTCTCTCTATCACTCGGGAGTCACGCCTTCTTTTGGCCCAAAGTCGGGACGTCCCGAGTGACCATGATTGGAGCAGCGAGAACCAGAACACTCACTTGGCCCAGCAATGAGATACTGCTGTAGTGTAGCGCTGATAGTCAAAGTTTACTCAAAGATTTCAATGTATTTTGAAAATAGTTTTTTTTTTTTCATTACTTTTATCACTTTCAAAATAAAAAAAAGAAAAAAACCCAGGAGGTGAAGCCAGGATGTTTTTCTCACCCTGTGCTCTTGCACCTCGCCATCTGCTGTTTGTC
The DNA here is from genome assembly GCF_046127955.1 of Nelusetta ayraudi. Lineage (NCBI taxonomy): Eukaryota > Metazoa > Chordata > Actinopteri > Tetraodontiformes > Monacanthidae > Nelusetta > Nelusetta ayraudi. Next base: position 571,964 of record NW_027466184.1, read on the forward strand.
AACAAGTGTTTGACCTTTGACCCCGAGGGTTAGGTCGCGGATGAGACATGAGAACCAGTTTTGACAGAAGCCAGATTAACATTCAAAACTTGACTTAAATCTGAGTTTAGTCGGGATTTGGGATGACTAGAGACCCACCAGGAAGTGATTCGAACCGAGCGACTCGTGAACCACCAGTCAACACCAAGCGACTTGGAGGTAAAAATAGGGTAAAAAAAAATTGTAAAACAATTATGAAAAAAAACACACACAAAAAAACGACTCTGGTTCAGTGGCCCCACCCACCCGCTCCACCCCGATTGGCTGCGTGTGCTGGGACCAGTGAGAAGTGCTGACTGCCCCCCCTCCCCCTCCCGCTCTCTCCCCCTCTAACTGGGAGAGGGGTGGGGGGGGGGGGGCATGGCCTCCTTTTATGCGGCTGGTTTGTTTTAGCTGAAGCTTCTAGTGGCGAGCGAGTCCACTGTATATGTGTGCCTCTGCAGGGACGCCGGGGGCATAACCTAACAAATGTGTGGGGTCAACTGGTAAGGAGCTTTGTGTGCTGTGTGCTGTGGAGCAAATGTAGCTAGGTTGCTAACGCTAACGTCCTCCCACACCCAGAAACTCTTCACTTGGAGCTCGGTTCTCCCGTGTGTAAGGGTTCTGGACGGGTGGAGGGGTGGAGGGGGGGCGGCCGCGAAGGTGGGGTGGCGACGGAAGGGGGGGGGGGGGGTTGCTGGTGGGGAAGGGGTGGGGAGGAGGGGGTCCGGATGAGCTGGACCCTCCTAGAGGTGCTTCCGATGGTGATGATGGTGTATTTGTGGTACGTGTTTTCGGGGGAAGAAGGGGAGGAAAGATGGGGAGGGGGGGGGGGGTCTCCTGGACCGACCCAGGGTCCCGCTTGTAGCCACTTCCAGGGATTAGACACCACACTGGTGTCACAGGGCTTCCCGGCCCCAGGGACGAGCAGCGAGGGTCTCAACAAGGTGGAGGAGTTTCTTTCTGAGGGGGAAAAGAAACTCTGAAGGTGTGTGGGGGGGGGGGGCGATTGAGGGGGGTGAGGAGATTTGGGGAGGGGGGGGGGGTCCTGGAGCCTCCAGAACTCAGCTTCCAGGAGGAGGAGGAGGAGGAGGTCGTCGGGACCTCCAGGGCCTTGGGGGTGGGAGGGGCTCGATAGGGGGGTAGCGGTGGTGGTGGTGGTTGGGAGGGGCTCGGTGGTAGGGGGGGTGGGGGGTGGGGGGGGGGGACGAAGAGGGGGGGTCACGATGGGGTCACGGTCAGCTGCACAAACAGGCTTTTTTTCTCCCGGCTGCATCAAACACCGAGCGTCAGCACAGAAGCTCCACGCGGTGCTGGATCTCTCTCTGCCGCTCCAAACAATCGCCTGTTTTCTCTTCGCCGCCACAAAAGGCCACAAGGTTCCAGCGAGCTGCCGCCGGAGGAGCTGGAGCTGCCGCCGCCACTGCTCCGCGCCCAAAATCTCTACAAACCCCCCCCCTCCGCCCCCCTTCCCGGGAAGGTCGTGGTCGTTTCCGCTTAGCTCAGAAAAAGAAAAAAACGCGTCGCTTTGGTTGCTTTGCAAAATAACGATCTGAGTCAGAAGGAGGTCTCGGTGGTCTCGGTCACGTGACTTAGCAACTTTTTTTTTTTTTTTCCCTGCGCCTTCACCTGTAAAAATCGCTGACTCGTACACTCGCTGGCATTTTTCCAGATCCAACCCGAAAATTTCACTCACCTCTGTCACGCAATTCACTCAAGTTTTTTCCTTGTCACGCAACGGGAAGTAGTTACACTTAAAGACGCAACGACACAAAATGCCTTCACACTGACTGTCGCTCCCCCGCAGGTTTCCCAAGGGGACGCTACTGAGAAGCTGGCTCACCAAGTCGCGGCCCAGGTTGCTGCTGCTGATCGCCGGGTTGAAGAGGCCTCAGGTGACCCTCATGAGGAGGAAAAGGATGAAGCGCACAAAAGTAGCAAAGGCCACGTAAGCGGTAAATATGGCTTATGTTGCACGAGCGCCGGGGCGGCTGAGAGCCCGCGAGCGGAAGAGAAACCTCGAGCGGGTTAAACAGGAAGTAAGCGGGCGGAAAGCAGGTGAAAGCCACCCCGAGTGGAACCCCTGGAACCCGACGAGCGGTGCGGCTATTGGCAGAAACGCTAGCGAGGCCCCCGTTTAGCCTTTCACTTAGCGCTGTCTTGCTTGCTACATATCGCTGTCTGTCTGTTTTTTTTTTTTTCCTTTTCTTTTTTAAAATGCGGTTTGAGTGAACGGTCCTGGCAGTAACTCATCCAGGGGTGGGCAAACCTTTTTGACCGGTGGTCCACAATGGGTTCTAAAATCCCAGCCGGCTAGCTAGCGCTAAGAGTGCCGAGCAGACTGTGTGATAGGGGGCAGTAGGAGCTTGACAAGGTCTTGTCTGCTGATTTTTTTTGTTTGTTTGTTTGTTTCAAAAGCTACTTCGCTTTCCCAGCCGCTGTCTGATTGAAATGTGACCTCGGTTCTCTTGCAGAACCTGCAGCCGGATGCCCCACTTCACCTGAGCGCCGCCCGTCAGCCATGGAAACCCGAGACAAGCGGCCAGTCGTCGCCTCTGAAAGCCCCCGAGCGAAGCCCAAGGACCACCCACAGAAACTGAAGCCTCCAGACTAATCCGGTTTACTGCACCTGCACCGGGACTAGCTGCCTCTCTAACATCAGTGTTTCGTGTCACGTGAGCATCGCGACTGTCCGTCACGTCCCCCCGACCGACTGACCGACTGAAGGAAGGAACCCGACAATCCGGCTGTGTTTGAGTCCCGACCGGCTGCTGATTAAACTCTGACGGACGCCCTAATCCCGCCTCAGTCTTCTGTCAGAGCACAACACAACGCTTCGCTTCGCACCACATGACAAAGACTGCTGAGCACAACAATCTGAGCAGTAAAGAAAAAAAAACAAACAACGGGCGGCTAATCGAGCTAAGACAGCAACATGGAGCCGGAATTCACTGAACAACTGGAACCAGAAAAAAATTCCCTTCAAAATGTCCAGATCAGTTTTTTGTGCGGATTATTTGGACCCACGCTCAATGGTTCACTTTATTAGGAGTGCTTTGTCAGTGCAGACCTATTTTTGCTGAGTCACTTTGCTAACCTTCAGCAACATTAGCGCACACTAGCTAAGCAGCAGCGCCAGCAAAGAATGAGCGTTAGAAGGCCACAGCAGGCCACGCTAGTCTTCCTGAGCTGAGCTAAGCTAAGCTAAGCTAAGCTAAGCTAAGCTAAACCTGTTCACGTGACCTCGGTTCGTGTCAAGTCAAGTGTGTGTGTTTGTGTAGATGTTGTCATCACGTCAGAACAAAGAAGTGTTGATAAGGTCACACTTTATATTAAGTTCTCCTTTCTGTCGAGTCACTTTTCTGTCATTTAACGTTAAAAAGGACCAACACTTGGTGAGTCTTTAAATTTGCCCTCGGCGCATCGCAACAAAAAAAACACAAAACCAACCAACCTCTGTCATCATCATTTGGACTTGCTGTAAAAAAAAAAAGAAGAAAAAAAAGTGATGTCATGGAAATAAAATACTGACTTAATATAAAGTGTCGCCAGATCTTTGTTCTGATTAACAGGCTGTTGAAATGAACACAGCTGCTTGGTGTCGTTGTTGTGGTCGTCATCGTTGTGTTGCTGCCACTTATCGACAGTCCAAACAGGGTGTCTCGCTGCTACGATTTTAGAATGAAGAGAGAAACTGAACCTGTAAATGTAAATGTGCCAGTTAGCTTTTGGCTAAATCACAGATCTCATCCCAGAAAGAAATAAAATGTCATTCTCAGTTCTTCAACTAGCAACTCGCTCGAGTGATGACATCACTTCAAGGTTTAGCACTTTAGCACAACCGCCGCCACTCAAAGATGGTTTGATGTTTTTTTTTTTTACATTTCTCATCTTCTGATGTGATTAAACTTTGACAAGCAAGTGATCTTAAGTGGACTTTTCCTGTGTTAAGAGATAAAAAAACCCAGGCAGCAACCTGGTGTTTAGCATGTTTAGCCATGTGACTAGCGGAGCTTAGCGTTCATCGTCAAGAAGTAGGGAAGGTTCTCAAATGGCTGCATTATTGAAGTTTTCACTAAGGTTTGGGTGACTGGATGAATTAGCGTAGCAGTTGACAAGCTAACTTTGAGTCTCTCTGTACATACTAATAATCACTGCTTTTATTTTATTTATTTTTTTGCTGATTTCTGAAGTGCTTTTGCTAAAGCGGTTTTATTAAAAGAGTTTTATTTTGACATGATTTTCAGACTGACTGTTTTTTTTTTTTCTTATCTCTGTTTCCATTGTGATAAACTGTGAAATAACGATGGGCTGTTTCTGAACTTTGCTAATAAACCGGACCGACTGAGTTGTGTGTTTATATATGTATGTATAATATTTTATACACTTGAATGGGTTATTTAAGCCATTAGTGCACTGCTAAAGCTAAGAGTCAAAAACAAAGAAAAGCAGACAATTATTATTTTTTTTTTTATTTGATTCCAGTTTTCCTAAAATTTCAAAATAAATTACCTTCCTGTTTTACATATTTACAGCAGCGAGGGAGAGGCTTGCTCTCATTGGCCGGTGGCAGTGAAGGGGGGCGGGGCCCTTAGCCCCTGTCCACCTCACTTGGCTGCCAGTTGGCTCTGAATGTTCCGGTAGCGCTGCAGCTCGACCTCCGACACGGACGGCTGGAAGCCGTCCACCGCTGCTGAGAAGTCGCAGGCCGAGATCTGCAGCGGAGAATCCTGCGAGTCGAGACCTGAGGAGGCGGCGGAATAAATAAATAAATAAATAAATAAATAAATAAATAAATGAATAATTCCATGTGTCTTTGAAGCCCCACAGTATTTAACACTGAGAAAGTGATGAGATCCAGCTACTTTATGACTTACTTGCTATTAATATATTTTCTTCGAGTTCAGCGGGCCGGATTAAAAAGCTTAGCGGGCAACATATGGCCCGTGGACCGTAGTTTGTCCACGCCTGAGCTAAAGGCTGTTTCCAATCCACGTTGCGACTGTCAGCCGTCCATCCGGCGGGACCCCGAGGCGCTCCCAGACCAGACGAGAGACCCGGTCCCGCCAGCGCATAGGTGTCAAACTCAGGCCCGCGGGTCAAACTCAGGCCCGCGGGTCAAACTTGGCCCACGAACTCTTATAACACTGCTATATTAAATGCGACGACGTGCAAAAGTGACACGACAAAGAGCCCTGGGGTTCCCCCACCGTCCTCGATGAGCGCGACCTTCCTCTTGATGGCGGCCATCATGGCGTCCGAGCAGAGGGCGTACAGGTCGGCGCCTGTCAGGTGGGCGGGGCATTGGCCCAGCACTTCCTGCAGGTCCACGTTGGAGTCCAGCTGGAACCTGGAGCACAGAACAGAAACGCACTCTGATCCGTCATCTGGTTCCGGTTCCGTCCGTCAAGCAATCTAAATCACACAGCCGCCGGCAGGTGGCCAGCAGGGTGCGCTGTTCTTACTTCCTGAGGATGGCCTGGAGGACCTGCAGCTGGGAGGGCCGGTCCTCGTTGATCCCCACGTAGACGAGTTTATCCAGCCTGGAGACGATATGAGTTACTGCACGAGTCACCACAGGGGGGCAGCGTAGAGGCAGTAACTAAGCACTTCAAAGTTCCAGTGTGTAATACTGTATGTGGCTTTATTTAAGATTTTTATACTGGTAAATACTTGCTGCTGATGTATGTTTTTGCTGCCTATACATACATTACATACATACATGCATACACACACACACACACACACACACACATATATATATACATATATATATGTATGTGTATATATATGTGTATATATGCATGTATATACACATATATACATACATACATACATACATACATGTGTATATATATATATACATATACACATATATATATATATACATATACACATACATATATATATACATATACACATACATATACACATATATATATATACACACACATATATACACATATAGACACAGATATAGATATATACATACATATATGTATATATACATGTATACACATACATATATATACATGTACACGTATACACATACACATATATATATCTACACGTATACACATACACATATATATATCTACACGTATACATATACACACATATATATATATATATATATATATATATATATATATATATATATATATATATATATATATATATATATATGTTTATGTCCCGTTTTTCCAACGGGACAATGCTGCAGTTCACAATGCCCGCCTGACAAAGGACTTCTTCCAGGAGAATAACGTCACTCTTTTGGACGATCCTGTGTGTTCCCCGGATTTAAATCCAATTGAGAATTTGAAACGGATGGCGAGGGAAGTTCACAAACATTGACATGAGTTCCCGACAGTGGATGCGCTTCGTGAAGCCATCTTCACCACTTGGCGCAACCTCCCCACCAGCCTTCTAGACACACTCACATCAAGCATTCGGAAACACATTTTGAAGTGATCAACGAGAATGCTGGAGCTACTTATTAGTAGCTCTAGTATTAGTAGTGGAGTAGTGGAGTAGCACTGCCTGAGAGCACGTTTGGAATTGAGGGTGAACGCCCGCGTCCTTTAATAAAGCAACAAAGAAGAAGGTGGACGAGGTATCCAGGTTTGGGTGCGCAGGCCACCAAAGCTCACTGGCAAGTTCAGGAGAGGGAGGGAGAGCAAAAGAGGCTGCAATCTCAAATGTAACCACTTGATGGCGCTGTTTCAACATCTCTAAATATGTCACACTGGACTTTTAAGGTGAAGAAGTGAGTAAATGAGTCTTATTCGTTAGAGTGACATTACCGAAATTAAAAGTGTGTGTGTGTGTACACCGACCTGCCCGGCCTGAGCAGTGATTGGTCCAGCAGGTCGGGCCGGTTGGTGGCGGCGATGACAAAGACACTGGCGGTGGCGGCGGCGGCGCTCAGGCCATCGAGCTCAGTCAGCAGCTGAGAGACGACCCTGAAGGGCGAAATGGAGGTGAAAAACAAACACACTCCTTTGACCTTCGACCACCATGGGAGACACACCCACCTGTCCATCACGCCACCCGAGTCCCCAGAGCGCCCCCTGCTGGGAGCCAGAGAGTCCAGCTCGTCAAAGAAGATGATGCAGGGAGCTGCTGAGCGCGCTCTGCTGAACACTGCGCACACACACACACACACACACACACGGTGTGTGTCAGTGGGGACTACAGCTTGTTTCCTGAACATGCATTATCAACGCTAATTGCTAACAGACGCAAAACTCAAAGTCGCCACCGGAGCAGACCAAGCTAACAATGCTACCTGATGCTAATTGTTTTTTTGTTTTTTTTAGCGAAAGCTAAAAGATACAAATCATGAAAAACATGCTCGTAACCCGTGCTAATGTTAGCCATTCTAACTCACTCTGTTGACTTGGTGCTAATAATGCTAACTGACAATCATGCTAATAAAGGAACCGGTCACAGACCTTCTCTGATGTTCTCCTCACTCTGACCCACGTACATGTTCAGGAGTTCCGGACCCTTCACACTGAAACACACACACACACACACACACACACACACACACACACACACACACACACACACACACACACACACACACACACACACACACACACACACACGCAGCGGTGTTAGTGTATCCCAGTTAAGGGCTGATGATGTCAACAGGTGCACTAGAAGTTTCCCCAGACAACCAGGAAGTCATGTGTTTTGGGGGCAAAGCTGAATTCATAAAACACTGGCGTCCGCGACCTCCAACGACCTTGGCGGGGCCTCACCTGAGGAAGGTCATGCCGCACTCAGTGGCCACGGCTTTGGCCAGCAGGGTCTTGCCGGTGCCGGGGGGGCCGTAGAGCAGCAGGCCAGTGCGGGCCAAACCCAGAGCGGCCAGCTGGGGGCGCTGCAGGGGCAGCTGCACTGTGTCCAGGACGTCCTGCTTCACCTGCTGCAGACCGCCCACGTCCTCCCAGCGCACCGCTGGGATCTACACACACACACACACACAGGGTGAGCTATCAGAGTCTG